>NC_091829.1:16140658-16478158 GCF_038994185.2 Dermacentor albipictus
GAGGGAAGCCCCATAGTCAGCAGACTGTATACACAGGGGACCACCCGTTAGAAATGAGCAGAATATGTGGATACAAAGCAGTACGATGCGCGCTTGCTAAATCTCCGCGTCTTTCCCGAAGTCCTTATCAGCAGCCGGCAGTCAAAGCTGACATCCTGTGTAGCTGCGACGTGTGAAACAGTGTCGTCTCCCGCGCGGCTCCGAGACAGGCCACTTGCAGGAATTTACCCTTTTAGTCGTCGCATTCAGCGACGCCGAGGTTGCCAGTTCCAGACGTCTGTAACAGCCGCGACGATACAATCGCGGCACCTTCCTCAGCAGCTCTGCCCATTCGAATGCACGGAGAACGACTTCCTCCGGCCGCGCAACTAGACGGGGTGCAGACCACCGCCATGCGTCGCAACTGTCGCCAGCGCAGAAGGCGACGCATGCTGTATGCTGAACACAGTATGTCGAGCCTCATATGCTGCATGCGATCAGCTTCTAACTGGTGATTTCGTAAGACACATACGCTTGGGGCGAATTCTGAGGATGCCACCAATTTGAAGATATGCGTTCTCCAAAATGTGCGAACGAAATGCACCGGTCGTCCAATTATATCGTGCCGTATAGAATGCACGAAAAGCCGTTATGTTAGAAAGGTAATTGGAACAGCACTGCAGTTTACCCTCAACTTTGACGGCATGTATCGGAGTGCTATAGTTCCAAAAGTCGTTTCGAGTGGATGTGCCTTGGTAGCCCACTGACCTCATTTCATAAATTTTCCGCTAAAGTAACTATAGTTAAAATTTTCGTTAGTGAAATTGTGTAAATTATTCGGTTAGGCATTTGAATTTCTTCTGCAAATAACGTCCACATCTTCGGGCACTCTAACTACATAATTGTGCTACCTTCAACGGGCAAGTTCTAAAAAGTCTGTTAAACCTAAGAAAAAAAAAACCTGCAAACCCTTCCCGATGCACATATGGACCGCAATAGAACAAAGGAAATAAAATGGTTAACAACTCTTGCTTAAGGCAGCATATAAGCTTTATGTACTAAAAACGACAAGTCGAACTCTTCTACAACAAAATTTCCTGTATAACGAAATGTTCGGTACGTCCTGGTCGCATACCGATGTTTCATATGCACAGCACAGGCTTGCACGTTAAAAATTGTTCGATATATAGTAGAGCCTCGCTATAATAAACTCGTCGGGAGCGGGAAGAATCTTCGTTATATCAGTATTATCGCTATAGCCATACTTCACCATTTTAGGGCGCAGATCTTAGGCGCCCGTTCCTGCAGCGAGTGTCGGCGTCACCTGTAAAGGTTCATTCACGTTAGGCCAACACGACACCGATTTCGGTCTGCCAACTATCGGCGACGGCGTTTCTTTTTTTTTTTCTCTTCGTGTTGGCGCCTCTGTCACACTCTACCATCGCCGACAATATGCCAACGGGCGTTGGAGAGCTCGGTGTCGGTGCAGTGTGGCGGAGGCGCCGACACGAAGGAGAAAAAAAAAAACGCCGTCGCCGAAAGTCGGCAGACCGAAATCGGCGTCGTGTTGGTCTAGTGTGAATGACCCTTAATCGTTTAGTAAAGCAATGAACGGGGCTAGTTGGTAGACGTTCATGATTGTACTGCGCTTAGTGTTACATTGACGAGCATAAGGAACAAGACGCGGACGTAGGTGGCGTCACGTACGTACTTGCGCCACGTAGGTCCGCGTCTCGTTCCTCATGTTCGTCAGTGTAACACTACGCGCAATAGAACAACCACGCGAACGAGCACAGCGAAACATGAGAGCGAACGCGGTGCGCATCGGGGGATGTGGATGGATGGATGGATGGATGGATGGATGGATGTTATGAGCGTCCCCTTAGGAACGGGGCGGTGGGTTGCGCCACCAAGCTCTTGCTATTATACTGCTTAATCTCCTACCTAAGTTCAACTTAGCGGCGAAAAGCGGCGAGAGCGACGACTCGCGACGAGTAAAGCGGAGGGTGCAGCGGCACCATACCTGTCGTTCAGAACCAATTTAGCACAACATATTGCGAATTCAAAACCCCCAAGCAGCTGCGCTCAAAATTCGAATTAGGGCGTTTCATAATCGTCGGTGAAATTTTTGTCTTTCTGTAACTACAATACTTCTTTTTACGCGCAAGCGTAACTGGTCAGCCAGCGCAATCGGCGGCGTCTGTCTGAAACGGCGAGGCAAGCGAACGAAGAAGCCGCCTGGAGGTGAAAATCGCGTGTCGGGGAAAGTACGAAGGAGCGCGACCGCGCGGCAAAGTAGCGCCATCTAGAGGAAAAAGTAGGTAATGTTGAGCGAAGGGGAAAGGAGAAACGAGGGCGAAGCGTCGCGGAGGACGTAGGAAGGCGGAGGCGCGCCGGGTTGACCCCTTCTGGCATCTGCTACAGGTTTTATATATGCGATGCAGGCGTATCAGATGCGTCTCGTGACATCGTCCTTGCGCGCCTTACGCTGTGCGCGCGAGTGAAAGCATGCGGCGGTGAACCGACGATGGGGACTCAAACTCCCGCGCGCAAAAGTTGAAGCGCGCCCTATTCTGTCGCACGCATGACGCCGGTGGAGGGGAGGGAAGGGGGCGTTGCACTTCGGTCGCGCGGACTTGCAAGCGATCTGCTTTGGGGGCAGTCTAGGTGGGCGGACGGCTCGTAGCTTTCCGTACGCTGCAGTGCTCTCACCGTCCAGTTTACGTTGAAGCGATACACGCCCTGTCTTCAATACGATTTGCGATTCGTACAGTGTAGGCGTTTAGGCGCACCGAGGGCCGATAGCGTCGGGTGCGCTATGGAAACCATACGTTTGCGGGTCACCCGCGTTCACGCAGTGAAATGTCACTGCAACTTTCTAAGTAAGCTTGGTTGATTCTCGTTCAGAATAGTACAAATTTGTTCATTAAAACGCAGATGAGACTTCTTTGGTTGCGTCCTCGCGCTTCTTCACCAAAGCGTGGACTTCGTAAAGTAGCTTCTGCTTTGTCGAGAAGGGACAGAACCTACCGCTTTGACATGACGGGCAGTTGACTGGCACAATCCATCGCTGGCACTTGTGTGTAAGCACTGGAAAGCCTCACAAAGACAGCTTTTGTTTCCCAAGGCTGCACGACACTGTCGTCACCGCGCAAGCTGCACACCAAAGAAGAAAAGGACGGGCTGATACTATTGGACGTGTGCATGCTGCCCACGTTCGACAAGCGCACCGTGATAGGAAACCAGGGTGACCAGTCCGATAAGAATTCAAGGAAGCCAGAGCACGAACGAATTGTCGTGGTTGCTGAAACTGGATGCTAAATCCACGGTGAGTGCCGTTAATAATAATATTTGGGGTTTTACGTGCCGAAACCACTTTCTGATTATGAGGCACGCCGTAGTGGAGGACTCCGGAAATTTTTGACCACCTGGGGTTCTTTAACGTGCACCTAAATCTAAGCACACGGGTGTTTTTGCATTTCGCCCCCATCGAAATGCGGCCGCCGTGGCCGGGATTCGATCCCGCGACCTCGTGCTCAGCAGCCCAACACCATAGCCACTGAGCAACCACGGCGGGTGCCGTTCATTGTACACTCCGTTATCGTCAGGAAGTCAAAAGGTTCTCGCATCTTCTATTTCCCCTTAATTATATAATTTCCGCCAATGGCACGGCGATTTTTGTCGTTCTGATTATAGCAACTACTTACACACACACACACACACACATATATATATATATATATATATATATATATATATATACATGTTCCTTTACTGTACACGCCTTCAATATATCAGTGAAAAATACATGAACATTATGGAAGCGTAATTGGGGCCGGCGTTTCTCTTCACTGGTACCTTTAGTTTACTACAAGCGGGTTCACTATATATAAAAAGATTCTGCTGTATCAGGAAAGTCGACGCACCCAAACTCGTATACAACGAAGTTAAACTTTGTGGGTGCGTTCATCATTTCCGGATTTTCTACTTCCACTGGAGAAAATACATCCGTTTATCGAAAACAAAACTACGCGCACGAGACAGTAATTCTTGCCTGCGCCTTTAACCATTTCTCGGCGTGGCTAGTATCTCCGTATTGGCCTCGAGCTCCACCACTGGAAAAGCTGGCGCCACCGTCGGCGTGACGTGCTAGGAGGGATCACGTGGACATAGCGGCCGCGTCGGCTGCTTCGGGCGCGCCGAAGCGAGCTGAAAACGAGCTTAAATTCCCTCGTACGCTGCGGTTTTCATTTAGTGGCGAAATTTTCCCGCTTCGAGTGTCTCCTTTACAACGCTTGAAAGCACTACAATAGGTAGTGGCTGCCTTTGAAGGCGCGCGACATGGTAGGCTACTGCTCGGTGCCGCAGGGCCGGACGCACGTAACTGAGGCCGGTGTCAGCCTTATTCGCACGTAGCCGCAGGACAAGCTGGGTGAAGCTTGGCTCGCGAAACATAAAACCGGTAAACAGTCATCGGCTACAACTCGGGTATGCAGCAAGCCAAGACGCGAGGAAGATTTCTGCTACGGCGCCCGGTCCGCGACGTTCTGAAAACGCGCACTGAGACGCTCGCGCGGGTCCACTGCCCGACTAATGTCATGACGGTTTAGTCTATGAACTTGTGATATTATAGATACTGGCAAGTTCAGTGGAGTGGAAAGGCAGCGGTAAGAAGCACATTTAAAGAAAGCATGGCATATGGTCATGTTTGTGTTATGAATTATAGCACTGGATTACAAAAAAGGAGCATCGAGAAATTGCGCGCTGAGAACGCCGATAAACATACAGTGCGACGCAACTCGAGAAATAGTATTGAAAGGTCAAAGAATTTAGAAGAAAAAAAAGATTGAATCGTCGCGACGGCACATCACAGTCCCGTAGGCGTCAAGTCTCTACAATGAAATTATTTTTGAACAGCTTTGATAGCGCCCACGCAACAATGGTTGCTTGTATACTGTCAAATGCTCATATTCTGCGGCCTTAAGCTCATGGCACGGTGCGAAAACGCGCGCGCGGAGAAAGCGAAACAGTGCGCGGACAAGCATGCAGACGCGCAGTCGGTCGCGGCGAATCTGCGCGATCGCTGCATTGAGGCTTCATTCTATTCAATCACCTATATATGCAATCACCTATATATATGTTCTTCGTTTCAATAAAAATTTAGTTGAGAGTTAGCGCTCGTCTTGTCTGCTGCTTTCTGTGTCCGTGTTTGACTTCGCGCTAGAAGCCAAAATCATGTTCATTCTATTACGCTCCATTTAGTTATACAAACACTATAATAACATATTTCACATAGTTTGCTCTCAGCGTTTACCTACCTTTCACGCAAGAAGCCGGTTCGGGAGACTCCATCGCGGCGACCGCGCGCAGTGGCGTTCACTGTACGTATTCGGTAAAGAGATCGCGGCTGTAAACGATGGTGTGCTTTCAGTTTGCCAAAGATTATTATTTAGACAGTAAGAAACTTCTCTCGTTTCGGAAGCACTCACAGAAATGTCCGGGAGAGCTCGCACGTGGTGTTTTCAGTGAGCGCTGACAGCAAAACCTATGAGGAGCGCGCCACGTGATCCCTCATACTACGCCAGCGAGGCGCTTCCGATAGAGGGCGACTCCGTAACTCCTCGCCGCCAATACTCAAGCGATCCTCGACTCGAGGCTCCTCCTTCACTCCACCGTGTTGAGCACAGCGCCACTCTTCGACTGATGAAGACGGTATAAACTACTAGAGAACTGCGATGCGGTGTCATTGAAACGCAGTACCCGCTTCTGTCGAGGAGCGGCGCTGCCACCCACTTATTAGTAGAGTCACTGGAAAAAATTTCAGAGTACCGCAAAGGTCGGGATTTGACTGGCAACACTGAGCGGCCGTCGCCATATACCTTCCAAGCCGACTGCGTCGCGGAAAGGCCGCCGTGTTGGAAGAGCTTGATTTTCGGTGATACATCGGGTTGAGTGTTTACTAAAGTACAAATACTTTGTGCCCGGAAATAATGGTTGCTAAGAACGAAAATAAAATGTTATTTTGTGCGAAGTAATGCAGCCGGTGGTTATTTTGCACGCCGATCGAGTTTACTGCTGGAACTGTGCTACGATTGTGGGCAGCAGCTTAGCGCTGCTATCGGGAGCTTATGCACGCGTTCTTTTTTTTTTTCCGCTTCCGTGGACCGAGCTACGAAGGGAACATTTAGTCACTTCGAGCCGGAATGAGGCAAGCTTGTGCTTTTGGGCATGAACATCGTGGACCGCCGTCGGCTTCTGTTGAATGTTTCCAAGCAGGACGAAACTGACACCTGACAGTGTCACAGGCACGTACGTTCATTGTATAATTTCACAAGCTAAATCGGATACATCTAATTTAGTTTGTTAACGGATACCACGCGTTCTCGATTCTGCAGGGCGACTTTGTCCGCCGTATACGCACGACACACTGCGACTGCCATGTGCACACCGGTGTTTGGTCGTGATCGTATAAGACGATCTGTGCACAGCAGGCGTAAAAGCCAGCTTCGATGACCATTTTGCGCACTAAATCTTATGGAGGGCCAATATGAGCCATTTGCGTGATTGCGTACTGCGTATATGTTCTTCTGCACACTGATAATGAGCGAGAGTTTGCTACGTTGCGATTTATGAACGCGGCTGTCTAGTGCGTTCATGAGCGGTATACTCTTCTCAACTTATTTATGACTGTTTTCGTAGACTGCCAAGATTTGCTGCCTGTGTAAAAAAAAAAAAAGCAGGAACGCCCGCTGGTGACGCAGCACTTTCTTTTTCTAAGTTATATAGGCGATGTATGAAATTCTTGTGCTTTTGGAGCGGCTTATGTAACATGCATAGTGACAGAGTGAAACTAAAGCTACTGGGCGTTTTGTTGTTTTGTATTTCTTGTTATGCATCAAGCACAACATTATTTGGGCATGCACCGTAGCATTTCAACATAAAACATAATATGTATGCTGGCTTCAGTTCATTCATATGTGCTCGGCTTACGAGCTCAAAATTTGAAGTATCAGTTGTGAATATCACCTGGCCATTGGTTTCAAGCTCGAAATGCGTATGTATAAATGAGCAAAGGATAAGTGGAAGAAAGGAAGTATCATGGGCCTCGTATTGACCATGTTTTTATTGACTACGATCGTCACGATCTGCGAAAAACAAGTGTCATATGGGTCGAGTGACTCGAGGCGAAGCGCTCACGTGCGCGGAGAAATCATGCGAGTACCTGGTGCTCGTGAGGACGCGGAATTCTCGCGCGACAAGTGTGCCTTCGCGTGCCGCGAGCACGGAATAACTGCGTGTGTTGAGCAACAAACGCATACACTTGTACCCGCGTCAATCGTCCAAGATGCGAACGATCCCTGCAATGAACTCCTATTTCCGTACCATGGCTAACACCGCGGGCACTTCGCTTAAGTACCTTCTAAAACAGTGCCGAAAAGCACAAGCAAGGTGTACTTATACCTCGCACACGTGGGTGTTTTTTGTAGGCTTGAAGTTCTCCCGGCCGATTCTGTGTAACCACGCAGAACGACGCTCTCGGTCATTTTCCCCGTCGGAATCTAGAAAAAGGTCTTTCCAGACTCAGTTCGGTTGCTGCATCCGAAGACGACAATCGGAACACACACACAAACACACACGCACACACACACACACAAAAAAAAGAAAACGTAGGGAACCTGCGCCACCTGCTCTCTAATTCAGCCGGCCCGCCCGGCGCTTGGAAGGTATATGGCACCCCAGAGGTCACATGGTACGATTGGGCCAATGAACGCGTCGGCGGCGCGGGGAAAACGAATGCGGTACTCTGAAATTTTTTCCAGTGACTCTACTTATTAGAATGTGAAGACGTCTACCCAGCGGTCGATTTAGGCACCACTGGCCTCCTTGAAGCACTTGGGTCCAGAGAGAGCAGTGGAAAAGTAAACATGTCCGCAGTAGGCATTAATAAGAGGCGATTGGAGGATCGGTGGAAGAAAAGTAGGGAAACGACAAAAAATGGAGAGGTACAAAAGCACAGTTCGCAATAGGGGATCAGAAAATTTGGTTGTGGGATTTCATAGTGTTTTCTTTTTTTATTGTTTAACTTCGGTAGGACATTAGGCAGTATAATAGCAAGAGCTTAGTAGCGCAACCCACCGCCCCTTTCCAAAGGGGACGCTCATAACATCCATCCATCCATCCCGCCGAGGTGAAATGTTGATTGGAGGAGCTTTCCATAGAATGCAGGGGTACCAGCGACTTCTCGACGCGCCAGACTGTGTGTAGACGATCCAGCCCACTTCCATTGCTGTCTTCACGGTATCGGCGCAACATATACACCGCAGAAAGTGCTAAAAAAATAGCGTAACACAAACACAAGAAAATTAACGCCCGCAGCATGCAAGCGGCTAATTATGACCCGATTTCGCCCCAACTTCAGTATAGATACGTCTCGATTTCGACATAGTCAAGTGTGCAGTTCGTTATGAAGGTGTTATTCTACACGAGTATGGGTCTGTAAGTTTCGCGTTCTCGATATAACGGATAATTCGCTTTATCCGGTTTCGCTATGTATATTCGTCATGAAAAGATCGCCGCACCCGCATTATCCCTGGAGCTGGAACTGCTGCTGCTGCGTTTCCTCACGCCAGCGTTTTAACAGCGAGGGCCCGCGGTCATCGAGTGTGAAGCGTTCATGTTTGCCTGCACGCGCTGACATCATGCTAGTTCATTTAGTTAGTAAGCGAATGTCTACGAGGGGGCGTTCTACTCCGGCGGCTGCTGCGTATGGCGTGGCCGTGCGAGCCCTGCCACTCTAAACATTTTACACCCTTAAGGGTGTTTTCTTGTCGCACTGTAACACCCTTATCGTCAGGGCCTTAAAGTTATAGAGGACGACGGCGGGGCTCTAACGAGACGTGCGGTGGCAAAAGACGTAGTTGAAAACTATGTAATCATTCTGACAGCCTAGGGCGCATATAAATATCCGACAAGAGAGTTTCAGAAGAGTATAGGTTTGGGCTGGTTGGTAAAACATGGTTACACTGGAAGCATAGCGCGCAGAAAAACGAACCACAAAGACCAGACAGGACGAGCGCTCGTCCTGTCTGGTCTTTGTGGTTCGTTTTTCTGCGCGCTATGCTTCCAGGAGAGTTTCCTATCACTCCCAATGAAATTCACTTGTCGGATATTTCTGTGCGCACAAGGCTGTCAGAATGACTACATAGTTTTCAACTACGTCTTTTGCCATCGCACATCTCGTCAGAGCTCCGCTGTTGTCCTCTGTAAATTTTTTAAGGCCCTGACGGTAAGGGTGTTACAGTGCGACAAGAAAACACCCTTAAGGGTGTCAACTTTTTAAAAGTCTGTCTGGAA
Organism: Dermacentor albipictus; assembly: GCF_038994185.2. Classification (NCBI taxonomy): domain Eukaryota; kingdom Metazoa; phylum Arthropoda; class Arachnida; order Ixodida; family Ixodidae; genus Dermacentor; species Dermacentor albipictus. The sequence goes on from NC_091829.1 coordinate 16,149,992, forward strand.
TACGACCTGCAATGCAGACAGTGTAGGCGTCTAGGCACACCGACGGCCGGTGGCGTCGTGTGCCCTACAGCACCCATACGCTTGTGGGTCACCCGCGTGCACGAAGTGAAGCGTCACTATTTTTTTTTTTCTTGGAACAGAACCGCAACCGTATAACTTCCGCCTGCGATGGTTTCGTGCTTGTCCAAACGCGGAAGTGCGAGAAAATAAATCAAACTTGAACACTCAGAGGCGTATTTTGTCTTATTTTCCTGTTGTAAAACAAAAAAAAAGGCTTGTTTTCTTTTCCTCAGCTTAAACTAACGCGGATGAACATTGGGGACTCCTTATCAGTAGCGCTCTTGCTTGCGCTTTAATTGCCCCCAGAGCTTCATTGCCACAGAAAGTTGGCCCGCGGGCCCAGTCGCTAATCATCGCTATGAGACTAATAAGACATCCGAAAACAGAAATTAATTGCGACAATATGTAAAGTAGTTCGGAGAAATCTTCCTGCTTAAAGTCTATCCGAACCGCAACATGCGGAATCAAATAGACGACGCTTGACTACATACATACACCGCGGTGGCTTGGCGGATGTTATGAGGTTCTGCTGCTGCGCGCGAGGTCGTCGGTGCGATTCCCTACTGCGGCTGCGGCATTTCGATGTGGGCAAAATGCAAAAAAAACGTTCGTGCACTTGGATTTAGGAGCTCGTTGAAGAATCATGCAGTTGGTCACAATTAATCCGCAGTCCTCCACTATACGGTGTGCCTCATAATTACACCGGAGTTTTGGGAACATAAAGCCCGAGAAATTAATTTAGACTCTTGTCTACGGCCAGCGTATGGAATTTAATTAGCCAAAATACCAAGTGTAAAAGAATCGGCCAACGGTCTGCGCACTGTCCGAATTGATTTTTACAACGCTCAATCCAACGCTTGTGACGCGCCCATGAAGGCCGCAGGCGTGTTGAAGGAAAATGTATGCGCGGACAAAATGTCGGGGGTAGTGCACTCCTCCACAAGTTATGCTAAGAATTCCACAGTTATTTTTTTTTCTTGACTACATCGAAATGTCTTGCAGGTGGGTCTTTGAATGTCAAATAGCGCACAGTCGGGCGTGCGGTATGAATCGTTACTGTCGTGCCAAGGATTTGCTTCCGAAAGAGTTACGGTCATACTAAGCGATTGTATTGCTACGAGTTGAAGTAGTGACATTATACCATGTGACAAAACGAAGAGAGAGGTAAAAGTGCAATGGTCAAAGCTTTGAAAAGAAGGCGGCCACAGGACCGGAGAAAATAGCGAAAGGAATAAGTGGAATGTTTCTTGGATAGCGTTGATGATTGTGTCCAACGATTAGAATCACCCAACCTCGTTTTCAAATAAATGTTCATCTGTATGCCTATAACATAGCTTAATGGGGCCCTGAAACACTTTTCAAACAGAATAAGCAAACACTGCCAATCTGTATACGAGGCTTCTGTGAGCATGTAAGCCAAATATTATTGCAAAAGGATAGAAAGTTGGGCGAGTTGGTACGGTAACATGATCTTGGATTGTAGTGCGAAGTAACACGGACAGAGTCGTGTCTGCTTCTAGTCTCTGTCCGTGTCACTTCGCACTACAATCTAAGATCAAATATTATTGCACTGCATGCAGCAGGGAATTCACAATCTCGTGTCAACAACAGTGAACAATCGCTCGCTCTCTCCGCAATGTCGCCACGCAGCTACGTCGCAAGCAGTCAAGCCCATCGAACAGTTATTGGCTGATTTCGTGACAACGAAAACATTCTTAGTAATACTACAATTGCTCATTTTTAGTTCAATAAATGAAAAATACACGTCTGCGATCTCAGATTGCACAGGCGTGCTGCGTAGCGTAGATACCGCGGCTGCCACAAGGTGTCGCGAGTAGCCCTCTCACAGTTTATCACATGCGATACGAACAAAGAAACGCGTGCGCTGATTGGCCTCTGTAAATGACGTAGGAACTCCAGGTGCCCGAGCACCCGCCTCGCGTCGAGACAGCGCCGCACACGCCTGAACCGAAAGTAGCGTTATAAAGAAAAAAAAAAAGAACTTTGTGGCGGGGCCTTGCCCCTTTGCCATCCCTCCTGTGTAGCTTCTAGCGCGCTAGTGGAGACGAAAGGAGAAATCCGCGCGTCAGTGCGATGACTACCACTAACTGCATGCATACTAGTAGAATTCGCTTTTTTTTTTTCCGGCAGAATTGTGAAGCGACGTCTTTTATTAGCGAGGCTATTCTTTGATCTGTGTTTTCGGGCCCCTTTCATTATTAAAAAATGTTTGACAGATTATGTTACCATTTGCTGAAACATTTCCAAAAAACTATGGTCAAGTGGCCCCCTTTCTGATCCACCCGGTTGAGTCCAAACTTGTTCGCTTTACTGCCGATTCTTGTAGGCCCCATTTGTTATCATTTGCTTGTTGTACTCTGTCGCCATCTGCATGCAATGCAGCTGGGGAGTGGGGAGTGGAGGGGTGTTCTGTAAGTGTTCTACCCAGGCTCTTTTTTCCATGTTCGTCTATTATCATTTGGTCTAGTTGTTCGTGGACCATTTATGAGACTAAGGCGTAGTCTATACATGACTGCCCATTTCTGCATTGCCATGTGACCTGTCCACGACTTATTCTCCCTGTTAACTGCCATAAGGCTCTGTTTATCACACGGATCCAGCACTGTAGAGAACCCAATATATCCATCTCAGAAACCAGTACATCCGTCTAAACCATCCATGTGTATGTTCACATCTCCCACTAATATCCCCTAGCCCGATTTTCTGAATTCATTAATATTGCTCTAATACAATCAATCAATTCCTTATTTTTACCTCTGCTATAACTACCTGTCTTTAGGTAAGCTACTTCTAGCCATGTCTTTTTGCCTTGCCATGTGCCGCTAGAACATAAATGCTCCTTACATGTCTCTTTTACCCTTTGAAATCACGGGGAACGCAGGAGATGGAAATTCAAGACAATGAGCAAAGCGAGAACAACGTGAGAGCAGGAGCCAACTTTTCGACAAGTGGACTTGTCTTTTTCGAGGCGACATGTGCTCTCCTTGGCACAGCATATGTAGGCACGGTTGTTCTAAAGGGGTGAGACGGTAAGGCGGGTGGGTAACTCCCGAGGGTGCGTTAGCGGCGAAAGATAATGCACTATCGAACATCGGTGGAGGAATGTGACCCTCTGCCACTTCAGACCGCGCCTAATTAGCAAGCTTCCGCCTCCGCCTTTCTTTGACCCGGTCATTCTGTTGCATCCCTCCCATACAAAAATGTCAATAGCAGACGGCTGCACCAAATCTCGTAGATGCCTTTCAGTCACGGCGTGCACACGCTAATCGCTTCGTCATTTAGCTGCGTTTTAATTTCCAGCTACTTTCCTGCTTGTGACCATCTCGCATGTTTATGTAACAAATTTTACCTTCTATATTCTTATCCTTTGTACGTCTTTTCCCAACTCCTAGTGGTCTAAGCCTGCCCGTTAACGGTGTGTTTCTATAGTCAATACTCAATCTTTGCCGATTGCCTGGGGCTCACGTAAAAGAAGCTACAGCCAACTCCTGCTGTAGGCAGTCTAGCCGTGACCTTAGCACACACACCCCACCCATAAAAGCTGCACTGTTCGCTTCGCGTACCGACTCAAACCGCGTTTCTTCCAACGCGCAAGAGCGCTCGTACCCAGAACAAAGCACACGTGGGTTCCCCCTAGTACCAACCATCACCTAGTACTAACGAGGCACAGTGTCTCTCAAGTGAATGATGCAGGCGACGCCATGTAGAGCAAAGCCACCTCCATCAGCTAAAGAGTGCTGTCATTCAGTACAAGGAATTGTTACTCTAAGGCACTGCTCAATTAGGATTTCAGTCCAGATTTCATGTTGTCCTGTTTTCACATCAAAACATTATGGATGGAAGTTAAAGCACCAACTTAGCCACTGGCCCATTTTGCGACCTTCAATTAAATCGTAACGACTAATTATTCAGATGGGCTTCAAAACTACAATAGTGGCTATGTAGAAAGCATACACTCACCCTAATACTGCTGGCAGGTGACCCATAGTCTCCAGGATTCCCAATGCTATGGTAGTGCTTTGCAGACAGGGTGCTGTACATACAGTCGTCAGACTCAATCAAGTACTCAAACTGAAGGGCCCCAAGTGGCTACTACACTTCATTTCATACTTGGCGTGCAACACTGTGGAAGCTATGCAAGAAGTTTACTCACCAAAATTTATTACTCTGTGTATTCCTTCTATACTTTGCTGAGTGCCAACGGCGTTTGCTCGTGTGAGCATGCACACAAGGCTACTTCGATAGGTTGCAAATAAAAAACTCGACAAGAAATAGCATGAAATGCAAATCGACCTAAAAACACATAAGCAGCCATATAAATGCACAATTGGTTCTTCATGAAGAATTTCTTTTTCACATAATACTGAATGTAAATAAAGAACAATGAAATCAAAAGATCGACGAAAACTCGTCTGGCCAGGATTGCTCATCGTCAAGGGTAAAATGGATGCCGACTGAAATCATTAAAACAAAAGAAACCAAGACATTTTGGCTTCCATACGGAGGCCTTGCCCACAAATCTTCACTACAGTTTGGCCATACGCCCGGCTAAGATCAACGAGATCAAGAGATTTGTGAACTAGGCACCCGTGTGGGAGCCGAAATGTCTTGGGTTCCTTTTCTTTCAACATTTTTGGTCGGCACCCGTTTTACACTTGACTAAATAAAGGACGCTTTCACCTAATAGCTGGCAAGCACACCGCACGATTTGTTAGTACGAACCAAGCAAGTGCAGAAAGTCTCTCTCTAGCCTCCATAGTGTTGAAAGACATCTATGGAACAAACTGCACTATCAAATGTATCAGTGTCCAATTCAAACGGCTCTGTATACAGCAGAGATCGCACATCATATCTGGCAAAACATCAGTTCCCATACAGGGATGGCAGGTCAGCAAGTCCAAACCTAAAATGTCATGTATGTCAGTAGAGTGCCGAGCTGCTGCCAACTCGTAGGTTTAGTTTGTCAAACAGCTCCAATGCTTTATTCTCAGCACTAACTGAAGTGGGAACTCATGAGGGGGCAGGTGCCTTCCGAGCTTAAATGTTGCATGTTGCCTAGGTTCTCTAAGAGCATATAGAACTACTTCGAATGCATGTCATGCTCCAGATCTGAATAAGCGAGAAGGACATGAGCTCTTTTTCTCATTGCAGCTGTGTTTTATTCACTGGAATGGACAGCAGCAGAAAAAGAAGAAAGTGCCATTAGTCTCTGTCGAAAATAAAATAAAGTCACTGCCAAAGCTATACAAGGTTGCCAGGTCTACAAGAGTTCCAACATAAGCTCAACGGAACTGCAGAGCACTGATGCGCAGGCCAATGGTATCCTTGCCAACCTCGGCCACAGAACAGACACCGCACACGGAACCCTTGAAATCGGGTAGGTAGCTGGTTCCACACAGGGGACATTTCACTTCTGGCTTTCCTCTGTATATCGGAACATAGCTTTTGCCGCACAGGGCAAATGGGTTGTGCTCATCATACCGCAGCTCGTGCGAGTCTGTCGGTGTCTTGTCGCAAGCTTGGAGGATCTTTCTAGTCTGCGCGGCAACATCAGGACGTGGTCCTAGTTCCAGAAGCCGCCTGCCAAGGGATGCCGCTGTCTTGTAGTTCTTCAGCTTGAAGAACAGGTTCAGTGCGGTACGAAGGGTCAGGATCTGGTGGATTGGCTGCAAGTTACAGTGCGTGAAATATGCTGCCATCTCGCAGGCCCGCTTCTGCTGCTCTAGGGTCTCCTTGGGGAGGGCCTTTCGTTCGGTCTCCAGGGAAAGACCCAGGATGTACTCGCGACAGACTTCAATGAGCTGCTGGGCCTCCGCCATCTCCTGTCTTGTGTCAACAGCAAGGAGGAGGACAGAGAGGAGAAGGGCCCGGAACTTTTCAACCGCTTCGGTGAACTTTCCAGATGTGGTCAGCTGGTAGCACAGCTGCAGACGATCAAGCAGGTCCGAAAGCTTGCAACCGACAGCAGGGAGGCCGCTCTTGGCAGAACTGGCGTCCCTCCAGTTCCGCAGAGGGTGTCCATAAAGACAGGGAAGCTCGGGCAAGCCCTGAAACGCCGTTCGAGAACGTGCGAAGGTTGCCATGAAAAGTGGTCGAAGAGGTTCAAAGACAACCGCGCCGACTTGGTCATGAAGCAGGCGAAAGGCAGATTCGAACGAACCAGCCAAGACATGGTCGACGGCAAGCTTGGAGTTGTTGGTCCATTGCTGGCTCTGGGAGACACCCTTGGTTGGGGCCACGAAATAGCCCTCGTCCCCAGCACCAGGGGTGGGTCCCGCTGCTTCAGCAAGTTCTGGTGGCAGCTCGATGTCTTCGTCGACGTCCCATCCGCCTTCTCCGGCTTCACCAGCTTCGATGGGCTCCTTTTCAGCAGCAGCGCCTTCTTCATCCAAAGCAAGTTCAGCATCATCTCCCCAGCCTAACAAATCACAAAACGAAATTACATCAACGCTACTTGTTTCAAATGTAAAAATAAATTTATTAAATAACATAGTACTAATGGTGCGAACAAGAACTAGCTAGGAGCCATCTCACAAAGGAAAAGGAAATGGGAGTCCCCAAAGGAATCCCTTATCAATCAGTAGTTGCAACTCAGTGATGCAACTTCCTGTCACCCTGCAACACCATATTTTCGAACAACTCTTGGACAGGCCTGTGACCATATTTACAATCGCCCACTCCACCCGGCATATCTGGTGCTGCAGTTGAATCTCATCGCAACAAAATAAACAGGGCTCGTTTAAAAATTCCTTGTCACAGAACTTTATAGTTGCGAAATTTACAAATAACCGTGAAACATGCAGCTTGGCTTCACAGAAAAAAATTTTTTATTCCTAAAGTATGTAATTTTGGCATGCTTGCATTTGCTGGCAAGCAGAATTGTGATGTGGCTTCTGCATTCAGTGATGTGAGGCACCATAGTGACACCATCAACGTGCACTCCTAACTAAACATTGCATTGCATCCATTACACAAGATGCTGCCAGTATGGGTGGATAGCCATAGTCTGTCTTTCGATAAAGTGAAACCACTGAAAATGCTCCTTTATAGAAAAATAAATAAAATTGAGTGTATTTCTTCATCACTCTTTACTATGCAAGCGACAGATATCACATACTAACGAATTTCGATTGACGTGACTCAACAAATTTCTAAAGCAGAAATGTCTATGGAATACTGAAAACAGGTGACATGTCTTGGCTGCTGCTAGCTTAACACGTAAAATGGTGTATCTTTTGAATCAGCTTTTGGAAGCGTTAATTGCTGTTGACGCTGCACCAACAAACCCAAATCTTTATGCTTCTAAATGTTATGCTCATAGCAAATAGAATCCAGACTAAGCTACAGAAAAACACTGCTTATCTCACACAACTTGCAGACTCACCTTCAGCGTCCACCTCCACATCTGCTGCAGCCATGGCAGTCTTCTTTGTGGTAGCCGCACTGTCGAAAAAGCCCCGGGTGACACTCAGCAGAGGCCAATTCTCATCGCATGGTTGGATCGGCACAGGGGGCGTGAGGAGAGGGGCATTTGGATCCGGGGCACTGTGAGACTCTGCATTCGGCACGGTCGGAGCAAGAGCCTCCGCCTCCTCTGTAAGGCCGTGTGTGCGAGCACACAAGTACGCCAGGGATGTCTGTCCGCAGTTCTGCAGGGCAGCAACATGAAAAACACATGATTTCAAAAAAAGAACTGTAGAGGGCAACTCAAAGAAAAACCATTAAGTGGTGCAGGAAACAGTCTAGTCTAGTGAAAACGATGACGGCAACAATGGTACAATGGCGGCAGCGATGATGATGATTATGATGACGATGGCATGGCAGCAGTATGACAGGGACAACACAGCAAGGACAACACTGTTTCAGAAAATCTACTGTTCATAAGAATGTGCTACAAGCATATACCTATGTATCTGAAGTGCTCTGTAGTACCTTTAGCTTCTGTATCTTTTTCGGTGTAGTATATCAAGAAAAATAAAGCGTCTGAATGGTAACGATGCCAGCATGATGGCAACCTGCTCACATGTTGTGGACATTGGATAAAATTCGGAATGAAGACCCAAGTTTCTTTTTTACTTGTCACTTTTGTCAAGGAAACATGGTCATGATGCCAGGGAAAGATGCCACAAGAACTGGACAAAGTAATCAGATAATGCTACAACAATCAGACTTGGGAATTCCTGCTGTGAATTCATTTATCAGGACAGCAGCAAGCTCTCAGTGGACACTGCACCTAGTTGCTCTTCAAATTAAGGCCCACTATCTTCTCAAAAACAATTTATTCTTTCCAACGTGCCCACGAAGTTGTCTTCTTCACATGCTACAGTATTACTTGCCGTCGCCCTTGAAGGGCCATTTACTTCGGTAGAAGCTGCCCTCGGGTAACACTTTCAACACCCCCCCCCCCCTCACACTCCCCTCTTGAAGTCAGTCAAAAATTATAAAATGTAACAGAAGATTGAATTTGGAACATATAACATTCAATATTTGTTAATACAGTTGCTAAAAGGTTTAAAGCTGTTGGCATAGCCGGCAGCATGGGCAGCACAGAAGACAACTATCCTTGAGAGGGTGCTAACGAGGCAGCATTTCAGTTTCAGTGACGACAGGCCCAACATCAAGAGCAGGAGCCACGAGGAATGAAGTAGAAGTGGATCAGTGGTGCTGAATCTTGATTTAAATATATTTGTAGTGCTTAGCTAACGTTTTCATAATTCTGAACATCATTTGCAACATTGTCCTCGGTTTCAGCAGGTAGTCGCATGACCTACTTGTCTGAAAAGCCGCACCCTGCTATTATTTCAACAAGTGGATCTCACATAAGTAAACACAGTAGACGCACAGGTGCCACCACTCTCGGGGTCTGCTTGACATAGAAAACCCCACAAAAATTGCTAAGCGTGAATGCTGCACAAGAGGTCAATGGGTAGCCCATTTGGCTTCTACATAATCGCACATCTCCACAGGGAGAATAGTTTAAAGGGACACTAACCTAAACACAATAATGACACAACAACAATCATGGCATAATGGAAAGAATTAGACGTATGCAAATATTCAAAGCTTAAAGTATTCTATTCGAATCAGTTGGCATTCGATTCGATTCGAAAGACATTTCTATTATTCAAAATATTCCAACCCTCAAATATTGCACTATCTCAGTTTTCAGAGCACATAGAGCCATAATTTTAACAGTGGCATGTAGCTCTATGTGTTTTCTACATAAAGCTATGGGCAGACTTTTTCATTTCGCTTTTGTAAGTGTTAAAATTTGGCTACTAATTGCACCACATGCGTGCCATATCTGGAGATCGAACTTCAAATTGCTGTAAAATTGGTAATACCTGCAATATAGAAAAGGTAGCCCTACAGTTGTGTTGCTTACACTTTGTAGTATCCAGCCATATGTCTTTATAAACATTCTGGGTGATACTCTTCTTACAGTTGTTCAGATAAACAATAGGTGATTAATTTTAATTATATCACGAACCACTCAGTCAACTTAAAAAGCAATTATATTTTTGAAATCAGCATGAAAAACTCTGTCTGGGTGACAATTTTCATTAAATGTAGTCAAAAAATAAAAAAGACAGTTTCTAATCCCTTCTTCCCCATGGATTAAAAACCTGGCTTTAGAAGGAGCACAGAAAATTTAAACACCTAGGAGCCCAGACATCTGCACAACAAAAGCTCCCGAAGAGGCTCATTCCGCATCAGCACTGTGGAGAGAGTGATAAGCACATCTACCAGCAGCAATTTTGACTTCACTGCCACAAAACCAGGCTGAAAGATGTGTGCATGATGAAATTTTGGGCCATAAAGAACATTGGTGCGAGCAGTAGTGTAAGTATGGTGCCCACTGTCGGCTCAACTTGCGAAGAGATACCAGCGGGTCCAAGACACTGGTGCATCCAGTGAGCGACTCTTTTCAGTGTCTAAAGAAACTTTGACATGCAGGAAGGTGTCACAGCCCCCTCGATCATGTTGAGCAGCTATCTTTCGTTCATGAAAACATTAAATAATGGCAGTTGTTATACAGTCGCCGACTGATTTTCTGGACTCCGAAAATTCAGATATGCTCGATTATTCGGTCTGCTTCGCGGCACCGCCATTCTCCCCCACAGACGATAATGTATAACAACTGCCGAAAGTTCGGACACTTTGCAACCTCTCGTCTGATTTTTCGGACACTCCTTGAGCCAACTCAATTGAGAGCAGCATGCACCAACTCTAACCGGTGCATGGTTCGACTTGCTGAACGCCATTTTTGTTTTGAACAGAGCCTCCTTGCTGCCCCACGAAGTGGTGCTGCTCATCATCCCCGCTCATCATCATCGTTTCTGCCTGGTTCAATAGAGTGGCTTTACAGTAGCTCCGGTTTCAGCTTAGTAAGCCATATCAAGACAATCCAGCAGCTGATTTGTTTCTTTGCACACAGCGTTGCGAGTAGGCCACGTTTTTCATTTGTGCGACTGGTGTTTGCTGTGTGCTGTGTCGAGGTTCCGGTGATTCAATGCAGCATACGGAAACATCGCGCCAAGTGTCTAATGGCACTGACAGTGCCCGCGCAGACTGCGGGGAATGCTGGCAAGTGGGTGCCGGGAAGCCTAAGATTTGTCGCCTTCCGATGTGCTACCTACTGATTCGGAAAATGTTCTGCCGAGACTTGCACAGTGGTTGCATGGCCATTCCGAACACCGTCTCATTTGACAGTTTCACAGGTGCTGACACTGCTGTCCTGACATGCGCAGAACTCCACGACGGCGAGATCATTCGTCAGGTTTCTGCTGCACTGTAGGACGATGACTCCAAGTCGGAAAATGACACACCATGTGCTACGTTGCCGTCGCATGCGGAGCATGTCATACAAGCAGTGACTGTGCTTTCAGCTGCCTATAGTGACCGTATGACCCTCTCTGAGATTCAGGCTTATCTGATTGCGCGTAAATGGAACAGCGTGCAATGGCGCATTCAAGATTTCTTCAAGCCTACGACCGAGCCCGAATAAGTGCATGAAAATAAAGGATTTCATTTTTTTTTTTTTCCTTAATCTGCTTTTTCTAACACCTTTTTATTCGGAGATTACCGCAGTCCCTGTGAGGTCCGCATAAAAGGTCAGCGACTGTACTGTGAAGCAAAAGTGTTCTAGAGATCTTTGTTGACTACAAAGCGTAATTTTCTTGTGAATTATGTCCCGTACAATAAACTTGCTCGTTTTTCTCACATGTTGCATTGGCGAAATAAATTGCATTTTTATAACATCAAGAGTGTTTCTATTTGAAAACTATTTGATTAGATTAGCACTTAGTTTTCATTATTCAAATTTAGTTCGAAAATTCAAAATTTTATATTTGCACACCTAGTCAAAGGATGGACAGATGGACCTAGCAAATCCAGTTTCAAGCTTTTAACTGCTGTCACAAATCCAACTGAATAAGACTTTGTCCATGCAGGTTCAACCTTGACATAGCGAAGTGGTACTTCCCGGAGAAAAAGCTTGTCAAACCAAGAATTTTATTTGAGTGGCAGTCCCCTGTCTCACAATTCCAAGAACTCCACACGCTCCAAAAGCACTACCATTTGGTGCCTGTGTTTTTTCATTGAACATTTAGAAATAACATGTCACAAAAATGCATTTATAACTGCCACTACAAAGCAAGATTATTTTGCCCAAGTGCGGCAAAAAAAGAAAGTACACTCTTCATTGAAGCTTTATAATGAAAACAATATGGTTAAATTTCGAATCTTGCTAAGCCCACATTCACTATATGAAGAGTTGGCAGAAATATTAAACAAAACAACTCAGCATAAAAAGCTACATTTAAAGGGCCAGCTCCTCATGAAGGTGAACAGTATGGTCCACTTTGAAAGAGGACACCTAATAATTATTTAGCTACCAATTACTGCTGAACAATGCATTAAGACACACAGACTATTTCTTTATACACAGATGTCATCCCACTGCATCCTCAGCCATATTTCTTTATCAATAAAGTAAAGTGTTTGAGATATATGGCCTGTATTAGCAGCTCGGTGCTCGAACAGTGGATCATACTGTGCATCTCCCGCCTCATAACAGGCAACCTCACCGTCAATGAAGAAATGAAAGGCAATGGCAAACACCAACCTTGAGGATCTTGATGCGCTCCTGCACATCGCCGAGGTAGAGGGCGTTGGTGAACTGCCCGCTCGTGTCCTTGCGAATCTCCGCAATCTTGAGCATCTTGCGAAGCTTCTCCAGGTTGCCCGTGATCAGGTAGAGGAACGACAGCTTGTCAAAGTTCTTGGTGCGCTGATATGCCATCTCCACCACCTGCAACACCAACAAGGAATGCAGGTCCAAACATGACATTCACGACATTACAACTCATCGGTTGACCCTTAGACAAGCTTAGCACGTTGCATTTATAGAGCCATCAACAAAAATCTGACTATTTGAACTGATTATTTGCATATCAACAAGTAGCATACAGGTACTCAATGCACGCTAGTGCATGCTAGCGACAGTTAAGAAGGATTCAGCTGCATTTGTTTGGGTGATTAACTAATCACTCCAACCCTCAATAAGTGCCCGTCTGCACAATAAGGGGTTGTCATGCACAGTACTTGTCATGGTCCTTCTGCATGACGTATGTGCTGCTAGCATCATCATTACGATTATGTGAATAAGGACCTGGAACTTAAGCAGATCTCATCAGATGCACCATACCATAAATTAGGTTCAGTTATTGCTATCAAAAAGAGTGACTGAATGGCTAAAGGCGTTCTAATCTGGATATCTTAATTGAATAAGTGTGCACAAGTAATTCAAGAAATATCTTAAATTTAGTTCTGGTTAATGAAAAAGTGAGCACCAGTGGGCCACACCAATTTCGCTTTAGAATCTAGCAATCTTTAATGAAATCTGCCTCAATTGTTCAAAACCTTCTTACTGGAATCCAATTTTCATGATTGAAGTGAACATCACATGTGCCCTATAGTTGATGAACAATGCTGCTTAAAGTAAGGCAACATTTTTAGTAAATTACAAAACTGGAAACACCAGTGCACGGTGTAATGTATGCAGAATGTATGACACGAAAATGTGAACTGTAGATTTCAGAATGCGCAACATGCCTAATCACAACACTTAAATTCTCTACGCAGGTGCGGCAAAGGCAAATCCATGTTTTCCTTCAGGTGGCCCCATTACCTGGTGATTTCCTTGCAGCAATGCAGCTTCGCCCAGCTTTTCCCAGCATTTCTTATCATCCAGGGTGCGAGCTGCCTCCAAGGCAACCTACCAGAAAGAAACACATACATTCTTGAGGGCTGGAATGAATGCATGCTAGCATGCTTTCATGAATACACCCACGCTAGAATTAATGACTTCGCTGCTTTGTTTGCACAGTGATGGTCTCAAAATCAGGAGCCTAAAGTACAGTAAAGCTAACCTTAATTCCAGGTAAAGTAATAGATCACTGCTGCAAAGTGTGAAAAACATTGCTTTTATAAAAAACATTTCTACAAAAAAAAAACGAATAAGGCAGGCTTTTTGTCAAACCTACCTCATGCTAACTCCAAGCATTTAGTGTTGAAAATGTTGCGACAGTACTAGAGGCATAGTTAAAGCTATGCGTGTGCTTAGTTAGTGACTGATGCTAGTGTTCTACAGTAGCGATTTCAATTGCTCCTTTGCAGCACAAGATCTTAAATGGCCCAATTTCAATTGTGCCCTTCAGTAGCAATTTCATTTTACCCCCCAATGGACGTTGATTCTCGACTGAACAACTTGTATCAAGCTATATAATGCAGTTGGCCCTCACGAACACAGACATAACAAATTATCTGACATAAAAAGTTGCAGTTTTGCCGGAAAGGCGAAGCATCAGCTGCAATAGCAAATTAGTACACAGCTATATGAAGTAAGGATAGATGTTTTACCAGCCGTACAAACTTGGAAACATTTGCTTACTAAGTGAATTAACAAGCATGGTGTCAGCGCACACAAACAAACATGAACACATCACACTCAATGAGTGCGGACATTGGCTGTTAAAACGCCCGTGTGCCCAAGTGCGGCTGAAGCAGCAAGCAAAGTGACCTTCGTGCTGTCTATCGCTTCAATGCAAGAGCGGCTAGAACACAGCGTGCACAAAGGTATGAGCCGTCTGCAGACCCCTTTCAAGATATGGCGCAAGTGACCGCGTGCGGCTGTGCAAAGTACAGACTTATTGCTGGAGTCGAAGCGCCACCCCCCTCCCTCTTGCGCTGTCTTCCCGCTTTTCTCCATATATGGCGCGAAATTGAGCCACGATCGTAAATTCCCTAGTGCCTGGTCGCAAAATACACAGTTACTGCCGGAGCACAACGCCGCCCCGCCCCCTCTCCCCTCCATTTCTCCCTCCCTCCCATCCCCCCACAGCCTTTTGCACGACGGAAAACAAGCGCATCTGCTCTCTGCTTTCTCCTTCATGCACGCCAGATTTAGCCGTAATTGCCAGCTTCCGTCGCATGCTTTCACTCACACATACAGCATATGACGCGCGGCAATGGCGTTATCACCCTTTGACTTTATACGGAGCATCACGGCGACAGTGATGCCGATGTCGAAGGGGCGAAAATGCACCTGGAATGTCCACATAATTGCTATCGCAATAATACAACGATGTAAATCTAGAATTTTTCTCACTGATATCAACACAACAAATATATAATTATAACAAAAATTGTATATAAAGAAGGTATTTTCGTGTTTGAAGCAACTTCTTTATAGCAAGGTCCAACTATATAGCGAACCTATTGCTGCTTCTCTCTGTAACTGCTCTGTACACCACCTTTTAATAGCTTCCTTTTCCATTACACCCTTTCTGGCACAAAATTATCAAAACCAAAACACTTTATCGGCTCAGTGCCATCTCTCTAGCAGCATCAAAACAGCTGACCTCAATAACAGTAGCAAAACAATATGAATACTTTGCCCTCAGTGTGAGACGAGACTGAGTGGTGGCAGATTTTACCACTTATTTCTTGCCGTCACGATGGACAACCAGCAGCAAGAGCACAACTGAATTGAAGCAGGCAGTCCGGCCCTGCCATGTATAGTTATCCCCGCTTACCACCACCAGCTGTAGCTGCAGCAATACTCAATGGCATAAGATGCACATGCACACAGTATTGCAGTATGGTAACATGTCATGCAACATGCACAGCTAAAATGTCCATTATCTTAATGGGTAGAATTGCAGATGCAGTGTCAGACTTTGCACGGGATGTGTCGGCTTCTACAGCCTTCACTGTAAGAACACCGTTTCTCGTAGAAACCGGCTCATCCGAGATATCACGAAAAGAATAAGGATCTTGTGCCAATGATGTTGCCTCGTTTTCCTTGTCCACACAGTTTGACCTGTCACAGTTCCCACCACTGTTTCCTCACTTGCCCTTCTCACCTCAATGTTGCCACACTCCAATGCAAGGGCGAAGCGTGTCTTCTCGTCCTTGACAAAGTGCAGTGCCACCTCAGGGTAGCCCTTCTTCTGCAGGTAGGCAATGATGGACTGGCCCACGAGCTTGGCATTACGCACCATGTGCAGAACCTGTGGGTGGAGTCATCATCATTATCATCATCATCAGCCTGGTTACGCCTACTGCAGGGCAAAGGCCTCTCCCATACTTCTCCAACTACCCCGGTCATGTACTAATTGTGGCCATGTCGTCCCTGCAAACTTCTTAATCTCATCCGCCCACCTAACTTTCTGCTCTCCTTTGCTACACTTCCCTTCCCTGGAATCCAGTCTGTAACACTTAATGACCATCCTCCCTTCTCGTCACACGTCCTGCTCATACCCATTTCTTTTTCTTGATTTCAACTAAGATGTAATTAACTCGCGTTTGTTCCCTCACCCAACCTGCTCTTTTCTTATCCCTTAACGTTACACGTGGGTGGGTGGAGTGGTAAAGTGCAAACTCCTCATGGCAGTGTTGCCTTTGCAGCACCATGCCCTAGGGCTGCATTTAACCTAATTTAGGGTTTAAAATCCCCAGGCAGTCGACGGGCTATGACCATCCAGTGTTCCTTAACCCCACAAAGCCTGAAATATCATTTTTGATACACTGAATTCGATACCTCAAAATGCTGATTTAGGTAACGGGAATCTTAAAGGGCCACTAAATCAAAACACTAACTCAGTTTAAATTGATTAAATATCGCTTGAAAACTTTATTGTCGTTAATTTCGTGATAATATGTTCATCATTAGAAGAAAGATGAAAGTCAAAAGTTTATTTTGTTTTTGTTTTTTACTTTCACTCTAAAAACCAAATACTGATACGTCAGTGGGACGTCACTGATTTGAAGGCATATTTTTCGTATTGGTCAGCTTAGCAAAAGTTCCCAAAACTTGCCATAGTCAGTCCTTCGCTTCTTTAAAACACAATGCCGTCCATTTTTACAGATAAAGAATTACCTAGGACCAGCAGACGTCATCAAAATCCATGACATCATGGTGGTCTGTTGCAGGAACTTCAAAGGGGCGGCGCTACCATTCTTCCATTTTTCCATCTTTTCTGGCTTTTTGATATTTTAGAAGGGCAGTTTACTAATACAAGTAAAGTCATTTTTCTCTTTAGTGTCCCTTTAACACGAAACCCATGGCATATCTAGAACAAAGTTCAACTGTATCAACTTCACTACAATTCCCAAAGTCTTGCCATATAGAGTCGATGGGACTTATAGCAGCATTGTTACAAGGTTTTTCTTTTGTTTAGGCCACAATATCAGGGGAAAAGTGCTCACCTCATCATACTTTCGGTTGACCAGAGCAAGCTTGAACCGATACTCAGTGGGGTCGATGCCCAGGACACGGGGCCGGCATTCGCGGTCCAGGCAATACACACTCGAGTCCTTCACACGAGTTATGTAGATGGGCAAGTCCAGGGTGCGGATTATGCCATGATCTCTGCGATCCGACCCAAAAGGAAAAGATGTGACTACAATACACTGCTCACAGGAACTAGACTGCTGACAGGGTGAAGTTCATTCAAAGGATACCGAGGCTTTGATAGAATAACAATCTACAGACAAAACAGAGCATCAGCAAGCCTATTTTTAAAGGACTGTGAAAGAACTATATCTGGCACCCTCTGCCAACTCAACATCTTGCCTAACGGGAATTCATGGCACAGGTGCTAAGCATAAATTTAAATATGAACCGGAAAAAACTGATCGGAACACCCATTACATGCAATTATATGACAGTGCAATGTAGCTGTTTTTTAAGTGTAAGGTAGTGCCTAGCATACACATTGAAGTCTGAAATAGGCCACTGTTTCAAATGCAGATGAACCTGAAAATGCAACAGTGCACTGTGGTAGGTATTGACTTGTTAATGTTTGAACTCAAGCTGATAATTACAATCGCTTTGTCTTCAATTCATCAAATTTCTAAAACAATGATGTCACATTACCCTGCAATCTATCTTTCAGCAGCACCTTTCTATAAGCTTCTCTTCCTTTCCTGGCTAGGGTAGCCAACTGAGCAGTATTCTGAGGCAGCATTCTCGATCGTTCACTTTCATTGATACATCACACTTGCATGATTTTTCACATGGCTAGCACCGGACACATCTGCACCTGTGGGCGACAGCAGTCCTGGCACAATGCAAAGCACATCTGTCTTGGCACACTAGAAACGGTCACTAGAAGCCGCCGATGAACTCAAATCTCATGAAAGTGACTGCATTTCCGTGAGTAAACGACCGAAACTACCATCCCTGGTTACCGACCTGCCTTTTGTGCTAACATGCTTGCTCCCCTCTCTTTCGACATAATTACTGAGCAGACGAGTGTCGGTGCTCACCCATTGGTGAGGGTGTACTTGATGTGGTTGGAGGTGGTGTAGACGAAAACACCAGAGTCGTCCCAGGCACCGCTCTTGACACGTGTGCTCTCCTGAACGCTGCAGAGCACCTCCAGGTTCCGGTTGCAGATGGTCAGAGTGTGCTTGGCCAGCAGGGCCACGTGGCTCATGTCTGAGCTCCAAACCACATACTTAGCCTTGGCCTTGACCGAGGCTCGCTGCCTGAAAACATGGACGAAAAAGCATTGCGCTATGCACTCAAGTTGCAGCAACTAAAGAGCAGTGTTGTGCGAATATTATAATTTACATATAGTTGTTTCGAATATTTTGCTGCTGTTCCAACTAGCTTCAAAACAAAATTTAGATCTCGGCTTTTCAAACTAATAATCGGCTCCCTATTTTCAGCTTCGCTGCAATACAGCCAGTTTACGCGGTGAAGCATAATTTTCGTGCAGTGAAGCACATTAAAAGTGGAAAGGGGAAGCATAACGAGGCTTAGAAAGTATTCATTATACATGTGTGCACGACCTGTCTCCAGTCACAGTACTAACACCAAGATGTCTAATCAGAATAAAAGCATTGGTATAGCCCTATACTGTGTTTACACTTCCTCTTATCATTGCAATAGTCCACATTTTCAATTTGTGCATTGTTTTACTTTTGTGTTCTTCTAACTTCCTACATGCACAAAAGCAGTTGCATCATGCTTTGTCATAAATGAACCACTTTGTATCTTTGACATCTAGTTAAAGAGTTCTATTCCACTAAATTTCGGTCTCATTCTTCAACAGAACAAGTAACTACTTCCAATGCACAGTAGTTCCCATGCAAACGAGTTGGCAGCCACTTTTCTGCACAACAGCTATTCAATATTCAATTAGAAAATATTCATCCCAAATCACTACAGTCAACTTCCATTAATTCAACTCCGGTTGATTCAATTTTTCAGTTAATTCGACACCAAGCGGAGGTCCCAACAGGTGCCCATGCACTTCATGGGTCCAAACTTTCGTTATTTGGATCCTAGTAATGGCCTTTGCCAGACAATTCAAACTTTACCAGTCAGCACGAATGTGCCTGACCCCTACGGACCCAATAGTGACCCCAATAGCGATTCCTTTAGTGGCAGCATCTGTCTCAGAGGAGCTTAGGGGACAGTGAATGTGTTGAACACACATCATCTCCCATCGAAGTCACCTATTTTCAGCCTGCCCTAGGAAGATTTTCAAGCAATAACTGTAGCTCACAAAGTCTGATCACGATATCAACCCAATCTTAAGTACGTAATCATTCACTGTGAACTGCTGTTCCTGCTTCGAAATTTACCAAAGGCAGCCCGACAAATGGCATTTTCGACGGGAGATGGATGACATGATACATTTACTCCTAATGTTGCCAAGACAGACGCTACAGCCACTGGAGTCTCGATTGGATTCATTATTGAGATGAGGTGTGTGCTTACTGACCAGCAGAGTTCAAATCACCTGGTGAGGGCCAATTCAAGGATCAAAATAATGGAAGTACTGGCCCGTAGGCACACATGGGTGAGTGCCAGGACCTTCAGGTGGCATCAAATTAACTTAAAAAATTGGATTAACAGAAGTGGAATTAATGGTCACCTACTGTAAGGTTTACAATTTATCCTTATCAACAATTCAAACAATTAACAGTTGAATCTGTTCAATGGAGACCTAATCAGAGCATTTTTAGATATCAAATGGACTATTTCAATAGCAAAATCAGAGATGCTCTTGAGCTAAAGTTTAAGCCCTTCAGTTCAAGGGCAGCTTAAATGAAAGCCAGTACACTCACCTTCCCTGAGTCACATCAAACAGCATCAAGCTGTCTGAATCACGCAACAGAAGCATGCCTGTGCCAGCATAAAAGATCTCATCGCAGCTAGGCGTCTGCACCTTCTTGCTGACCTCATTCTTCATGTTTTTGATGACAATCTGAAAGTGAATCGGCAATAATGCAAAGTTACAATAGTTTAGGTAAGACCACCGTTGCAAATGTCCTTTTTCAATCTGCAACACTTAACAATGAACACATAAACAGGTCAGCACATCTTTCCTGAGGAGCTTGTTATAATAGTTGGTGTTTTAGCTTAACATTCCCATTTTTTAACAAGATTAAAACTCACACAAAGGGAAAAAGGACAAGCACTAATAAGCCAAATCAAATTTTTTCTTCACATCCTTTCATTATGAACCCACCACACATCTGAAAGACGTGGAAAGGACCTAGAGGTGAAGTCAGGTCTAGAGTGAAGTCAGGTCTGACAAAATGACGTCTGGTCAGGAAGAATCATCACTAGAACAGGGAACTGAGGCTGGCCACGGTGAATTGCTCAGTGCTGTGGCATGCCCCTGAAAGTCTGAAAGACAGTGTCTTTCGGACCTTTATACAGTCGTATCACATCTACCATTTGCAATTCATTGCTCCTCTGAAAACTCACTATCACCTGCTCGGCACTCTTCGGCCTCCCTTGCACCAAATAACCGCATATACATCACACAACATTACTGATGATGATAACAACCTCAGAAACTTCATCAACTTTCTATGCATTAATGTGGTCTTCTCATGTCCTCATCGTGTTTGAACTGCGTTAGCATTCCAAGATGACATATCTCACTTACACACAAATTTACAGAGATATCACTCTACTTTCCTTTTGATGAAATGTACCCCCCTTCTCGAAGCTCCCATACAGCACACTCATGCGCAGCAAGATGCAAGCATGAAGTTTCAAAATGGGTTGCAGCAAAGCTATAGTGAGCAGTGCGGTAACCAATGGCAGAGCCTCCTGTATGTTCTGTGCCTGCTGGATCATTGGCAAATGAATGAGAAGCAGCTGTCATTGAAACTAGGGCTGTGGCATCATTTAGGCAGGCTGTCTCAAGCGCACTTTTCAGATTTATGGCGCTCGATGCCGAGAAAAACAAGCATGAGCATCAAAAAAATAGTAAAAACAAGCTAAACTTGAATATTTCGCTTATAAGTGCTTATCAAAAAGAAATTATCTGTTACCGCTGCACACGAACATTGGCAATTCTAAGCACATACAACTTTTGCCCTCCACCGTCAATGACGCGCAATAGGGCACTGGCAATCTTAGTCGTTACCCTGCCCAGAATACCATGACTCTCACCCTAAGTGGTGTCTTCTGAGACAGCACTTTTGAGGTCACATGACAGACACAGAGTACCGTATTTACTCGCATAATGATCGCACTCGCGTAATGATCGCACCCCTGAATTTTGTCGTCAAAATTCGATTTTTTTAATTTCCCGTGTAATGATCGCACCCCGAACTTGCCGCAGCGATATGTGGTGTTCCAAGTCTAGCTAACAATGATCGCGCTTACCATCTGTCGAATGCCACGCGAACGACTCGCCTGCACGCACCAAACATTCTTAAGTGGATGCCTCATTTCATTACTTTCATCACTTTCCGCACTTCCATGACAAAAAGAGGTAGAACGAAACCTGCCTTTTTTATGGGTAGGCTTTATAATCGTTGTGGTCAACAAAAACAAAAGAGGCGCCTTTCGATTCTTTTCATGTGCACTCGTGAGCCCGCAACAACTCGCGCGCGGCAATGATAGTAGCCACGTTTACACGGATACGTTAAAAGTGTACCCTATTCATACGCCGACGCTTGTAACGCAGCTAACATATTCGCCCATCCTTAGCGAAAACGTGCCGTGTTAGGAGAGTAGTGAAACCGGTGCCGCAGTTTCCGCAGCACACCGGCCATGCGTTTCTGTCACTGGCAGCTAAGTGCTCCCATCGGTTTCTGTCCCCTCAAAGTGGACATGGCTACGTTATTGCCGCAAACTTGCCGATACTAACGATATTATTCATCACTGACACGGAAGAAACTGTTTCAATGCACGTAACGTACTCACGAGAAGATAAAAAAACCGCGTTCGGCGCGCTCGGCTTGCTCCGCCGGCCGCCATTTTTGTTTTGGTGTCCCGCACCCGCATCCCGCAGCAAACGCGGGACGAAAAAAAAATTTTTTTTTTTTCGTGGGAAATTTAACCCGCGTAATGATCGCACCCCTGAATTTGCGTCAGTTTTTCTGGCGAAAAAAGTGCGATCATTATGCGAGTAAATACGGTATATATGGGAGGCTACGCCAATGGCTACAGCTACATTATAATCTACCAAACAAATGGTGCATGCTGGCGTTAAACTCAAGCCAATTCAGTGCAAAAGCAATTCAGCAGAAAGAGACACTCACATTGTGGGTGCGATCAAGTACAGCGAAACGGTTGCGTGCCACCCAGACAGCGGTGAGGCCAGTGGACCGCTTTCCCTCGACCATGTCAGGATTCTGTGGGTCGTAGTCTTTAGGAACCATGCAAAGGTCGTACGTGCTGTTGTCTGGGTTTGCAGTGCGTGTGTTCAGCAGAACGGCGTTCTCCGCTGGATTGTACGACATGCTGCCCGGAAAAGGAAAGAAATCGAAAAACTATTATCAGTTGTCCTGTTTAAGTTACACAAGTGAACCCTCTATGTATATTGCCTGATAAGTTTGTAAAAAGGGTACCAGAAAAAGAGGATATCATATCTTATTTAGATCACAAACATACTATAATGGAATGACATTGGAACAGAAATAATTACATTATCACAGCCCTGCTTTCACTTGGAGAAAAAAAAAATATCCATACCACTGTGAACCAGCGTCATTCATCAATGCTATAGCAGGGCTCTTACCGCTATTATTAACAGCCACAGGGCATTTCATCTCTGGTGCCGTCCACAGCATTTGAGATACCAAATTTTTTAAAGGGACCCTGCACCACTCCCAAGACAGCTTGTTGGGTGGCATCGATAGCAGCATAGTGATGGGGCGATGTGGTTAACTTCATGCGACAAACCTGACATCAATGAGAGGCGCAATGATTGTTAATTGACAACGTAATGTGCAATTCACATTTGCAAAATATTTCTAGTATTGTGGGAAAAAACTATGGCATTGCATTCGAAAGCCATTTTAAGTATCACCTCATTATCGCACAGCCATGAGTAAGATGTTGCAAGCATGGGACCGATGTATCAACATGGCGAGCACGTGGCACGTCAACCACGACCTCACAGAAGCTGTTGTAACCATAGCAGGGACACCATGGTTTCCGAGATTAAACCATACACATTGCCTGATCACGGAGAACATAAGAAGGTCCCTGGACAAGCTGAGCAGACTTGGCAACCATGGCGCACGATTTCCGCTAATGCCCTGCTGCTATTGGCGCTACTCTATAATGTCATCGGAGAATGAAATGGGGCAGCTAGAGCCGTGAAAATTTGAATTGAGGATGACTAAGTTGTAGAACTTTGAAACTACCCTGATCAATAACTTCGGTTTATGAGCACTCATTATTGCAATTTCTTTTGCTGTTAGTTTTTTGATGTATTGAGAATACAGTAAACCCTCGTTAACTTCGGCGTCTCGACATATCGGTCAAGTCAAATTTTTCCTGGCTTAGGGCAGCTCCATGTATCTTTCATCTTTTATCTAGAAAGGCTTGTGCTCCGTACTCCAGATATCTTGAAATTTACCCCGATTTTTACAACTTCGAGTTAACAAGATCTCGCTGTATATCTAGAGCACATATGGTGGCTTGAAAAAGTTGGTGATGTTCCACTTCATGAACTTGGGTGATGCGCAAAGTATGGGTGCTAAAGCGCACTTGAAGCTATCGGCCCTCGGCGCAACTAGACTGTATGCATCGCAGATCGCTTTCAAGATAGGGGTAGTGCAGCCGTGCCATACACAGCAGCTTCCGGAGTAGAACGCATTCCACTCCAATCCTGTGGGAAGACGGCGAGCTTCTTCCCTGCTTTCCTTTTCTCCCTTGTGCATGCGAGATTAAGCCACCATTGTTGGCTCACCACCAAACGCTTTCACTTGTGCATACAGCACATGGGGCGATGTTATCACGAAACAAATCTGGTACATCGATTCCACACACAGCACCCATAAGCAACTGCCAGAAGAAGTGAACCCAGCACGCCTCCACCTACTCTCCTCCTCTGGAATGCTTAGTCTTTTTTCCTTCCCCGCTTCGCTCAACACCACCTAGACTTTCCTCTAGATGGCGTTGCTTTGCCGCGCACTCAGCGCGCTCCTTCGTACTTTCCCCGGCGTGCGATTATATTCTCTACCTCCAGGCACTTTCTTCCTTCCGCACTCACTTCCTTCGTGGCTTCAAGCTAAATATTGCCAACTTCCCAGGTAGGCCACTTATGCTTGTGTGTAAAAAAGTGTTGCAGGGCCCCTTAAAGTGCCTTGCAGACCATGACAAACTGACGAACGTACCAGTAATGGGCACAAAACGCTGCCTCGGCAACAGCAGCTCCTATTGTAGAAGCAGACTTTGTCAAATGGATTACAACAACTTTTCATGCCAATGATAATAACTTGTCACACACATAGTTCATGTTTTGCACTCAATTTTGAAGCAGATGCAATTTTTTTTGCAATATTTTCAACAACATAAGTATGGTACCTGAACTGCAGCTAGGAACAGCAAGCTGTTTACTGTTAACAGTTTACTAAACAACTGTTAACCAGGTGGCACAGACCGTCCATACCTGAAGACAGGGCTGCGGCTGCCACCTCGGAACTGCAGGTAGGCCACATCCTTGGAGGTAGTAAGGTCCAACCGTCGCAGGAAACGATCCTTGCAGTAGTACAGCAGGTTACCATGTAGGGCAAAGGCAGGGCGCTCACGCTCAAGCTTGAACAGAATCATGCCTGTGGGATGACAATGAAGCACAGCTTGGATTGGCACAAGTTGCCAAGAAACAAAGAAAACATGGCAATGAGGGGAGTGGAGTTGTAAAGCAGATTGCAAGAAATGCAAACAGAATGAGAATATGATGTGGTGATACGCAGAGTAGAAATTTTGTATGACTGAAATTTACTGAAGGGGCTTCATATAAAATTTGGTACACTTGCTGACCCCGTAGTCCCTGTTTGTGTGGGCGCATATTCCCAACTGTGTAAGGACAGCTTGTACGGCCCAACGTGGTTGTTGTAGTTGGCACGGTAAGCACCTATGGTGGGTTAAAATTTAACTATTAAACTCTAGTGCCAGAGCCCCAATCTGATTATAAGGTACGCCGCAGTCTGGATTCATTTGCTTCAGCTGAGCTTATTTAATGTGGGCCTAAATCGAAGCACATAAGCATTTTTTTAGTTTAACCCCATCAAAATTCAGCCACAGAGGCTGGGTCAAACTGCTATCTCGTGCTCGGCAGTGCGAAGCCATAGCCATTGAGCTACTGTGGCGGGTGCCAGCAATAAGTGACTGCCAAAAAGACGTACGTATCAGAGTGAAAAACATGATGTGCTTGGACTTATAGGACAAGACTCAGAAGTAAACAAAGTAATAAAGTAAAAGGATGGATGGTTCACCCAACAGTGATAAGTTTAAGAAATTGAGAATGAATGCATTTGTGACAATTCAGCCGTTTGTAGTGCACTATAAACACCTCATAGAACATCTATAATGCACCAACTTGGGAAGAAACGGAACACCGGCAAATGACATGCCAGCACAGGGATTGAACCAGTGGCCGGCACTGTGACAAAAAAAGATGGCTGTGTCGGACAGGTGGCAACTGTAAGCATAGGAAAAAAGTAGCTCCGAACCATGCCCAAGACAAGTTGCCACAGAGCTAGTATAACAATACTGCCATGATGTTTTACGGAAGCCAGCATAGCCTGGTCCACATGTACATCCAATACTACAAAACTAAGTTCAACCTCATGAGGAAGAGGTCAAGTTAGAGCAGACAGAATTTGAAAAAACGCATGCCGCAAATTCCTCCACAGAACTATCACCGTTCTATGTGTCCAAACTAAATCAGCCACTATGATGAAATGGCACGAATTGATTGCACAATGCTCAACACTGCTAAGGGAAAAGTCTAAAGACAAGCAGGAGCAAAATACCAGATGAAGCTGGTGTATCTTATTTTTCAGATGAAATAGGCTCTGCTTATCTTAGAGGTGAAGCAACTTTAGACCTGACTGAAGCTTACAAAGGAACCAAACAGCAGTGTTAAGATACAGACTTTGCAGATCAAGGAACATCCATGCTGGAGAATCCGAAACACAGAACCATTCTCTTTTCAAAATAATCACTCATATAAAGTTGGCGTTTCAAAAATACATAAATGCATCCCTTTGTAGCCCTCACTACAATAGGGTAGACAGCAATTTCTTTTAAAGCGCATCTCAGGCGGCCGTTAGTGCGTTGAGCGTCAGCGTGCATCGGCCACGTTGTAACTTGTAACCGATCGAACAAGCATAACAAAAGATAAAGATCGACACGGAGGAAAAGGTAGCAAAAGCGGAGGGGAAACGGCCTGTGCATGTGCCGGGTTGCCGGCGGTGACGGCATCTGCTGCCCGGGGGGGGGGCGTCAGGGTGGCATGAGGTGGAGGGGGGTTACGCTCGTGCGCGGTGTCAGCTGCTGAGGTCAGTCTGTGGTACCAGCTTGTGTGACGAGAATCACTGCTCCTGCAAGGGGCAATGGTGCACGGCTACGAGTAAGGCTCGATGTGACGCTCCCTTGGGCATTGTCACCGCTGACACTGGTGGCATGATTTTTCTGTGACGAATGGCCGCTCTCGTCACTGGTGGAACGAAAGCGTGAGAAGAAAAGTGTAGTGCCTCGCAAGACGATCTGTGCAGCAACGATAGCTACAATGTGGCGCCAAAGTAGCGCATGTCATCTATATGGAAACAAAGTGCACTGCTTACAGTGTACTCTTCCTAATATAAACCGTGTACCTATATACTCACAATACAAAATATTGACATGCGAAATGAAAACCTGTATAGAGCTGCACTCAAATTTTGCACTAGGAAGCATTATAATCGTTGAAATTTTTCTTTGTTGAACATTTAATCACACCTCAGTAGATTGCTGGAGCACTTATTTGATATTTCTTTTGTTTGATGCTTCCAGTTTTCAATAGAACATAACGATGCCATTTGCTAGTCTCCTGGTTAGCTCTGATGGTAAAGTAACTGACCCTCGAAGGTCATAACCCCTGGTTCAATCCCTGATCAGGGATGAATTTTTCATTACCTGCAAGATTAGCTTTTAGAAGGACACTCAAATTGGTCCCTTTGTCGCATTCTCTTGCAGTCAAGGCAATTTTTTCAGTACACAATAAAGTACATGAATCCCATGTACATGTACATGGGATCGGCTAGCGCAAGACAGGGGTAATTGGAGATCGCTACGTTGGAGCTTTCGTGATGTGGTGGACATAGGATATGCTGATGATGAAATTTTATCACCTGTTTAATTTTGGTTCCAGCCCCTTTCTATGGACACTTAATTCAGCATTTGAGGGTTCTAATTTTATTATTTTTGCCATTGCCCCCTTTTCATGTGCTTCATAACTTTATGTAGCTGCTGATTTTTGCCCTCTTTTTTTCATTCTGATCTTGTTGTTTTTGCAGCCCACCGATTTCAGCATTTGCTGTAGTAGCTTTTTTTGTTTCTGTTTTACTTTTCATTTGTGTACCTGTCCACCCCTAAAGCAGAAAGCTCCCCAAGAGGCATACTAGAGATAGCGTACATTTTTTTTTAAGACACTATAAGTAAGCCTACCCTGTACCTTCAGGGTAGTTCATCTACAACAGCAAGCAAGGACTTACAAGCTTACAAGTAACGCACCTGAATCATGTCCTGCTGCGAAGAGGTTGAGGCTCGGGTGGCTAGCCAAGATCCAGAAACGATCATGCTCGCGCCGGAAAGTGTGCAGGCAGGTGCGCTTCGACATGTCCCACACTCGGATGCTCTTGTCTTCAGAGTTACTGAGGATGAGCTCCTGCCTGAAAATGAATGAAGAAAAAACAGGTAGCTTAAAGCCCTTTTCATAGGCCCATTTCACACTCACTTAACTTACTTGGCAATGCTTCACTTAAAAAAAAGAAAAATAAGGAAGGGAAGAAATCAGTGCTTAGCCATTGCAGAGGATGCTTTAGTAACTAGCACTAGGGCAGTATACCATACAGAAATGCATATTAAAGAAAACTGTTTACGATGCATGGCAGACAAGAGAACAAGCATTCAGGCCAGCTAGGAACACCATGCACTCGCAAACAGAAGGCCGTTAGGCAAACCAATAATTATAACATATAATCTACGACTGCGAGTTCATGACAGTTTCAGGTGGATGCCAGCTTCCTTGTTCATGAACCAGCCTCCACATCACTCACTAAGGCACATTAATGAGCCCCTAAACAACTCTGAGCTAAAAAATGTGTTATGTAGCAGCATCTGTGTACCAGCTTATAATGAGCATACAGCCGGAAGAATTTTCTGGAATGATGCCATAGCAGCAAAGTTACAGGCATTTGATGAACAAGTATTTGAACAAGTAGATGAACAGGAAGACATGTGGGGTGTTTGTGCTCTGCCAGTGTTTTATGCACCTTACTAACACAAATAAACTAATGAAATGCAGTACGCAGACGCTGTGATTTCTCTCAAGCCTTCACTACCTCTCTCAACAGGCACTCTCTCCTCCTCGCCGCATACTCTAGTTAACTTCAGGTAGTGCAGCGAAAGCTACGGGTCACAACACACCCGAAGAGAGACTCCTCCATTGTTTGTCTCGAACTGCCCTCCGCGTGAAGCCGACCGAATGGAAGCTCTACAAAAAATTTGTGGTGCATGATGACCAATGGGGATGATGGGCAAGCCTCCCCACCCTTCTCAGAATACACAGCTGGCTCTCGTCATGTTGGCACCATCATCCCTTGTCAGCTGACCGGTTGACAGCTTTTACACTGATGACTGATGACACTGATGAGCACAAAAGTCTAAAGAGGAGCACAGGAGCTTTTCCTTGAATTTGTGGCATCCTCGTGGTGCATAGCTGCCATGCTGCATGCGATGCGTGTTAATATAAATTGTGTGAAAAAATGTCAGAGGCTGTCTAGGGGCTTCCTAAGAATATTATCCCAAGAAAACAGGCTTATACTGCCAAATCATTACAAAATGACATGGTGGTACACTGCTCTAAGAAGCCATACTATCAACAAGGACATGAAATAAGATACTAGACACACATGAAATGCAGTATGCGTGTTCAGTGCAGTGTTCCACCCTGTTATAGAACCATCTGGCCCGCTACAGCATGTTATCAATACAAAGTGACTAACTAAAACCAGCAGAGAAAATTTTATCTGACAGTTATGAAGAGGTGAGCCCCATATAGGCTGAGAATGTGCAAACACCACATGTCAAATTAAAGAAGCTATATCCTCACCTTGGGTGGAACAAAACGCAGGAAACATTGCAGTAGTGGCCACGGCAGGTGTCCACTTCCCAGGCCTTGGACTCATTCATGCGCCAGAGCTTGATCTGCCGGTCATCAGCGCCCGACACCACGAGGGGTGCGGTGGGATGGAACACTGCCCAGTTTACACCACGTTCATGACCTAAGGCAAAGTCATGCACTTGTGGTCAGTCAGCTTGCATGAAATTTTGGCGTCGCTGAAATCTCGAACATTGCAAATGATCCCTTCCTTTGATATACACATAATTCCACAGTGTGATCAGTGTCTTACGAAAAATGAAAATCGCCTTAGCCGATTCCATGGCAGTTTTGACGTAACAGCTGATGAAGTCAAAAAGTAAACACTAAAAGACTGCATAGAAGTTCTCAGTAGGCAGATTTCACAATATTCAGAGCACATGAGCAGCAAACTTCCTGGCGTCATGATTGCAGTCTCCCTCATCGCGACACTAAGGGGAATGCCACAGATAATGCCATGGTTGATTTTTCCAGTGAATTTTACAGGAAAGTAGTGGCAGCTCGCCTAAACCCCGCTACCCTAATGCAGAATCGTTTTACGCTCACATCTCTGCCTATTAATCCCGAGAGCTAAGCTGGTTTGTCATGGTAGAAACACAACATGCTTCTTACCATAGCTGCCTTCCAGCCTGCGAAGGACTTCTGCTTGCCTAACATGCTTAGCAGCAGCATAGTGTAACTGACAGTGAAATCGGTCTATTGCTGAATAACATGGCTATGTGTCATCTAGAGATTGAAAACACAGCTGAGGGCAGCAGAAACATAGCGGTAAAAGTGATAAAATTAGAAAAGCCACAGGCAGAGGATAAGTTCGATTACTGCAGGACAGGGCTGATAAGTAGTATGGTGCTGGTGAATACGCTGAACCGTCAAAACAACAAAGAAGTAAGTGTGCAGTCAGAAGGCAAGCTGTACCATCAAGGAAGTGCCGCACAACAGCATCCGACGTTCCAAACAGGTCCGTGTGACCTGGATTCTTCAGGTGTTCGTCAAGGCCCCCCGGTCCAGGTGCGACATTTTTCTTTCGAAGCCCTCCCAGGTCCCAGACACGGATCGTCTGGTCAAGTGAGGCCGAGACCATCAGGTCCTCGGACGGGTGGAACTGGGCACACATGACATAGTGAGTGTGTCCCGTGAGCACGCAGATGCAGGTGCGCGACTGCCAGTTCCACACGCGGATGGTCTGATCGTCCGAGGAAGACAGGATCCATGGGTACTCGTGGTGGAACGTGGTTGTGCGAATGTAATCCAAGTGGCCTAGCAGTGTGAACATGCATCGCCGCTGCTTGTAGTTCCAGACCTAGGAGCAAGAAGTTATAATGTTAACATGCCTTGAAGTTTATAACTTTTTTATCATTTGCAGGCAGCACTATGAAATACATGGCAACCATTTACAACAGCAGCCCTAGGTTGCAAAAAAGTATGTTACTTACTCAGTAAATACATGAAAAGATATGATTTGACGTAACATTATCTTTGCACATTATCAGTGTGATATACGAAAATGTTATTGTGAACAGGCCACTGCAAATTTATACCACTTGACATAAACACTGCACAGCTTACACCCTCCGGTGCCTCACACATCTGATGCAAAACAGAAAACAGAAGTATGAAAATACTTTTAAGTCTACATATTTTGTAGTAGTAATATATGAATTAGCTATTGCACAAGGGGCCTTGCAAACCTATACTACATCACCTGCAAACATGCACAGGTGGTTGCTGAAGATGTTTATCTCTCTCTTATGATTGCACAACTTGCATAGCCCTTGCCGCATTGCCTGTCAATTACGAAATGAAGTAATGTTTTGTAATTTTAGGCACTTAAACAAAAAGATAATTTCCGGTTTCCATGCGGGGCCCTGTTCACATGGAAGCTTATATTATTTTTTGAAGGTTATTTAAACAGCAGTTTACAGTATTATTTAGTCATAGGCATGCTACCTCATGGCAGCATCGTAAGATACCAGGAGGGTTTGTGCTCTTACTGGTGGGCAACTCTTGCAGCTGAAGGCAATACGTTTAAGAGTGCTGCTCACACATTGCAACCCACAAGTACGCCACAACCGCAGCTAATTTGGAATTTCACACAGGAAACTCAAGAAACATGGGTTCCACTAGCAGCCATCTGCACATTCTGTGACATCCGGTAGAAACACCCCTCAACGTACCTTGAAAGGTTACGGACTTTCTGACAGGAAGCACAGAGTAAGATCTCACGAACTGGAAGTCTGCAAGTGGCTGATATCCCCGTGTTAAAACCTGAAATGTGCAGTATGGCAAATCGACCGGCACCATTCAATGTGCAAGGTGCCAGGCATATCAGGTACTTATGACGAAAATTGTGCCAATACGTTAACTGAGGGATATCTGCAATAGCAAGAGACCAAAGATGACGACTTCGGCAGAGGCAAACATCGACAAAGCACGTTCCCGAACCAACCCATACAACGTGCATAGGCCGAAATTTTACAGCCCAGCTAGCAAACAATATGCACGAGTTACTATACTAAACCGCCAATTACTGCACCTAACTCCAACGAGACACAGACATACTATTGCGATTAGTGATGATGCACAGCAGTATATTGGGCGTCTCTCCTTGTCTGTTGTCAACTTTGGTGGAGTAACATTCCGGCTATCATTTTTTTCCATTTCAAGTTCGCACGTAAACATTACAAGACTCGTAGCTCACGGCGTCTGAGTGACCGGCTTGGGATGTCGGTTAACGTTGAATGGCTCGTTCTTTTCGCTGGGTTGCCTCACCTTGATTTGATAGTCGTCGCCCCCGGAAACAAACAGCGGCTGTTGGTTGTGGAAGCAGATGCCCCTCACAGGACCATCGTGCTCGTCAAATTTGTCGAGAAGCGTGCACATTCGGTAGTCCCATAGCTGTATGACACCGTTGTGGAGACTCGCCAGGATCCATGGCCTCTTCGGGTGAAAACTCAGCCCCTTGACACGGGCCGATTTGGTCTCGAACTTCGTCAGCATTCTAACTCTTGTCTTCGCTGAACGCTAACGAATGAAACTGCTTTATTTAGAGCGATTGCTTGCCCGAAAACATTAACTTCGGCGTCGTGGCAAATCAACAGGCACGCCAGCACCGCTGCCGACCTGTCACTTCCGTTTTCAGTAGCGATTTCAGCGCCACCGGACGCGCGAGAAATACGAACACTTCAAGTAAATGTCTTGTGTTCTGTGCTTTTATCATAATGTAGCATCAAAATACTTAACAAGAAACTGACACTAATGAAAATCATATTTTTATTGTTTCCTCTGGTGCACTGCCGCTGAGCGGCTGCTGGAGTCGTGCTGCTGGATCCATGGCTGGATCCCTGATTGATCAGCTGACCCCTTTCGCAAGAATGGCGCCTACTTCAAACGCTTGAAGCAACGGTCGTTTACTTCTAGGCTAATATATTCCTTTAATTACCCTGAACCACACCATTTCTACATTGTGCGTTAGTATTTATGCAATAATTGTGGCATGAATTAAACTCCTCGTTTTTAACATAAGCGTGCTACCAGCGCGGACGACTCTTTGAGCGTAGGTTAACCTGTACAGTTAACCTAAAGAGCAACTACATTAACACTATGAACTGCTCAAAAAAAAAAAATGAGCCGACCTTATACAGCGAGGGAAACACTTAACCGAACGGCACAGAACCGCTCGGTAGAGCGGCAAGCACACTATGTGCACTCTGGTGCATGGAGGAAGGAAATAAGAGGAGGCAGCACACCGAAACGCGATTGAAGCCAAACCGGTCGGCCCAACACGCAATCGCACGTCAAAGTGCGCGTTTGGTTTTATTTTTCCCGCCTTCCAGGCAGAGGCACGGCAGGGCAGCTGAACAAGCGTGCACCAAACAAAATACTACTCGCAAAACTACTGGGAACCAAACTTCTCAGCAAATGTCGATTCTTGATCCGTGATCTGGACGCAAGAGTTGACGTGTTGGACCACCACTGAGCAAATGTAAGGGCTTCACGGAGCGTTCGCCTGCCAAGGCTGGCTGCGTGACGTAATGCTCCCTCCTACCTTATTCCTTCCTCCATGGTGCGGAGGCATCGAACGATAAGCCTTTCAGCAGCGGGGAGCCGATCGCCGTTGCATTGCCACTTCGCCAGCCAGCAAGGAGAAATCGCTGGAGGTGGAGACATCTTGGCGGCGACCATGAGAAACACGGGTCAATATTTATTAAAAGCGAACATGCGCCCATAACTCGCACGGTTCCAGCAGTCTAGTTCTCCACTGGCGTCCAACTGCCCCTACACCACTGTTCTACGCTTCTGCTGATCAACACGCTTAGGGCACTTTCCAGTTCATCTATCGGTCAATATAACAAGGGAAGATATTATCCAAAGCGAAAACGAAATATGCAGAAATCATCGGCAGTGGCGTAGCTAGGTCGTCTGGCACCCGGGGCCCTCAGCTTTTCTGTCAACCCCCCCCCCCCCCCCTCGGGCGTAGTCGAGGAAGACGAGGATATCGACAATTTTCGGGTGTCTTCAGACGTATATGACACCCCCCCACCCCTCTACTGGCCCCGTGCACCCGGGGCCCACCGCCCCCCAGCCCCCCCTCCCCCCTCTATTGCTACGCCACTGATCATCGGCGATCATTGTTAATGTAAGTGATTAGTCCTAACGAACGAGCGAGCAAGAGAGATCACGCTCCCTTTCAGTGGGCGCGTTTCCTCGCCTTCTCTCGTCCAAGTCCGACCACCGTCACACCTCCGAACTACCCCGAAAGCGGCCGAAGAAAGCCGAAGAAAGCTACTCGCTTTAATAAACGGAAGCTATAGCCCTGGCCAAACTCCGATACCACCAATTCAAATACACGTAAAATGCATAAATGCCTTTATGAGGTAACCCCTGTACCGATTTTAATTAAATGCGTTGCATTTCAGAGACATAGCTAAATTCTGGACACTGCTGGGAGCGGAATTTCGATTTAGGGCCTGAATATTTTTACAAAGATTGCCGAAAATCAGTAAGGTTGAAAAAAATATATATAGAAACACGAAGTTTACAAATCCGTTACTCAGCACCAAAAACACATATTGCGGTTGCGCAAACTTCATACGTTATAACGTAGAGCAAACAAATATGCTATAATAATTTTTACCGCACGTGAATCTGTTACAATGTTTACGAGGGTTTTGGGAAAGTCCTGCTCACAAATATTAGTGGTTTGTTTGAGAGCCATGTATAACCATGAATTTCGTTCCCTTTAGATGTACTATTACATGCGATTTGCATAAATGTGATATCACTTTTTCATTGCCAAGTCACAGAGTAGTAAACTTGAGTTTCGTTTTTGTCTTGTTTTCATTGGCGATTTTCAACAAATTTTAATGAAATTGTTAACCTTCATTCAAACATGCGCTTCCTACAGTCACTAGATCTTACATTTCTCTTTTGAATGCGACAAATATCGTCAAATTCGGCACAATGGTTGCCAAGCACAAACTATTTCTTCTTTCCCGTGTATTTAGCTAGAGTCCCAGCAAGCAAGGAATTCCAGACGCACTGTATACAGCCGAATGCAAAATTCGCAAAGGCAGGGCAGACCTTCAGCACATGGTTTGGTCGTGCCCCCTCAAACGGAGTCACGTACAACAGAAAGATCGCTCTTCTTTAGAAATCAGCTCTGTGGAGCAGTGGGAGACCGCGCTGCTCAGCTCCGATCCGGAAGTGCAAGTCCGACTCGTCCGGATGGTTGAAATCGCCGCCGGGGCCCGAAGGCTCCTGGCTGCCGCCCAAAGGGGGAAGAAGACAGAAGAGGATCTCCCACCTCTTTCCCTTGACCCCCTCGCGGGCACACAATAGAGTGTCTTAGCTTAGGCTACGCAAGCGGATTGCGTACCGCTCGTCGGTACGGGTGCGAGCGCCACTATAATAGACGTGGCTCGGTTGCGCTAGCTGTGCTATGTTGCGCGTAGACCCCTACTTTCATGTACAACGATGGGCCCTCGAAAGTATCGAGCAGAAGAGGAACGGAAGAGCCCAAAGGCTCGGCAGAGACTACAGAGGTATGCGATGCAGTGGAAGGGCAGGAGGCGAAGCGATGGGCCGACGTGCGGCCGTGCACTGCTATATTCTTTATTCTTTATTCAGTGAGTGCCCCGCTTTTGCCAGTAAGGCGTTACAGCAGGGGGGGGGGGGGGGGGGTTACAGACTTAAATAGAACACTTCTTCTTCTATACAGCACACTTGCGTCTCTTGCAGCCGGTTCCAATCTCTGATGGTCATCACAAAGAAGGAATTGTAATACATAGTTGTTCTTGCACGGTACTCTTTCACTTTGTGTCGGTGATCATTTCTACTGGATATGTAATTGGGTTGATACAAGTAGTTATTATAAGCAATTCCAGTGTTACCATGAAAAATACAAAAGAAAAACTTCAACCGCAATTTTTTTCTGCGTAAAGAAAGCGATTCCCAACCCAATTCCGTTTTCATAGCGGTACAGCTATCTGTCCGCTTGTACCGCCCTAAAACAAACCGCGCAGCTCTATTCTGAATTTTTTCAAGTTTATCTATAGACCTGGCCTGCATCGGGTCCCATACAGGGCATGCGTACTCTAAAATCGGTCTAATACAGGTGAGGTAGGCTGTGTTCTTTAAATTCTGGGGTGCCCATCTTAGGTTCCGTTGGATAAAGTTAAGAGCCCTTGCTGCTTTACCAACAACATAATCAATATTAGCATTCCATGAGCAATCATGCGATAAAACAACACCAAGATATTTGCATGTCGGTTCAGTAGCAATGACATACATATTCAGGCTGTAAGATGTCTCAATTGGTTTCTTTTTTTTGGAAACACGCATGTGCACACACTTTTTCGGGTTCAACGACATTTGCCACTTCTGGCACCACCTTGTAATACGATCCAAATCCTCCTGCAAAGAAACGCCATCACTTGCGTCCCTAATCTGCCGATATAAAACACAATCGTCGGCAAATAAACGCATGCGCGATGAAATACCCACAGAAATATCATTAACAAAAATGAGGAATAAAAGCGGCCCAAGGACGGAGCCTTGTGGCACGCCTGACGTTATATAGAGCGGCTCACCAACTACAATTTGTAAATTGCAATGTGTCGTAAAAATAATTAGTGACTTTTTTGTTAATAAGCTGAATATGTGCTTCGACTTCTCGTGCTAGTGATGTCCACCTCACCGAATAATCTAGCTCGAGGACAAGAATTACGATATCTGCCACAGGCACAGGCATAGCCTGTGGCAGATAGCCTCATTCACTTGAAATTTCATAGTGAACGAGGCTCCCGTGGGGGAGCCGAAACGTAAATATATTTCTTGGACCGTTGTGGTCGATGTACGGACCTCTTCCTTTTACGTATGCATCACCCCACCAGACGGGCTTCCGTCATACTCTCGACTTCGTTAATATATAGTTCCCACCTCGCCCTATTAGGTAGTTATTGAATTACGTATTTCACAAGGGTAAACAACAACAGCAGCAGCAGATCTTGTCTGCATCGGACGACTAAGCAGTAACCGGAACCTTTATTGATCTCTTATGAAAAGCGTAGGTCTTTCTTCGACAACCAGGAAACAAACAAGGAGTGGAGTGTATGTGCATGGCAGTGTTACAAGCGCCTATACAGAAATTGCTTGCAGGGCGCTTCGCAAAGCGAATAAATCAAACTCGTGCTGGCACGAGATGCAAACAAAGTGCCTTCTTTCAGCCGCACGACTTTCGCACGACGAAGCGCAGCGTGCCCCCACACTCTTTGCAGTCGCTCCGGGTGTTGTCGTTCTTCCTGGGAATGTGCCAGCAGCGGGTACAGCGTACTTTGTACTTCTTGTACCTGCGTCACAGCAGAAGCACGCACAGAGGAAAGTAAATGCATGGGTAGTATAGTGCCAATACCGCATGGCGAGCGTGACGGGTTTTCGGCTCCCGTAATCACAAATACATGGCCTTAGAGATGTGATCCCGTTAACTCTATATAACCGTATTTGTGATTTGGGTGTACAAGTCGCAACCCTAGTGATAGTGATGGCTCTCTCGGAACATGATCTCATCTCTAAGGCCATGCTTTTAGCAAACGCCGGAAGCCATTGCGGGAACCAAAAATCCAACATGGTCGCCATGCGGTCCTGATACGTAAAATCGCAGAGTGTAATTGCATCTTAATTTAATTAAATCCTGCGGTCTTACGTGCCATAACCCCAGTCTTATTAGGAGGCACGTCGTAGCGAAGGGACTACAGATTAATTCTGACTACTTGGTTCTTTAGCAGGCAGCCACGCGGTACACAAGCATTCCTGCATTCCACCCCCGGCATCAAAATAAAGCCGCCACGGATGGGATCGAACCAGCGGCTTAGCCACTGTGAGCTACCGCGGCGAGTGCACAGACGCAAGTAAACGCAACGCAGAATGACATTCGACCAACGAGCCCTATCGGGACGCCCTCTAGCGATCTGAGAGGATCACTTGTTCACGCAGACGCAATGCATTTTGATCAGTTAAACACGTGATTTGGCCTTATAATAAACCGGCTGGTTGTTTGCCCTTGCTCGGGTCACTGTTTTTCCTCTCGGCCCCGTTAGCGCGTGCTGTACACAGCGCCAAGAAAAATGAACGTACACAGACGAGCCTTATTCATCGCTTCGACATATATAGCATGCCCGATACACCACAAAGGGGCATTAAAAAGAAAATTCACCGACGATTACGATACTCCGTAATGCGAATATTGAGTGCAGCTCTATAAGTGTTTTCACTTCGCGATATATTGGCTCACGTGGACAATCTGTCACGTGCGGCACGTTGCAAAACGGAGCGAAGTGTGGCGCGACTACCTCGCTAATCTGGAGATCGCGAGAGGCAACGCGTGGGCGGCGCGTGGACGCGACTCACAGCAGCCGCCGCAGACACACCTCTGCTCATGCAGCGCTTTGTTTACATACAGACGACGCGCGCGCTACGCTGGCGCCATCTCGTAGCCGTAGTCGCCGCACTACGCTTCTCTCACGCTTTCGCCATACCTTCCCCCTCCGCTTTCCCCCTCGCATCTTTCATCCCCCGCTGCGCTCCGCGTTCGCTCTTTCATCCTTCGTCGTGCTCGTTCGTTCGGTCACGCCGACGGGTGCCGCAGGAACGGGCGCCAAAGAGCTGCGCTCTGAAAACAATACGAGCTGCATTAGCAGACCGCGCTTTTGGAATAGAGGGTGTCCAAATCCAAGCCCCGGGAACACTTGCATATCAGTACCGAAAGAAATAAATCTCGAATGCCATGTTTTTGCATACTGCATGCGCTGGAAGCAATTGCGAAGCCAGAAACACGTCATGGCAACCATGTTTGAAAGGATTGGCAGGGCTAGAAAAGACGCACAAAAAGAAAGACTAGAAGCGACGCCATCTCGATGTTGCTACAGAAGATCACTTTTTACTAGGAGCACCCCCCCCCCATATTATGATCAAATTTCCATTTATGAAATTTTGTGCTGAAACCCGACCGCCATACGTCAGCATGACGTCACGGATTTCGGTGAATCTTCGCTTATTCAACCTCCCGGTTCCGTCGTGGGAGACGCCCACTCCATGAGAGCCCAAAGCTCTCGTGGCCTGCAGGACCTGAATAAAGTTGATTTCCTTCCTTCCATCTTCGCTTATCAGGACCGTTGCGGTGCAGAAGACTTCGAAACCTGTCAAGTTCAGTATTTGGCTCGTTTAGAACATAATGCAGTCGAAAGATCTTTACCGATTAAAAGAATTAACTAGGCCCGAGCAGATTGCGCAGCAAATCCGTGATGTCATGGCAATTTGGTGCGGGAAAGTCAAGGTTGAGTTAATTATCATCCGTCTTTCGTTTGAGTTTTGTTTAGTTTCTTTGATTGAAATGAAAACAGAAGAAAGATGCAGTCACCACCTAAGGATGACGGCTACTCTTCTTCACATAGTTACAAAATTTTTTTAAAAATTCAGAGTCGTTCTATTATGCGAAGATGGAAGACCAGAGAAGCTGTTTAGCGCACACAGAGGTGACCCGAATATTGAACAAAGGTACGAACATATTGTCATAATCTGTGGTCATCGTGGCAATATAGGTACGCACACACATAGGCGTATCACCTCTGTTACTAAATTTTTCCGTCACGTAAGACAATGAATGGCTTATACCTCCTTAAGCAATGGCTCATACCCCCGTAAACACTGCCTTCCCATACGATGACAGACAAGTGAAATTCAACGCTGGAATGATGAGCAGCAACGAAGCCAGATGCGGAAGATGACAACGCTCGAGCCATTGCTGATGATGATAGTTTTTTGCACAACGGAACCAGCTGTGGAGGAAGACGACGACGAACGAGCGAGCAGTGGCACTAGCGCGTTTGTGCGGTTCGCGCCGAGAATTTTTTAAGTCCTTTTTGAAAAAGTTGTACAGAACATTTCTTCAAAAACATCAGGGCCCGCTTGCACAAACGCCAGCCTCTAAGTCTAGACTTAAATCCGAACCTTGTCTTATTGTAACCTAAAATAAGACTGGACTTTCCGGCCATCATCTTACCCTTGTGCCTGGGACCTCTTTGGGTCCCACGTGTGACAAGGCTAGTTCAAGGGCGCATTACAGGTCTCCGAACCCACAGAAGTATATGCCACTGAGCTTGAACCCTTTCTGCACTATCACCAGGATCGGCCCACATGATTTGTTTTTGTCAACATCTCGGACATATCTTTTTTCCAGATCCTAACCACAGAGAACTTCGCTGTAAAAAGAACACTGTAAGATAAGAGACAACGTCATGAGTGCGAAACACCTAGAGCACAACACTTCTATACTTACGCGAGCATGGCTAATCAGTTCTGCGGATCTGGTAAAGCGGAGGAACGTTGATAAAAAGAGGGAAAAAACGTGGTCCACCAGCGTACAGGACGAAGCTACAAAGGAAACCCATAGGGACTTCTCAGAAAGAAATATTCGCAGTTGAAGAAAAATTCTCCCTCGTCCAGGGATCAAACCAGTTACCAGCGTCTTGCCGCGATGGTCGATCCATCAGAGCTAACCAGGAGGCTAGAAGATCGCAGAGCGGAGGCGAATGAATCGACAAGTCAAAGTACAGGAACACTGAATATGGCAAATAAGTTCTGCGCGAATTGTTTCTTAAACTTCTAAGGTTTCTTTCTGAGGAACCCGCATGGGGTTTCTCAGTGACGTCACGTACCTGATGCCGCACGCATTGCACAACGGTGTGCCGTCCTCGGCGTCCCTCCACAGCGGTGTTAACTTCGTGGCGCAAGATGCGCACTGTTTATCTGGAAATGTGCGAATAAATAAACAAATAAATAAATAAATACATAAATAATGTGCAGATCCAATGCAAACCTTGTGTAAGCTGATAGGTTTGGCGAGTTAACTTATTTCGTGAATCGGTTAACTGAATGCTACGAAAGTTGGAGAGGGCTTTAGGCTTTACGCTTTATGCGGTTGCAATCTAAAAAAAAAACAATTTTAATCCTTGCGCGTGCGCTTGCATTTTTTAGCGAAATATATCTGCGCATTAGGGGGGGGGGGGGTGTAGTCTGAAGCATATCGCTTAAAACGCAACAACGCTCTAATTTTCTACGAAACTATATATACGTTGCGCTGAGCCCCTCCAAGAACTGCTGCCGACCATGTTCCCGGTATGAGGAAAAGGCGACAAAGTGCAGCACAACATGCCTCCGTTCTCACCGTGCTGTTCGACGTCCTCCTTTCTGGCGTACTCAAAGTCGTCCTCCGATTCGCTTATCTCGGCGTAGTCCGGTCTTAGAACGCCTCGTCGCTGCATGTTGCTGCAACGGACGAACAACCGGGTTGAACACTCCGAGTTGTCACAATACGTCGGCTGTGTCAAGTAGGGCCGTAATCAGAGGTATAGGTCCTGACGCCCCCCCCCCCCCTAAATTATACGAATTATTATACAATTATAATTATAATTGACCTGTCGAAAATTATGACCGCCCGAAAAGACATCTCGTATACTCCCCCATACAGAGGTCTGTTGGGAGCTCGGTTTAGTAAAAGCAGGTTCGCCGTGTGGCAGTGGTGATGCCCCTCTAGGAGAGCCGCTTCGGTTCGAGAAGGAGGCAACGAAGTGACGAGCGGCCGCTACAGGTCTAAAGTGTCAGGAATGCCGCGTAAACAACAGCAGACATGCAGTCGAACATCTTAGAGGGTGAAGCCGCGGAGTGGCCCGTATACTTTTGACAAACGCTGTAGTTACACAATGCATCGACAGCACTTCCGCAGGCACCAGTAATTACGGTATTCGCAAAATATGGAGTCGGCTGTCTTTATGTTCTCTTGAGAAACGGGCCCAACTACATGCACAGCCGCCGTCATGCTTAGCCCGAACACGCCTTTCGCGTCGTCTTGATTCTACTGCGGGAGGTGCTAGTGATTTCTGGACGGGTTGCATGGAATTAACTTGTTTAACGAGTATTCTTTCCAAACCACTGAAAGATCTGCTCCTTACAAGCAGCGCTTGTTCAAGTTAGGCCGTTAGAAATATGTCTTCCGAGTTCATATCAAGCTTGACGGCGGCTGTACAATCTGAGATAGGCCAACGCAAGTGAAGGCTCACAATGCCTTCTCGTATCCGCCGCAAAATTTGAACTTCGGATAGACATACAAAACAACAAGAAAAAGAAAACGCTGCACAAAATATTACTGAGCATTTTTCTTCACCCATCTATTTATGCTTCCGGAAAAGAAGCCGAGGAAAGTTCACATTTTAACGTAAGCACAGACTCGTAGAACGGAAAAGAAAAATAAATTCAACAAACTTCACAGACAAACTAACAATTGGTCAAACAAGAAATGTCGCTAAAGCCTTAGAAAGGAGCGTTACGCAATCGACTGAGGCCAAGAGAGTCGGACCAACACGTCATCATCACATTAGAGCGCGGGGTAGGTTCTAGCGCTTCCACTCGGCAAAACTACCGGAAACCAATAAAAAAAAAGTAATAAATTTATGGAAAAAAAAACACGACACGAGCGCTCATGTTTCTTCCTCGTCCCTTGTCTGTCGTGCTATTCTTCGTCAGTAATTGTTTCTGGCGTTTTACGTGCCAGAACTACGATCTGATTATGAGGCACGTCGTAATGGGATGGGGGGCAATGCGGAATAGCTTCGACTACCTGGGGTTCCTTATCGTGCACCCAGTGCACGTTTTGGGCATTCTTGCATTGCGGCCGCCGCGGCCGGGATTCGCTCCCGCGACGTCGTGCTTAGCCGCGATACGCCATAGCCCATCACAGTGGGTGAACCACACTTTCTCGGCCAATACGCCGAGTCTCAGAGGTCATGCGTGGGGGCGACACCGCGGGGGAAAGAGAGGAGGGAATGGCTTCACTGAAAGATCGTTTGCCAAGGCTTGCTGAGTGACGTCATGCTCAATCCTATTTTATTTCCTCTCTCCATTGTTCGACCACTGTCGATCAATTCGAGCCTCTTTCTTCCTGTGACCCTCACACTTGTTTGGGTTGTAAATCGTAACTAAGTGATCGAGTTGTGCCTTCTTAATTCAGCTGATAAAAGGGGGGCAAATATTTTCCCGAAACGAAACAGTGGCCTTGGAATAAAAAAAATAAATGCTACAGAGCTGTAAAGTGTTGATACGCAATGCCAGGTTAACAGTTACGAGGTCTGAACGATATTAGAAACGTCGTCCCGCAGTTGCGAGTCACCGTCATCAGCATAATCTGCGCTAAATAGGACCAGGTGTTCCATCAGAGAATTTCGGCAATTTTCAAAAATCACCTGTGGCAGATAACACATTTCTAGTCCTTCGGCTGGTCCCCTCGAGGAGGCGGACGTTGCAGGATAAAAAATGCATAATTCAATTAAAACATTAAGTAAGTTTTAACTAGTTACCTTATGGTACATATTGCAATTTACAGATTGTAGCGAGTGAGACTGCAAGGCATATACACTTGAAAAGAATGACGTGGATGACATCATTTCCGAGATATGCGCCATCTAAGTTGCGGTAAAAGTGCACTGTCGTTCCACTTTGCATAACGAAGCGCCGTTTTATGCATTGAAGCACAAAATTAACTGAACCGGCAATGTATTTATTCGCAGAGTTCGGGAATGAATACTTAGACACTTGCCATCGCGAGAATTCGAAGTCGATACATCGCCTTGGGAACGCCTTGGCTACAGTTTGCAACGTATAGGGTGTTCCAGCAAGTAAGGACGCGAACACAAGTAAAAGAAAGGGACAGGACAACGCTGGTCTAACGAGCGTTCTCCAGCGTTGTCCTGTCCGTTCCTTTTACCTGCGCTCGCGTCTGTACTTGCCGGAACCCCCTATACTTTCACCATGCACCACGTGACTCAGGAAACCACACTACTATACAGTTTGCAAATTGCGATATGTTCCGTAAGGCAATTAGCTTAAAAACGTTGATAGCGAAGTTTTTTTAATTAATCAAGTATGAATTTTGATTTTTTGTGCAAATAACGTCTGCCTGTTCGAGCAATCCAGCTCAAGGATTCGAATTGTGCAATCTGCCACAGCTGATATCTAAAAATAGGTTAAACGTATGCGCATGAACACCCGGTATGTAAAGATTTATCAGTGCAGCACTTTCAACTACGTTGTTCCTTGCGCGGGAAGGCAAAGGCTTTGAATTTAGCTCATCGTGGCATACGCTATTAGTGCATAACGGCTCACTTGGGGCGCGATCGGAGATCGTTGTTCGAAATGCACGTTCAGTTTGCGTTCGGTTTCCCCTCGCGCGAAACTGAGCGCAAACTGAACGTGCATTTCGAACAACGATCTCCGCTCGCACCCTTGAATTGAGATTCCAGAGGGTACAGTTCTAGCAGCAGTTCGCGGAAGAAAATTGTACGGCCATTAACCGTAGTGTGCGGTC
Source organism: Dermacentor albipictus (assembly GCF_038994185.2). Lineage (NCBI taxonomy): Eukaryota > Metazoa > Arthropoda > Arachnida > Ixodida > Ixodidae > Dermacentor > Dermacentor albipictus. Next base: position 16,194,185 of record NC_091829.1, read on the forward strand.
GAACATCGCGTGCCGCGACCGTAACGAAGGCGCAATTGTGTTCCCGTTAGTGTTGCCCTTCAGCCTGGCCGGAACGGTCTACGATAAGAACTGTACAGAATCGGGCCCGGTTTGCTACGTTTTCACCCTCCCAAGTGTCCGCATCGAGCTATACACAACTGCTTCCGCCGCCGATGCAATTTGGTAACCAGAGATAGCATCAAGCAGTTTTGATGTTCTTTTATTTCATCCATTCGTCCGGACAATATGCAGCCCTTCTGCTTATCGATTTGGCTGTGCCTTCTTCGCACAGATATACTTTTTTTCGCTTTGCTTTGATGATGGCATATGTGGTCATGAAAAGCGGTCAAAAAGAACACGCCTTATCCTAGAGCGATGAATAAGCCGTCTCACTTGAAGTAATGCTCCATCTTCAGCTTTGGCATTCCGTTGACCAGCTGGAGACGCATGTGAACCACGGCGCCCTTGAAGTTGGGGTCGTCGGCACTGGGACTCTTTCGTGGAATCGCCTTCTTTCGACGACCGCCGCTCTGCGACGAAATCGGCGCAGCACTCGAGCAATGTTCCCCTGGCGAACCGTTCGAGTTGTCCGCGACGGTTTCTGGTCCGTCGGGCATAGGCGGCGACGTCTCGGCGGGTTCACCCGGCGGTTGCTTCGAAGACTCCGCTGACGTCGCTCTCGCGGGAGGCGAGGCCTGGACGACGACACGATCTGAATGGCCCGCTGCTTCGGCCAGGGGCATAAGCGACGACTCTGCCAGGGTCTTCAAGCTCAGCGAGGCCACCGACGGCGTGGCAGGATTCGTCGGCTCTGTAGTTGAGCAGGGTTCGCCGTCGACGTCCGTCGACACGACGTCGCGGTTGCAGAGTATGGCCGCGTCGCGGGCCACTATCTCTTCGGCCAAGTAATGAATCTTCATAAGCCTTTCTGTCTCACCGGGGGCGTCAAAAGGTTCCGAGTCTAGGTCCTGCGGAAACAACTCCGTATACTGCGACGGCGTAGGCAAAAGTCCAGAGTTGATATCGGCAGGGAAGCTGTCCGCAAGGTACCATGTACTTCCAGTGGCCCTCCAGTGAGCACGGTTCGCCTTGCCAGGGGAATAAGGCCGCAGATACTCATACGGCGGGCAGGCGTACTGTTGATACGGTTCACAATACCGGCTGTTGTACGGAACTCTTCTCTGCTCGTGGAATCCCTCCAAACGTCGCGTGTGTGCCGGAGGAGCTGCCCCGAGGAACAACGCAGACACAGAGTCGTCGCGACGGAGGTCCGAAGAGCTGCGGTCACTGCGCGCAGTCATCGCTTCGACGACGTCTTTGCGGTGCAAGTTGCGCGCCCGTTGGGTCTCGCGGTGGATGACGAAGCACACTCTAGACGTCTGGCGTCCCTAGAGGTCGTGGCGAGGTCACGGGCTGGCTGAGCCAAGCACAGCGTCGGCGACTGGGCTACCTGCGTGTTTCGACACAGCAACGAAATGAATGCGCTCCAATGCTCGGCGCGGCGCTTTTTGGCATTCTAGCGGGCGATAAAGTGCGCAGTCATCCGTCGCACCGCCTCTGCTCTTGCGCCGTCACCCAGCTAACTCGCGCGCCACATTGTTTTCAGCTATACATTCTTTAAGCAGCGTTTTATAACAGGGCAGGAACCGAAGAAATGGCGAGGGTAAAGACACATTTAAGTGCCTAGCCTCTCGCTCAAAGATAAAGAGCTGCTTTGATAAGACCGCCCCATAACGGCAGATGGAAGTATTAGGATCCCTCTACATTCGTGACGAAGGCTCCGCCTGCCAGACATCGCCGCTTCCTTCTGGTGAATAGATCTTTTTCCGCCTTACTTCTGTAAGGTGAACCAGGCAGCAATTCTTAGCAACAGGCACGTCATTGGGCTGTCGTCATATTATCCAGCACTCGAATACGATGCACTAATCGTCCCTGCCACATTTTTTTCTCTTTTTTTTGCGTTACAAGGATTAACGCTTTCGACTTTATGCTTAACGACGACTACGCGGCTTAAGTGAGGTCAACAAAAACATTGTTCATTACAGTACAGTCATCCACATTTCTGTATAGAGTGCTGAATCGGTGAGATGCGATGGCAAAAAAAAAAAATCTACATGTGCGTTACTGACCGGTCCAAGCGACAATGCTTGTGAGCCGCGGAAGCCACAAGTACGCCTGGACAACAACGTATTCAGCCGGGTATTTTGAGCCTAGTCAGCTGTCGTGTTATTGCTCTTTATACTGTAGCCCAGCGCTCCAGCGATCTAGATAGAAGTGAGGAAGACGGTACAGATGCAGCTGAAAACACCGACTTGTACAGTCGCAAGCTACACGAGTGGATACTGGAACCTGAGCAACTCGATGCAGGCATAACAATCTGACAAGCGGCTGGCGCACTCTCTGATTCGTATAGTCCACTGGTTTAGCCATAGCTTTAGCTAAGCGCGCTCGCGCGTCGTCTGCTAGCCTACAGCAAACAGCGCGACATCTGTAAATGACGGAACATGCTGTGCCATGCGCATGCGCCTTGACTTATCACCTGCCTGCAGGCTCTAGCAGGCACGGAGAAAAGAAAATAACGAGGAGGGGGCGTTATACGTAACAAAACTGAAGCCAAGAAAAGTGGGCCCAACGCGTGATCATGTCGAGCTAAAGCAGGTAAAGCGCACGCTCTTCCGAAAAGACAACGGGTGCGAAAGCAACACACGGATGCCGCACTTGCACTACGTTGCAAAGAAAGCGACAAATTAATACCTTGCAATGAACGGCCGAAGTTGCACTATAGCATATCGGGAGAAACGAGCACAGCGCGGACGGTTGACAAAGCACCCGAACACGTGCGCGTTGATTAGAACCTACCGGGAACCAGGCCCACTGGGCTGAGTCCGCCGAGCGCAGGGCGATGTGTTTGGCCGGCCTTTTGAGCATTCTTTTGAGAGAGAAAAGGCGAAAGGCATGGGTTCACGGAGAGTCGCATTGCCAAGGCTGGCTGCATGGCATATAACGCTCCCTCCTAGTCTACTTCCCTCCTCCGTGCTAACGCGCAGTTCAGAAGACGGCGCAAGCGCGATCAGGGAGTGCACCCGCTAAACGTACAAGCTACAAGGGGTTGCGTTGTGCGTTAGCCGCTCGCCAGAGTGCTCTGCCTGTACCGTGCGGGATGGGTTCCCGTGTTCAGCTTGTGACCTTTGTGACTGCCGAGACTGTAGCTCGGACTTAGCAGATGCAGCAACGCTATTACTCCAGCTTTGCTGTGCAGCCCATCTTTCGAGCACTCTGTAGTGTAGTCGACCACACAGATGCTAAGCCGAAAACACGCGCGTGTAAGAGGGTTGCTGGTTCTGGCGACAAGATCGGCGTTAACGATGCCCTTAAAGTCCGACGACAGGGCCAACAGGGCTACAATAAATCCTGTACTTACAGAATTGTCGGGTCTCTCGCAAGTGAAGGGTGCCACGATGCAGCTGGGAAGCGACGATCTCGATCTGCCGTCGGTCGGTCGACGTATGGGGCTGCGTCCGTTAGCGTAAAACGCCCAGTCATGGCCTGGCATTGGCCGAGGATGGTTTGCTCCTGTTCAATCGCTGCGCGCTAGCAAGCCTTTTGGCGATACAGGAGCTTTCCGTCGCCCTGCCGTATTTACCACGGTGATCAAGTTCGTTCTTTTTTTTTTACTTCCTTTTTTTTTTATTTACGACCACCCGTCACGCAGGAAACATCGCATGCTGCAACGTGTTACACATAGGAAAACTGGCTTTTGGGGAATATGATGATACGAAATTCTCGGTCGCCGCTAACGTCATAAACCACACAGTGGTGGCAGTTACTATTAGCATAATTAAATTGAAACGCGAACAATTCCGAAGCTATTCCAATGCGTTCCGTCTCCAGGTTCTCCTTCGTTTGTTACAGTTGCTTAGTTCGACTCCAAAACGTACACTTGAGAACGGCTACATGCTTAAAAAAAACGGCTACAGAGTAACTTCACGTCGCACTTCCAATAACGCGTAATTACACGTAAGGTGGTCTGGTCATCTATTTTCTGTTGACGTTTCAATTTATGCTCGTGGCAATACCACACGATGAGACGGGGTATCTCGTTCGTTGGCTTCTATACACAAGGCCCTGTCTGCGTTTGCAAAAAAAAGAAAAAAGAAAAACCAAGAAAAGCGACAGCCGTGCAGCTGCTTTGGGCGCAGACTTCGCCGGAAACCAGCGAGATGGTGCATGTTACGTGAAAGGAAAAGCTTCGCATCTATCATATATAGCTGCAAATAGCTAATGAAGATAAACACGTAGAGCTCTAGCTGATTTGGGCATGCGTCACAAGGCGAAGAAAGGGGACAAAACAGACAACGAACGCTACGTGCTCAAGCATAACTGCGAGTCAGCCTAGTTGGAACAGATTCATCTTAAAACTTTTTGTGCGCAAACAAACAGGAACGAAGAATGTTCGAAAAACAGGGACAAGCAGGGACGACGTCCTTGTGTTGCCCCTATTCTTCGTCCCTGTATGTTTGCGCACAAAAAGCTACGTGCTCCCCTTTGAATGGCATTCAAGCTGATAGTGCGCTAGAAAACGTTGTATATGTCAGCTTCCACGGTGTCTTCAAAGAATTAGACCACTCACCGACTTTATATTTAGAACTAATTGAAGGGAGTGAGGGTGGGGAATGCTGATATGTGCGCAAATATCGAAGTGTGTGGATCAATAAGGGGTTAAACTAAAATTACTGAACCACCGTTTTCTGCCTGTTTGCAAGGAGACGTTAATGTGAAACGCTCAATGTTTGTGGGTCAATTTCACTGTTTGTAGAAAATTACTTGCACAACCGTTCCGGAGCTTTAAAAGCGTAGATTACGATCCTCCACTGGAAGTTGCCCAAAATGAGACGCAGGTTAAATTTAATGCGTGGCAAAACCTTTTCGCTACTAGCCTAATTAGCAGCGTTGCAAATAATTACTGTGCCATCGTTTTCCCCCCGCGTTTTTATGCGTTATACGACGTCCGCAGTTTGTCTGCTCTCTGTTCACGCTGTCCTCGCATTCGGTAAAAATAAGGGGCACGTCATGGGGGACGTGTAGGCAAGGTCCAAAGCGTGTGGGTGATTGCGGCCTTAGCAATACATTACGTATTTAAGCTCACCGGAGCGTTATGTGAGTATTCCTCACAAACGGCTCAGAATTTAGCCTACATATATCGCCCTTGGAGAACAATAAATTCCACCGTCATCAAATGTATCAAAGATGGCGGACACACTGTGGCAAATCTGCGCGCCAATATAAATGCGTGTGGGATAAAGCGCAGGTTTTGTAGAAAATTCCTTTATCGAGTGCTCGAAAGATTTGTACGGCTATCTCACGCCATATTTTCCAGTGTCGGGGAAGAATTCAACGTTACGCTGAGCTTACATTTGGTGGAAATGTAAAGAGGGGGGGGGGGGGGGGCGGAGGTATTTGATGCGTTACGTGTGAACTTTAGTTACTTGGGAAGCCAGTCTCATGAGTGGGCAGTTTGGCAGATCCGTGGTCAGATGTGTGGAGTATTCTCCGGCGCGAATCCGACTTATTTAGGAACGTCGTAAATAATTTGATGAATTTCTCTATCTTTATTTTTTTTATCTACTTTCCTATGTTAGTCGAGGTTTGTATATGTATAGGTTTCCCGGTGTCCTCAGCTAACTCAACGCGACACCTTGTTTATCTTTGGTGAAAATTGGCGGCAAATTATGAGTAACGCTTAGGCGAAGTTCGAAGCATGTGGCTTAATTACGACCTTAAGTTACGTATGCAAGCGCTGCAGTGCGTTTTATAAGTGCGTTTTGCTAACGGTCGCTGAAATTAGCCCGCTGCCACGGGAGAAGTAGTACATGTTCCATCGAGATCAGATTTAGTGGAAACGGGGGATCATTATGGCCGATGTCCAAGCGAAGTTTAGTATCGTGTCGATAAATTAAAGCCTATGGGGAAAAAAATATCCTCTGGCATTTGCTCGAAAGGTTTATGCCGTCGTTATCCTCAATGTTTCGCATTGCTTTAAGATAACTGTATGTAGCACCAAGTTCTCATTCAGTGTAAATGGGAGCAATGCTAAGGGTTATGTGCGGAGCAAGTTTAACGTTTCGTGCCTAATTAGGACCGTTGCTAAGGATTACTGAAGCATCGATTTCTCCCTACATGAGCAGTGTCCCCTCTGAACTAAATGAGTTTCCTTATTTATATTTCGTGTAAATAGGGGACGCGTTACGGGTGACGCATAGACAAAGTTCGAAGTCTGCGGGTCAATCACGGCCTTCGGCAGTTTAAAAGCGCTCCAGAGCTCTACGAGTTTGTTTTCAGAATAGCGTATGATTTACCTGCCTGCGTACTGGAAGAACTAAACAACAGCCACCGAAATCAAATTTGGTGAAAATTCGCTTCTAATGATTTTCTTTGGAATAACGGGTCTTAATACTCTTGAGCAGGTTGAGTGTGTGCTCTTGTCTGTGGATGTGTTTGCCATTTGTGTGTGTGTGATCGCACGTCATGTCTTTCACCTATACCTGGAGTGATATGCCAGGCTGTCAGCCAGGCGAATACCTCGAGCGTTCATTAAAAGATTGCATTTGTCTCTGTGGCTTAAGCTTTTTCTTCTTCGTCGCCCCATGGAGAGAGTTGAAGCTGATGGTGAGTAGGCAGGGGACCTGACTACAGCTTAGGTTGGTTGTCGCCAGTAGAACACAGAGGACACACAGACATATAGCAAACCCTGCAGTGTTTCGGGTTCTTTTACTCCCGTGTAGATGATGTCCAAAACATGGCGTCTATGTCGGGCCTCCGGCTTGGAAATTACTTCCTGCGCGTGCAGTTAGCGAACACCTAGCCTTTGAGATCTGTTTCTGTTACTCAGAGGCAATCATCGCAGGTGCGTCGATTTCGACACCACCTATTCTGGAACGCTCTTCCACTCAGCACTGCACTTCAATTCAACTGCTATGAGATACCCTTTGAAACGGGGTGGTAAGTTGCGCCACCAATCTCTTGTTCTTATTATGCCTAATGTCCCGCCTATCTTTTTGCACACACACACACACACACACACACACACACACACACACACACACACACACACACACACACACACACACACACACACACACACACACACACACACACACACACACACACACACACACACAAACGCGCGCGTGCGAAAAGAATTCCCAGCATCAAACTTTCTGAATCACTAACCAGAACTCTGTTGTTGTACGACTCCATTGTTTGTGGTCTCCTTACTTTTCCGCCACCAAATCTTCGAAGGCCGGTTACTAATATACTTTTCCTCTGCTATATCCCTAAACCCAAGGGCTTCAAAGAGGCCAGAGGAGCATAAAAAGAATCACAGTGATTTAATTTGTAGGAAAAATGGCTGATGCTTTGTCATTCGTTTCTTTAAACACAGGCAATTAACTGCGCGAAGTGCTACACTGAACAAGGTAGACTCTTAAATGCGATCTTTCTGCGATAAATGCCATCTTTCTGCGAAATTTGAGCAACAACAGCGAAGGGGTAAGCGCAACATCTTTTTTCGCACATTCAAAGCGTAATATGCACGTCTCTGCATACCCACGCACAGCGCACTAACCATTATTCCCATGGCAGCTGAATGATAACAGCGCCATCGTTCTTTCTAATGATATTTTTTTGCAGATAACTCTAAGCTTAGTACAATGTCACTCATTCTACAAAGACGTGAGGGCGCTGCAAGTGCCCCGTGCCGAACAATTGCAGCAGCACGGCTGGCGCGTCCGCTATGCCTCGTCGGACGCTTACCTGTCGCAAACATTCCCGTCAAGCGTCAGAGCGCTGGTGAGGTTGTAATCCTCACGGTGCACCAGATCGGCTGCAAGGGAAACTTGCTCTGCGAAGCCGCCGCAAGAGGCGAGAAGTGGCTCGCACCGGTTTCTTGCATCGCAGCAATCCTTAAAGATGTTCTCTGCCTGTGAAGCGACGTCATCGACGCAGCAAGAGCTACGCCGCGCGGTTGTCGTTCGCCCGTGGTTACCTTAGGTCCACACTGCGTGTGAGGGGCGCTACAAATAGTTGAGGAGGAGACCGGCGATAAAGCACCAAACGTGGCACACGAACAGGAGAGACGGATAATCAAGCGCGCGTGGCGCGTTCACCGGGAACGCCGGCTGATGAAGGACGCCTTGTACGGCGTCCATTATGCGTAATACAAGGGTCCTTCTATAAGCTTTATCGAATGACTATGGTGATACGAACGCGTGCTGCGTGTGCAAGTGACATTTCGTCGCCAATCGATTCCGTCGTCCTCTGTTTCGCATGAAACTTTGTTCTAACACCAGCGCAAGTGTTGAAGTTGACTCTTGTCTATCCGCTTCTTGAACGTTTTGAATTCAGTGGAATAAACCCGTCTCTTTTCGTGCATCCAAGCTCCTGCGCGGAGCGTTTCTCTCGTCCGAGAGAGAGAGGCCACTTCGAACATGTACGCCAATTTCAGCAGCTCATCCACACAAGGCGGTGAAGCTGCATAAAGGCGTTCTCACGCTCCGGAAGTCGTAGACGTTTGTTTAGCCACACTGCCCGGTTATATAAGAGGGCCGCGTCCGAACGTAGCAGCAACGCATGCTGCGTTTCTGCACCATTCGAGCGCGGCCCTGATCATCGACGCTAGCTTCCGGGCTGCCGCCCCACATTCAAGGTCTTTACGGCCGCCTTCTGGCGTTGCGTCTCTCGGCGTCGTCGCATGAACGCCATAGTGAACGCCGCCAGAGAGAGCGCCAACCAAGGAGGATACATAAAAATTTTTATGTATCCTCCTTGGCGCCAACCCACACGAGTGGCGCACGGACCAGCGCTGATTGGTCTGCGCTCATCGAGTTGCTTCCGGCGGTGGTGGCGCGATCTGGTATCTCTTGAGCGCGCCACCCTCATCGTCGACGCCGAGCGACGCCGGGTGACGCCGGGTGACGCCGGGAAAGCGCGTACGGCTACGGGGGCTCCGACGCAGACCGTGTTTCGTCACCGACGCTTGCGTCCGGCTGCGCGTTCTCGGCGACGTCTAGGTCATACGGCCGCTTTTAGGGGCGCCGGCGCAGACTTCGTTACTCTGAGTGACATCTGATGCCGCCCGATGCCACCGCTCAAAGCAGTTGGCCTTCGCCGCCGTCGTACGAAGCCATCACCGCCGTCATCCTGGCGTTTACCAGGCATCTCACAACACTGGTGTGGCGAGGAGCGCCACCAGCGGCGTTGCAGCGTCGCATTTGGTAATGCCGGACATTAGAATTTGAGTGAGTGAGTGAGTGAGTGAGTGAGTGAGTGAGTGAGTGAGTGAGTGAGTGAGTGAGTGAGTGAGTGAGTGAGTGAGTGAGTGAGTGAGTGAGTGAGTGAGTGAGTGAGTGAGTGACTGACTGACTGACTGAGTGAGTGAGTGAGTGAGTGAGTGAGTGAGTGAGTGAGTGAGTGAGTGAGTGAGTGAGTGAGTGAGTGAGTGAGTGAGTGAGTGAGTGAGTGAGTGAGTGAGTGAGTGAACTTTATTCAGTCCAGATTTGGGTAGTGCACGAAATGACACCGCTCACTGCCAATGTCACAAGGAGTCACAATGTCACAAGGAGTCGCTGTCGCCACACGGGGAGAGATTTCTATAAAACGAAAAAAAAAACGAGGCGGGAAAGTGCACGTTGTGCTGACAATGTTCCCACGCTCGATCACGGCAGCCGACCCATGCGCAAAAGTAGGCGTACGCACTGAACGCCTGTGTGGAGTCCGTTCGGCGTCTTCTCCGATCCCCCGGATCATAGAGTTTCTCACTATAACACCTAGAGGGTAATCTGGCGCCACCGTCTATGGGAGTTTCTTAAGGGGGCACCGTGCCGTCATGGGAATGACGGTATATGTGTCTGCGAGGCTCGTGTTGGCTGGTGTTGTAAGAGGCTTCGTCTAAAACGTGGATATGGCTACGCAAATAACGCGTTCTCAAAGCAAAATCTTCATAAAATGATTCCATTCACGCATATTACATCTTAGCTCACCCACAATGCATGACCGAGCAAAGAAAAGCAAGAACAGACGACCAACTGTTTCAAAGCGAGCGCGAACCTTGTCTTCTGTCCTCCAACTTTAGCGGCCCGCTAATACCTTTTACGTAATATGTAGTCGTACACACAATAACAAGTTGTCATAGTTAAACAAAACATGTTCTCGTGCAATAATAAAACTAAAACAGCTTTTCACGTGCTGTTTTAGTAGAAAATGAATCATTGTGACAATCTTAAGACGGAACGGTACTTGCCAAGCGCGTCTTCAAGGTGTCCTGTCTCTACGAGAACGATGCCAATCCGAAGTCACAATATACCGGCATTCCCATGCATACCACAGCGCAGCAGCGCCAGATTTCCCTCTAGGTAATCTAGTGAGAAACTCTATGCCCCGGACGGACGGACGGACGGACGGACGGACGGACGGACGGACGGACGGATGGATGGATGGATGGATGGATGGATGGATGGATGGATGGATGGATGGATGGATGGATGGATGGATGGATGGATGGATGGATGGGATGGATGGATGGATGGATGGATGGATGGATGGATGGATGGATGTTATGAGCGTCCCCTTCGGAACGGGGCGGTGGGTTGCGCCACCAAGCTCATGTTATTTTATTGTCTAGTGTTCTACATATGTTAAAGAAGAAAAAACAAAAAAGAAAAAATCCCATGAGGAATTCCCATAACCAACGTTTCTCAACCCCAATAGTGAACTTTGTTTTTGTACGTCTGAAGTTGAAACCGAAAATAAAAAGTAAGATTGATCAGAGAGAATGCATACTGATAAGGATACATAGAACTCCATAGAAAATGCATGGGGAATCCTATAGGGTGGGCCAAATGAAATTTGAGGGTGGGTCAACTTGAAATCTGGGGGTGCTTTAACTTATATTTTGGGGTGGGCCAACAACTTAAATTTGGGGGTGGGCCAACTTAAGTATATACGCGGGCGGGTCAACTTGAAATATTGGGGTGAGCAAACTGAAATTTGGGGGTATGCTTACGCATACTTAGACAACTCCAGTCGAGTTTCTGCATACTTTTCTCTTAAGCAGAAGAAAGTATTCAGGGAAAATCGTACACTCAAGAAACCTACAGTTGACTCCTCTTCCTTAATATAACGTCGAGCCAACCAAAGCATGTATACTCTCTGTGCAAGCTGTTGAATAAATTCTGGCAACAGTCGCTCAACCCTTGCTTGACTATAGAGGCTAGAACCTTTCTAGCCTCTATAACTTTAACTCCATAATATAACTACATATTATATTTCCAAGCGGTAAATCTGACGCCAACGTTTATATATGGAGTTTTCTAACGAGCGCTGTGCCGTCATGGGAATTACGGTATATGGGTGTGCGAGGCTTGCATCAGCTGGTGTCGTACGAGGCTTCGTCTAAAACGTGGATATTTGGTTATACAGATAGCGCACTCCTAAAATAAAAATATTCGCAAAAGGTTTTCATTCACCCATATTACATTTTTCAATAAAGTTTACTCACCGACAGTACATAATCAAGCGAAGAAAAAGCAAGAGCAGACGACGACCTGTCCCAACGCGAGTGGGAATCTTGTCGTCTGTCCTCCGACTTTGGCGGCCCGCTGATACTTTTTACGTTTCGAATAACTGCACATCACAATTACAAGTCTTCATAATTAAACAAAACACGTTTTTTGCGTGCGTAATACTAAAGCTAAAACATCTGTTGCTGTTAACAGCGCAGCAACGCCAGATTTCCGTACAGGTAATATAGCGAGAAACTATATGCTTGACACCAACCATCTCTTTCATATGGTTGCCACGTGTTTATTATGATTTACCATACCGTGGGCACATACCCACAATAGGGATTGACGATGACCAAGTACAGCTCTTTGAGGTGATCGCCGCGTGCTGATGATGATTATAATTTCATTCCATGGCACATACCGACAACGAGGAACCGGCCTATGATGATGATGATATGCGGGGTTTTATGGCGCAAGGTCCACGGACCGGCCTATGAAGCACGTTCACGTGTAGATATTGATGGTGCTGATTCATATGCAATGGCGCATATCCATAAAATTAGGTGGGGTGATGATATTAGGAAATTCGCAGGCGCGAGGTTGGAATTTACTAGCGTAAGACAGGAGCAATTGGAGATCGCTGGGAGAGGCCTTCGTCCTGCGGTAGACACAAAAATAGGCTGCTGATGCTGCATGCTGGTGATGAATAAATTCACGCAATTTTTTTTTTCAGTTGTGGCTAGACGAGTAGCAGTCGCATAACAACAAAAAAGGTTTCGAGACATCAGTACCATAATTGCACGTGCTGGCATCATTATCACGCACACACATAGCCGAATATGAGTACAATATAAGCTAAACGAAAATAAGTTTAAAAAAGAAAGAACGGCAAATCTAAACGCTACGGTAGGTGTCAGTGTGGCGATGTCCGCGACGCAACCGTAATGCGCCTGCTACGCACGAGGACGGCGACGAGACGAGAGCGCGGTCAGAAGAGGTCGCAGCGCACCTTCGAGTTCATCACTGTGCCCGGCGCGCAGCTGAAGGCGTCGGCAAACGCCGGCGTGTTCATCAGGGGTACGTTGCAGCGCATGTTCAGGGGCGAGTACAGGCGCACCCACTCCGCGTTTTTGTCCTCGTCGTCGTCTTTCGCCTTCCGCTTGGGAACGCTCTTGGCGCACCACTTGAAGCAGCTGCTCACGAAGAGCGCCTGCAGAGCGGTGAAGCGGCGCCCGCCCAGCGTAACGTCGGGCTGCGGACCGAGGTCCCGCAAGGCGCGCAGCACCTTCGCCATGCCGCCGCAGTCGGCGAAATTCTCGGAGAGCGCAGTGTCGCCGTACCTGCGTGCGAACGATGCAGGCCGCGGTGCGGTGGATTGACAACTCATTAGCGAGAGAGTCGTATTGACGACGACTGTGCCTTTATATTTACTACAGTCTTGACTAGTGCTTTAATAAGACTAGCATTCCTAGCCTACTTCAACCGATTTGTGTCTACCCGTCTAGCCTCTTTATGCCGCTCTCCGAGTAAAAAAAAAATACCAATTAGTACTTGACGGATACGAACCCGCGTGAGAAGGTTCGCTTTAAGCAAAGCTGCACGGCACATCAGCGCTGCGCCACGAATGCCCCCAGTGCGACGCGAAATTCTCAGCGTTACAGTACTTAGGACGCGGCCGCTGTGTCCACGTGATCCCTCACGCCACGTCACGCCGACGGTGGCGCTAGCTTTTCCAGTGGTGGAGCTCGCCGCCAATACGAGCCCCGCTTCGGTACACGCCTCGCACATGACGCGTTTTGGCAGAGGAGATACACTGCGATGCTACATTGCTTGAGTGCTAATTACATTATCGTCAATTAACGGTTATTGTCAGACGGGTTCTACCGGAAGTTTGTGGTATTTAAGAGAAAGAATAGAATATAGTGGCTGTAAAGAGCAGATGATTAACTTAGGCCATCAATTGTGTAAGAAAAAGAAACTGAATATCATGATATACCTGAGAACTGCAGCATAAAGTTGGCATCTTTGTGACTCAGGAAAAAGTGCACCTGCTGATACGTCTGAAGCACACACGACGTATTATACATTACTTTGAATTATACGACTACAATTGTTACGTGTAGCTGCAAGACGTTTGCGACCCTTGAAAACATTGCTTCATGTTTGAATAAATATGTTCGAACTCATCTATCGAATAAGTGCACTGAAGATGCCCCAACAAATGCAGTTTGCTGAACTGTGTTATCTATTCTTGGGGCAAAGTGCGGATTTGTAAACGTAGTCATTCAGCTTTTCTTTTTTTTTTATGAACTTGCCGATTTTTAGCACTTCTTGAAGCCGAAGTTCTGCCTCGTACGGTCTGTAAAATGTAGTTTTTTTCCCTCTTAAATTCAACGCGTTTCATTCTATTTGGTTCAGCAGTGGTCTAATGGGAGCATTTAACAAGCATGACAGCCACTGACTCACTGACCGACCTACGGACTTCTGTATAGGATCTCTCATGATCATACTGCGACGTGTTTTTTTACTTGCAATGTTGCTTTTTTTGCCTTCATTTACTTCTACGATTCAACCCACGATAGCACAGCTTTACCTCTGCGCAAAACACGCGTGCTGTTAGAAATTGTCTTTACGATACGGAGCAGCACAGAGATGAAGACGTAGTTCATACTGTGGCGGTCCCGTAATCGAGTAATATCAGAGATGCAGATAGTGCATTCTATTAACTTCCCTCAATGGAACAGCTTACATTCTTGCCCTTCTCCATCCCTGACCACCTGATCGTTGCTTTCACGCGACCGCCTTATTATAAATCCCAGGAGACATGCGGTGTTGTTCTGGACATCGTCAAATTCCTCCATATACTGTCAAATTCTGCAATGGCGGCATTTTGAGCCAGTCAGGCCATAACAGTCCTTTGGTCCAATCAGAGCTGACAAAGATGGCGAATGTGACAATATAGCGGAATTAGACTATATGTCCAGAGTAGCACAACTCTGGTAGTTATTTACCTAATGCCATTCGTCCACGGTACCGCATTGTAGAGGTCGCGCAGACACTGGATGCGCTGGTCGAACAGCTTCCTCGATTCGGGACTCCACCAGTCGTCCTTCAGGCCGGACGCGTTGAAGACACCGAGCACGGGATCGAAACCATGCGTGACCTCGTGACCCACCACGTGACCCAAGGCACCGTAGTTGACCGACTCGGGCATCGCGAGCGCATAGAACGGGGCGAACATGATGCCGTCCATGATGAAGACCCAGTGGTACACGGGTAGGTAGAACGCGTTCACCAGGATCATCGGCTGCTCGGGGTCCTCGCCTCTGAACTCGGGGTCGGGCGCCTTGAGCCGCGCCAGACGCCGCGTCGCCTGGGCGTCGTGCACCGCCGTGAACATGGCGGCGTGGCTGGCCGGAAGCCTGGGCAGGAAGGCGTAGTGCGCGCGCAGCTGCTCCTTCGAGGCGGACAAGTCGAACGGGTGGCCGACGACGCGCCCCAGACGCCGGATGTGCCCGAGGCCCCGCTCGCGCGTGGACTCGTCGATCCAGGAAAGGTTGGCGATGATGGCCTCCGTGGCGTTCCAGAGGGACGCGGACATGGCGCGAATGGCGGCCAGCTTGCCGTCCTCGACGTACCACTCCACGAAGAGGTCCGCCATGGCGTACGAGAGTTCCTGGTTGGGAACGAGCAGGCACGCCATTAGGCGGACTTTGGTGGTGGCCCCTGGGAGGAGCGCCGCCAAGTAGCTGCCGGACATGGCCGGCGCCAGCTGGAGAGCGACAAGGAAGGCGACGTAGCCGGACACCGTCTCCGAGCCGGAGTACTCGCCGAGCAGAAGGTCGCCGACAAATGGCAGCATGAACTTGTTCCTGACGATCATCTGGTCGTCGGCGGTTAGCTGTCGGTCCGCGGGCAGCAAGCGATTCACGGCGTGCAACAAACGGACGGAGCTGCCCGCCTGCCCCGTGAACGAGTGCGCCTCCGAGAACTTGACATACTCGAGGGTCGCTTTGGTTCTCAGTGCCAGCAGCGGCATCACGCTGACCGTGAGGAAGCGGCTGTCGAGCTCGATCACGCGCGCGATCAGCTGCGGATGCGGTACCCTGCGAGCGAAAAGCGATACATTAGGCGGTTGCGCTCCAGCTAACGCTTACTCCAGCCTAATCTGACATCGCAATTTCGTCTTATGACAACGAATAGCTTTCTTGTAACACCCAGTTTACACTGGCGTACTGCTTTCAAAACATAACAAATATAGATAACTGTCAGAAATAAGTATATATTACTCATATGATGAATGATATCACGAAACCCAGCTAGATCTATGTGACGCGCAAACTCGGAAGTTATACATGGTGTCTAATTGCCCTCACCAGCGACGGCTTCCTATGAGTAACAAAAGCCAATCTCCAAGGTCATGCTTTGGTGTGCTGAGGGGACCGGTAGCAACTGCAGGAGCCGGAACGACGTCATGGCCTCATTACTCTGCGAATCATGCGCCTATTTGTGCAATCTGAATTAAGTGATATAGTGACCTCCGAGATTTTCAGCAAGTGGCGAAAACGCACTGAATATCTGGTATAGGCAGTGCCTTTCGACCCTTTCGCTATGTGCAAACGTAGGCCCTGGACGGCTTCCGGTTTTGCTCACTGCCCTAGCCCGCTAAATGTAGCTAGCAGGAAAGCGTGGATGAAGGAAAATGACAGGAGGGAGCATACCGAAACTCGATTGGAGCCGACCTGGTGGCCTAACACGTGATCGCACGTCAAAGTTCGCAGTTGGTTTAAGTGTTCCCGCTCTGCAGGCAGAGCCAGGGCAGGGCAGCTGAACAAGCGCGCACCGAATAAAAACTACGGCATAGCTACTGGGAACCAAACGTCTTAGCAAATCTCGATTCTTACTCCGTGATCTCGACTCAAGAGGTCACGTGTTGGGCCACATCTATGGCTTCACGGACCAGCCCTTGCCAAGTCTGGCTGCGTGACGTAATGCTCCATCCTATACTTTTCCTTCCTCCATACGAGAAAGACATTGATGTCGATATCGAGTAGCAGGAGTGCGTTAAAATCTAACCCAGCAGATTTTCAATACTTTTCCTCTTTACATAACGACAATTTAGAAGTCAAGATTGCCGTAAGTTCTACGAAAATTTTATGTATTTGTCTAAAGGCGTAATGAGCATATAGGCTGCGGACGTGCTTTTATTCTCGGGGCACGTTGTTTCAACGCACCCGCCCGTGAGCACAGACGCAGATTCCACGAACGCCTTCTCCAGTAATTCATGTTCTATCAGAACTTCTCGCAGAAGAAACCAAACGACGATAGCTTGGAGATTAATGTCCCAATGGAGCAGGTAGAATCCGGGCCTGCTGAAGTCCTTGTCCGGCTGCAACTGGAAGAACACGTGCACGTCTCTCTTCAGGCTCAGCTCTACCAGCGTGTCCAGGAGAGACGCGGGCAACCGCTGCTTGTCGGGAGGCCACGACAGGTTGTAGCTGGCCAGGAACTCCTTGAGCATGTCTGCGAAGCCGCAACTTTTGTTTCAAGTTTGAAGTCCAGTGCCTTCTCTACTACCCATATATAGGGGGGGGGGGGGGGGGTGCGCTGAGTTGAAATTAAAACTAAACGAGTTCCAATGGGAAAAGAAAATGCAGTGCCATTTGACTCTGTCAAGGTGGATGACCAGCGAAGCTGTGTATGTGGGCCCCTTAATGCCGAACTGTCCATTGCCGTGCATGCGTCAAACGCCGTACGCACCTAAATGGAAGGCGAGGCGCGACTAGACGCTCCACCACGATGTTGAGCCTCGGAAGATGACGAGGCACCGGGGGGGGGGGGGGGGGGGGGGCGTACATACCCACGTATTGTTGCAAAACGCTGTACGACACATTTTGCTTACGAATCCCGGCTGGTACAACGTATCTGACACACTTTCTTTCTTTTTGACACACTTCTTTCTTTTTTGCTGTTCCCTGAGCAGCTGTCACTCCCGCCACCCTTCACGAGACAACCTGCGAATCCATTTCGATTACCTTATCAGCTTTTGCACAAATGTGTCATTGTTAGCCAAGATATGCATGAGATATCGCCGCACACACGTCATTGTCATGAAAGGGAAACAAACAAAAATGTTGCGAGTTAGTCTTGGGGGTGACGGTTGCAGCCTGGAAGAGCATAAAAGGGGAAGAAGGCAGCAAATTTTTATCTTCGCAGTTCCGAAATCGGCCGCTATGCTGCTTGGAAGGCCCGCCGGTACCGTAGATGCTCGGGCGATCACCTTCAAATTGATCGCGACTGTACGTGGGTGGTTGCGGACGCCCCAGTAAAGCTGTCTAGCTGTCTAACAAATGGAAACTTGCGCGGACGCAAACAGTCAAATGATTGAATTACAAGCGGCGTGCTTGCAAACGCACCTCTCAAATCGCGCCGCGCGACAAGACCGACCGCCGAATTGGAGCCGCATCAAGTGCGATAAGGTCCCATCGCGACCAGCACACTGTGTGTTTTAGGTGCGAGTGAAAGTGCGCGAGAGTGAGACAAGATGGTGGCTTCGTGATTGAATCTAGGGCACGGAGGAAGGAAACTAAGTAGAGGCCCTACCCCCTCAGGGCGCTAGGAGAAAAGTGTGGCGGAAATGACGTAGTAGGTTCTCATTTTTTTGCTGCTTTTTTATTTTTTATTGTTTTGCTGTATGGCCACGCCTTTTGGCCCACAATGGCGGCGTTGTTCTGATTTTGAGCGCTCACACGTGTTGCTCTGGTAGGTTTCGTGCCGTGGCAAAGGCGCTGTGTGGGCGGGTTTGCGTTAGTCACCGTGTCTTGTTGCGCTGTGTTACCTGCACCGTGCTCTGCCGGATGTTGCGCGAGCGCGCGCGCTCCGCGCGCGAAACCACGCGCAGCGCGGCGTGGTTTCGCGAAAGATGTAAACAAGAGAGGAGGGTGGCGCAAAAGGCGGAGCATCGCCATGAGCAACGCCAACTTCCGGCTTCACTTTTGCTTCACAAAGAGTGACGTCAGGGCCCCTCCTTAGTTTCCTTCCTCCGTGATCTAGGGTCATTTCCTTCCTAGATCTCACGAGTGCCGCCTTCCCCCGCGAGTAAAGGAAAAGAGGGTGGGAGGAGCGAGCTCGCGGCGACCAAGAGTACGCGAGCCGAGGAGTCGGAGTGAGGGTTAAGTTTGCGCACGTCTCCATTACCGGCGCGCGCCTCCGCCGTGGCTGCGCATGACCGTAAGAGCGGTGGAGCGCATGCGCAGCCGCACACCCTGCTTTAGAGGTAATCCGCCGCGGGCGCAAAGAGTGGGGGCGTGCCGAGATGGCGTGCCATCACGTAAGCGCGGTCTTCCCGCGCCTTTAGTAATGGATATAGCGTAATCGCGAGTTCTGGCGACCCGTTGGAGCGAGAAGCAGAAGAAGCATTCGCGCCCCGCTGTCGGCGCTTTTCGTGATAGCGTCGTCCCAGTGCGGACGACGCAATCAGCCGCGTGGCTGGCTTCGCTTAATTCGTACCACCGACATGAAGATATCGCCGAGATGGCATGAAACCGTATCATTCGTCGCCGATTCCCAAATTCAGCGAAACGAATTGCTTACTCATTCAAGTTAGCTTATTTCGATTGCTCGACAATTCGGAAAATTCTGCGGTCCCTTTGCTTGTAAGAAAAATGGATCGGCGACAGCAATTATTTGCATAAAAGGTTGAATCCTAATACACAGAAATTTCGATATAAGTGTGATGTGTTCACGTTTGCTGTGCGCGCTGACACCATGCATGCTTGTTAATTTAGTTAGCAAGCGAATGTATGCAAGCTGATACGGCTGATAAGAGTACTGTCCTTACTTCATATGGCTGTTTGCTAATTCAAAAAACTAAATTGTGAGGTTTTACGTGCCAAAACGACGACCTGATTATGAAGCACGCCGTAGTGGGGGACTCCGCGGAAACGTGCACCTAAGTCTATGTAGACGGGTATTTTCGCCCTCATCGAAATGCGGCCTCCGTGGCTGGGATTCCATCCCGCGACTTCGTGCTTAGCAGCCCAACACCATAGCCACTAAGCAACCACGGCGGGTTCTCATATCGGGTTCTCATCTCATATCGATTGCGAAACTACGACATTTCTTCATACAGAATTTTTAAAGGCCGCCTGTGGCAGATAGCGTGATTAATTGTAGTCATTGTACTCGATTACTCAAAGCGGCGGACATTACTCGCAAGAGAAATCTAGATGCATGATCGAATAATGAACAAAAAATCACCAATTAACTATTAATAGTTAATTTTAATAAATTACTTTACTGCACATATTGCAATTTACGAATTGCAATCAGTGAGTCCGCACTCTAGATAGCCAAACAACGTCCCACAGGCGCCTGCTCTTTGCCGTAAAAATAAATAAATAAATGAATCGCCATGAAGGTGGATGTCCAGCGAAGCTGTGGGAAAAAACGACTACAACTACTGAGGTGGGTATGCAATGCTTCATTGTTTTAGAGTAATGATATTAATACTAATTTAGAGTAGTAGTAGTAGTAATGGGAGTAATGGTAATTTTAACAGCACGACGCTGCTGATCACATTGCCGCTTCCTTTTCGCTTTGCCGCTCCTGATATTCACGCTGCTCCTCAAGAGTCCTAAGTATGCATTGCCAACCCCTAAGAGTGCTGCAACAACAATGAAATCAGCTGCTAGGCTGGTTATCTTATACGAAAGGCTAGTGACGTCATTCCCTACGTCGCAAGCTGCCGTCGCCATGGCAGCTTTAGCAACAGTAATCTTTACCGGGAAAACGTATGCAGGGAGCGCTACGTGCTTGGCATTGTTATCAGGAGCTCCTTAATTATCATCAATTATGTGGTTTAGATGCTTGTTTAGTGCTTGTTCTTTATTGACACGAATGCTGTTATGTATGTTGTATGCGTGAATCCTAAGAATTTCGCACGTACTTTGCGCTTCACTTTCCCGAGTTCTTGAAGCCTGCTTCACATCCACCGCGCATTGGCGCGGTATTGCACTGCCTCCGGGATCGGTCCATATTTTTTTTGCCCACGGAGGACGTGCCGAAAAGTGCCGACCAACAAGAGGCTAACAACTTAGCTGTAAAACGATTCGCGTTTTATTCGCGCAGCTGCGTCATAGTCCTCGGCCATTGGATACCGCTATCTGCGTTCCCCAACCAATCAGGAGAGGCGAGCGAGGACGTACCGAGATTGTCCACGCCGTTCCACGCCTCGAAGAGACATCGTTGCGTCATGTACACGGCCTTGAAACGCGGGCTGTCCTCGCCTTCGTCCTCGCGCATCGTGTCCAGGTCTTGAAGCATGATCCTCTTGTAGAAGGACAGGATGATGCGGACTTGGAGGCGCAAGAAGGCGTTGGGAAAGAGGGAATGCTGCGCACGAGTGACGCCGGTAAGAGGGACGCCATTGAGCGCGAGAGAATAAGTGAACACAACAGTTAGCTTAGTTATCTAGCTGGCTTCATCGTCTGAGTTGTTCATGTCATTTTAAGAAACAGAAAAGATGAGGTCAGAACTTGGCACCGCTAACTCTCCATGTATGCGATAACATACTTGAATTATGATAATTGTGACGTCCGTTCAGCTGGGCGCCCCCTAGCACTATACCCTATCGATCAAACAGATGTTTTTATATCTCGTATTTCTTAGCATACGCTGAACAGACCTCGAGTTTTAGCAGGGATAGGCGGGCTAGCTGGTGGTCGATATTGGAATGCATCATGTAACCGCGCAAAACACAACAGACAAAGAAGGAAACACACAGGACTGGCGCGGATCCGCGCCAGTCCTGTGTGTTTCCTTTTTTGTCCGTTGTCGTTTGCGCGGTTAATGATGCATCCCGAGTTTTAGATATCTCCAAAGTGGGGAAAGTCCGCCTAGAATGCTAATACGAGACCGGTCGTTTTGAATCGAACCTCTCTCTTCCAGCACGGTTGCCCAAGGCTGTATCCATTAAGCCAACATCGCGCTTCTTTTTTCAAGAGCGAAGCTTTACTTTGCGAACCTCGCCGGGTTTCGTGAGCATGGCTGCGGCCTGGATGTTTTCTTGCCGAACAGGCCAACCAATCACAGCGGAGTACGCGCGCCGCCCGCACCACTGGGTTCCTTGCACCGCCACCAGATGGCGCTCACCCGCACATATTGTATGTACAGGCACACATAGTATTTTGAAAAAGCCGTGCAATACATGGCGAGAAACACGGGAAAGTAGGCAGTGCGCCGGGGGTATACCCTACCGGGGGTCCCTCAAGGCAGATGAGGGGGCGGATGAGAATGGAGAGGGCATCGAATCAACCGGCACACAATGTGATGTCGACACTAGGCTGCAGAAAATGGAGGCTTCTCAGGAAGAACTTCTCAAGCAGGTGCAAGAGCTCAAAAATGAGATAAACAGGGAGCGTGATGCACGGAAGGTAGTTGAAAAGAGACTTGAAGCAGCCCAGGAAAAGCTGAACAGGACCGCCATTGTGAACGAGAATGTGCGTGACAATGGAACGCAGACCCGCGGCGTGACAGGCGAGGGAGTGTCAACAAAGTACGTGGAATGCATGCAGCGTGACGAAAGGTTAGTCGGAAAGAGCGGCACCTACCTTGAGGCCGCCACGCGGGAAAAGCAGGAGCCCAGGCTACAATGCCCATTGTCGAGTCCGAATCACCGGGAAAAAGACAAAGGGAAGCAGGGAGAGATAGGAGAGAGAGAAAGGGTGATTATCGCCGGTGACTCAAACCTGGCTGGGTGCTCAAAAGCAATTGTGGAGAGGGTGAAAGGCGATAAAAGAGTGGCGGTAGGGACATTTCCAGGGCGGACACTGGGTTCTGTCATGGAGCGAGCAAAAGAAAAGCTCGCGGAAAATGCCCACGTGCGCAACCTTGTCATGGTAGCAGGTGGGCTAAATGACGTCCGAAACAGGAAAGGGACTGGACTAGCCCAGCGCTTGGCGAAGGGGGTGGACGACTTGCGCGAGCTATCCCCTCGGGTGCAGATAGTGGTGTGCATGGTGCCGGAGGTGCCTGTACGTGACAGTCACGTACAAAGAGCCGTAGTGGCTGCTAATGAGGCAATATGGAAAATTAGCCGAGAGAAAGGCTTCGAGGTTGTCGAAGTAAACAGGGAAGTGAGAAGGTGTGGTGGTTTTAAACGAGACGGGATCCGCTTCTCGCACGAGATGTGGGCTGGCGACTTGGTGGTCGCGCTGTTGCTTATTTAGTGGGCCCGCGGGTTCTCAGGAGGCCAGAGTAGGTAGTAATGAAGATGGCCCCCTAGGGGAACCTCAGAAGAGCATCGCCGTCGATAACGGAAAAAGGAGGAAAGCAAGAAAGAGAGCTCGCCATGCAATATGCTACATAACCATTCAGGGCGGCAGAAGAAAGGAAAAGTGGGAAGAGATTGAGGAGCAGTTAAATAGAGAACAAATAGGGGTGTGTGCGGTTACAGAAACGCATCTTAGAGACTCGGAAAAGAATTATAGTTGGGAAGGGTGCAGCAGAACTAAGTCGGGAAGAAAGGGAGGGGGAGTCGGAATGCTCATCCATCAGGGAGCCGAATGGAAAAGAGTAAATGCAAAATGTCAAGAGCATCTTTGTTTATCAAGTACAATGAGTGGGAAAAAAACTTTCCTGGGGGTTACGTATTTGTGGTCCGGAAATAATTGCACAGAGAAGAATGAAGAGTTAGTGGAATGCATAAGCGCTGATATTAAGGGTTTCAGGAATGGCGCTGAAATTGTCCTATTAGGTGACATGAATGCCCACATACAGGACTTAGATGGCTATACCGACAACAACGGGAAGTCAATGCTAGACCTTTGCGGGCAACATAACCTAGTTATTGTGAATACAGGGCCTAAGTGTGAAGGACAAATCACGTGGGAAGTGGGAAACCGGCAATCGACCATCGATTACTGTCTGATGACAGAAGGAATTCATGATAAGTTGAGAGAAATGGTCATTGATGAGGAAGGGTATAGCAGCATAGGCAGTGACCATGAACGCATCATTTTGAATATGGGATATGTAGTTCGGAAAGAGAGCAAGGGGCGCAAAATGGCCAGTCCAAATTTGAACGCTGAACAAATAGAAAATATAGTCACTTTAGTCGAGGAATAACTTGGAAAATGACCATGTGAAGAGTGGGAATATGGTGAGCTTCTAAGTGTAATAACGACAGAAATACGGAAAGAGAAACAACATGTTCGTTGGAAAGGAAAAAAGAAACCGAAAAGTTGGTGGAACCAGGAGATACGAGAAGTGATCACCGAACGACAAAAAGCATTCCGAGAGCACAGCCAGGCAAAGAAGGCGCAGTTGCCGCAGGATGAAGTAACCAATAAATGGGAAATATATCGGGAGAAAAAGTCTATGGTTCAAATACGGGTGCAAGCAAAATTAAAAGGTGAAAGTGAACGTTGGTTGTCGTAAATACGTGAGAAAAAGAAGGCCCCACCTAGAATATTTTGGAACCACATAAAACTATTAGACAGGAAGTCAACAACAATACAAAAACATATCCTAGACGAAGATGAAACCAGACTGGAAGGAGAAGCGACAATAAATTACATCCGAAAAATAACAGCCGTATCTTTCCAAGCCAATGAAGAGGTTGTACTTGAAGAAAAAAAAAAGCATGAGAGACCCAAGTGGAAAAGGAGCTGGTGCTGACAAATTTCAACTGGAAGAAAGCGGAAGAGAAAATTCCTAAGCGCACAGCCACAGGGCTAGACGAGGTTCCCGTTAGGCTGATTAATGGACTAGGACCAAAAAGTAAAGAAGCTTTGGTGAAAACAGTGGAAAAAACTTTAAAAGATAGACGAATACCAGACAGTTGGCGACAAAGTAGAATGAATTTAAATTATGAACACTGACACTACATCTACACTACAGCGCCTTGAGACGCTGTGCTAAGACTTCACAGCCTTCGGGATTGGCCCGTATTTTTCGTCAGGGGAACGCGATAATTCCAAAGACTGTCAGCTCCGCCTATATATATATATATATATATATATATATATATATATATATATATATATATATATATATATATACCAGAAAAAAAGCAGTTCTGGGTCCGGGTAAATATTCACAGTGAAGTAGACGCGCGTATGAAGCGGTTTATTGACGTTTCGGCCGGGGTCCGGCCTTCATCAGAATACATTGCATGGAGTGCAATGTATTCTGATGAAGGCCGGACCCCGGCCGAAACGTCAATAAACCGCTTCATACGCGCGTCTACTTCACTGTATATATATATATATATATATATATATATATATATATATATATACAGAATACATTGCATGGAGTGCAATGTATTCTGCAATGCAATGCAATCTGCAATCCATGCAATGTATTCTGATGAAGGCCGGACCCCGGCCGAAACGTCAATAAACCGCTTCATACGCGCGTCTACTTCACTGTATATATATATATATATATATATATATATATATATATATATATATATATATATATATATATATATATATATATATATATATATATAATGTCATCGCATTTGTAGAGTTCGTGACAGCTGGTCAGTCTCTCGAAGCTGTGCAAGAGTATGTGCATCCTTAACCTCTGAGATCGGAATGGCGCGGGCGCTGGTGCGGTCTCGGAGGCTACGGGTAATACATAACGTTTCCTACTGTAACTTGTAGAGGGACGAACTTTGACGCAGGAGCCACGTCATGGCAACGAATGGCAACTATTGACCTTGTTAAGAACGGCCCGCTGAGGTGCAAGCTTTGCCAGCCAGTTGCGACAGCGGCGTCAACGTTTCTGGGAAAGCCACCATTACGCTCTAGCCTTGGCGCCGTTGTGACTAAACGCGATCGGCGGACCAACTAATGCTACTGAATCCGCCACCGCCGACTTCATCTGCTATGAGAGGGGGAGTTGCCGAGGGAACGTCTTCGGAGGCCCCTACCCACGCGCCGTTCAAGACGCAAGACAATGGACAACCGGCGGCAGCGCTGCGGGGGTCAGCTCGGGGAATCGGATGTGCCGTTCCTGACGTCAGCTACGAGTTCTGCGAAGGCCATCTGACGTCGGTTGGGGACCGTGAACCTCGCACAAAGAAGTGTGTGTGTGTGTAAGCCCTCGTCTACGGTGCCTGGTCGAACGTTTCCCTCACCTTTGGATCGGGGGAGGACCGAGTGTTTATAAACCGCTGTTGTGCGGCTGCTCAGTGTACTTTCTCTCGCAGTCATGCTAGACTGATTGAGGTTTGAGGAGCTGCGCTGCTCTCATCCTTTTTCGTAATAAACGTTCACCTTCCAAAAGAGTCGGGATTTAAAGCGGATGGAAACATTAATTGGTCAGCAGGCTAGGTGACTATTTGTCACCATCCCGTTTTGAAGGGGGTGTCAATACATAGTCACAATCATCGCCATCATAACCATCATCATTTTTGAACCGCGGCCACAGAATTGCGTACGGCGATGTAAAGATGGCGGTGTGATGTCTCACCGAGGCGGCATCGTAGTGTCCGCACACGAAGTCGTAAAAGTTGTCGCACGGCTTCTTGGTGTCGTCGATGGAGTAGCTCATCTCCTCGATCCAGTTCTCGCACGCCGGTGACTGGCAGCCAACGACGTACCTGCGAAAACGCAAGGCCTGAGTGGGAGCTTTGGCTAGAGGAAGCTCCCATCTAAATACATGGGAAAGGAGAAATCGTTTTCCTCGGCAACCACTGCACCAATTTTGATGAAGTTTGTTGCATTTAGAAGAATACCTTAAAGTCACTCCTGAAAGCAGATTTTCCCAATTTACGCCAGTTTTTTTTTAATTCGTAGAAACTGCAAAATTTTCTGAAAAATCGAGAATCAAGTTTACAACTCTAAATAAACGATACCGCAATTCTGTAGACTGCTTTAATAATGCATCTAAATCGGCCAAAATTTATGTATTGTGTATACTACTCTGAAATATATCGCTAAACTGTGCGTAGGCTTTTGCAAAACGCCTCGTCAGAATTGCAACAATTTTACATTAGCTCTAAACTTGTCTATCAAATTTGTCCGCTTGAGGTGCTCTAAGAGATGGAGTTTACAGTTTGATCATTTCCAAGGCGGCACACTTAATGTCGAGGCACGGGCAAACACTAAATCACTCAAGTATACGGCCTCTCGTGCTCGTGTAATCTACCCCTGTATTCAAAACGCTCCTCCCCTCAACTTTCCACCTAGACTCAAGAAAGCAGATGGCAGCGCCGTCCCTCGACAGAAGTGGTCGCTGCGCTTCATTGTCCGTCCATTGCAATCCCTGAGAAGCGTAGTGTCTTCTGCAACTGAGAAGCGGCGCTGTGCTCCAACTCATTGTGGAGATTTCAATGGCACATAAGTGACCTTTATGGATAGCATTTTTAGATCGTAAGGGAGCCTACGACGACGTAGACAGGGAATTGTTATGGGATGTAGTCAATCACGAAGGCATAGATAGGCATAGATGACGATTTCGTGGAGCTGTTTAGGGAGCTAGATATACAGAGTATTTTTGATGAGCGTACACCTTGGAAGCGCTCGGATTTAAACTGGACGGAAGTGTCAACCGGTCAGCAGTCGAGATAAGCCAGAGATGTTTAAAGTATTGATGGTAAAAAAGAGCAGGGAAGGCACTGATACGACCGGCTCCTTTACAGGCATACGTAGCGGTATACATAAGGTAGATAGGGATGTCTTGAGGAAGAAAATAAATATTAAGCATGGCGGTACAAAAATACTGGTATGAAAAACATCTGCAGTACACCTGATTAAATCAAGCGGGCTAGACGACTATTTACTGCAGCCCCGTATCAAAGGAGATGAAAATAGAACATCATCATCATCAGTAGTGGAGTAACAGCTTCGAGTTGCGGATTGTTCGTGAATACGGGAATGTAGGCTCGTCCACGTCTGAACAAGTGCGCTGCCTCATAAATGATAAATGGCGAACCAACTACAGCCCACCAATACCTTCTGAGCGGTTTACGAAACTGCGACATCTGTTGTTGGCAAACAGTCAGGGATTTGTAAACTTCGTGCTTCTAAACCAATTCGCGGTGGCCCAGTGGCCGTGGCATTGAGCTGCTGAACTCGGGGGTCGTGGGTTTGAATCTCGGCCGCAGCAGCCGCATTCCACCGGAGGCGTGGTGCATTGCATTCGGTGCATGCTAAAGAACCCCAGGCGATCAAAATTAAACCTGAGTCCCCCCCACTGTACGGCGTGTTTCGTAATAAAATCGTGGTTTCGGCGCGCATAAAACCCGAGAATATTTGTGTTCGTGCTTTAATTTCTTTCGAAACTTTAATATTTACGATCACCTTTAGAAAAAAAATCGCAGAACCAAATAAAATTCTCCTTTACAGCTGCTAGAATTTAACGTTCTCACTCTCAAATGCGACAAATGTCATTAAAAACGGTCCAGCGGTTGTCTCATGCATTTGTATAGGGCGATCGCAGTTGGCCTCGAGCTAAAGCCTTACCATATAGAAGTTCCACAGTGCATGCATGTTGTCGCGAGAAGAAGAAAAAAAACATCGAAACTGTTAATGGGCTGTGGTTGGTGAGGGACGCTTATCAGAAAAGTTTTGACGCAATTCGTACGAGACAGAAAAGGCGAAAAGAGAAACGGTACAGTCAAGTTATACGTGGTGTTTCAGCATACTTGCACTGTAAGCTTTGAAAAAGCGCCAGCGCAAGCAATGGCGCAGGTCCGGGGGTTCGGTCGCCTATATTGAAGCCTATGCCGAGACTACAGCGCTGACGAAACTTAGCGGACGCGGGCTGTACAACGAAGAATTTTGATTCCATCAAAGACCGGCCGGAACCGGCAGCCTCCGGTTCCAGTTGTGAACTGCCGCTTGATATCACGCGGCCTGGGTGTTCCCGCCTGTTTGCCGCTGGCGCTGGCGGCGCTTGGTCACTAAAGCCCCTTTGGTCACCGGCAGCTGACGTCAGACAGACGTGATATCACGTGACAATGCCTTGCAGTGCGCGTATATTTCTGTGTCCTACAGAATACGTTTAATGTGTCCTACAGAATACGCTTAAGAGAAAATTGTAGGGACGACCGCTCTGCTGCCGGAAATAATGGGTAACACATGGGCTGTCATTAATCTTCGTGCTTTTAGTTTTCACAACGCTCTTTCTAAATTTTCAAGCAAATTTTCTTTTTTGTTTAGCGCACGAAGGCAACAAATGTTTACGCATATGCTTCACCATTGCGAACTGTCGCACTTCTTACGCGATAATTTGTTGAACGTGCTCAATCCGAAAAGTCACAGAGCCGCTAGAAGCCAGAAGGACTATGTCTAGGAAATCGATGGACTACCCACCATTCCTTAGCTGGCCAAAGCGCCACACACATACACACACTTCATCTCGTTCCATGTAAGTGCCAATTATCAAGTGGAACATTTTTGCAAATATGTTCCATAGCGTCACGGTATAGCTACATCATCACGGTATACTCTAGTCATATTTATTAGAAATGCTGTAAGGGCACGTAGACAGTCGTGTGAACGATATAAGTTCGACTTTACTGTGCCGCTGGTCGAGGAAGCTCCAAGACTGCACGGTGGTGCCAACATACGATAAACTGGAGAACTAAACGCCATGCCGAGTCGGTATTTAAAAAATTGGCAGTGGCTTAGCTCGGCTATGCCAGGATATACGTAGCGAAAGCTAAGGCGTAGCATGTTTAGCCTTGGTTAATCTTGATTGCAGGTCCAGGTGAGCCTGGTTGTCTAGCTATGTTGCGGCGTTTAGCCAGTCGTTTGGCGCGCTGTTCGTCTGTTTCCTGGGCGATTCGTTTCCTCTTCATTTCGTTCCGATGTCGATTCCAGGCCTCCTCCTGCTTATGAGAATTGTCGCCGTCCATACTGCCGCGTCAACTGTGGTTGCGGCGCACGCGAGCTCTCCTTTTCAATCCTCCGACATGTTATCAGGCATGCGACGCAGCTGGTGAAGCGAGCGGAGGCGAGCGCAACGACGAGGAACGTGCTGTGAGGTCATACCAAACGGTGGCGGCGTAAAGGCGCCGCGCAGCGCAGCGGCGGCACATTCAGCGGAACACCTGTGGCGCGGTGCTACTGGTGGCGCATGCGCAGTAGTGACTGGAGAGCGAGAGGGAGAGAGAGAAATATCCGCGGCGAGGCGCGCGCTGTTACGTCATGTGCCTCCTCAGAGCACGGCCACGGCGAAATCACAAGTTCGCGGCCAGTAGAGCTTTCGCTTCAAAAACATTTTGCGTATGTCAGCGTCGCCGGGCAGTCTCGGAGCCCCTTCGAGCACGGGCACCCCCAAGTTGCATCTCTCGATGCGACCGTACGTAACAACTCCCCGGCACACTTGCCGAATTCCCGCGGGTATGGCGAGGCACACGAGCAGCGCCGTCGAAGTGAGAAGCAGGGCGCCCCTCACGTAGCGTCGCAACCGGGGCTTGTAGCGAAACTCGGCCGACTGCAGCCAGGACGGCGACCCGGCGGCGGCGACGGTGGCTTCGGAAGACGACGAGGAGGACTCGTCCTTCCCGCCGACGCTGGTGGTGGTGATGGTCGTGTCGGTCTTCTTGAAGACGCCCTTGAGGGCGACGTCGCCTTGACTCCTGGCCGCCGCCGCAACGCTGCCACGTGCCGATGACATCGTCGTGGCTGCTTCCTACGGGAGACGTACAAAAGAGCGTGACGAACGTGTTGTGATCAATCCGGAAGTCAGCTCACGTTTCAATCAATCGGCGAGACAGCCAGACAGTCAGTGTTGACTATTCAGAATCTTGGTCTATATCAGCCAGAAAATCAGCCTGCCAGTCGGTAAATGCCGATATCAGTCAGTCAATCAGTCAGGTAATTAGTCAGCCAATAACCCCCTTTGTTGTTAATCAGTCAATCAATGAGTATGGGTTTGGTTTGATGAGCTTTACGTAGGAATCGTAGCGGGACATGCCACTCCTGAAGGATTAACCGAGAATGGTCACACACACAGTGCCGCATACTGAGTGGCTAAATTTAAATAAGATAAACAAAAGAATCCGCCAAATAGAATTCACCGTTCTATTAGCAGGTCCGCGTGCTTTCGGTATGACTGTGCATATTTTCAGGTTTTATGCAGGAAGTAATTTTTTGGTGTTGTTGTTACGCAGAACAAATGCTCGCATGCTTGGCCAGCCTTGCGAGGCTTATATAAAGCCACTTCACGGGTGGCTTTACACATCCCTTGTATTTATAACCACAAATATACTCGGTAACATAGCGAACGACAAACCAGCAAGGCAGTCACGCCAAAGCCGTGGAAGTATATAGGCAAAAGAAGCTTCGTTTTGAAAAATATAATAATAAAAGAACACTTACTGGCGGCTTCGCAACTGAATTGCGAACAGTATCTACTTGGCTTTGCTGGCTTAAAACGAACACCCCCCCCCCCCTTTTTTTTTTAAATACTTGCTCCATGACAGCTGGGACATCCTGTACGTAGGCCTTCCTGAGACGAAGCTACCTCAGCGTTTATGAGAACCAATTCCAAGCATCCGCTCTTACGAGGAACCCCGATTGTCTGCGAGATATCATGCTTACCTCCTGGCTCGAAGCTAGACGAAGCAATAGCAGCAGAAAAAAGAGCAGTGGTGCGGCAGTCGCAAAACGTCGACGGTTGTTCTTCTTTATGCGGTTGGGACGTCACGCGCCATCCCGTGCCTTTAGCTGGTTGGTTGGTCGGCCTTGCATGAAATGGCACTGATCCCCACTACGGAGGATCCACAAAGAAACGGGCGCTAGCAGAAACAAAGTGAAAGAAGAATTTAGTAAAATTAAAGAGCATCGAATAAAAAGGAGACGGGAACTAAAATTCACTTTCTAATACCCCTGTCACACGGACGCGGCTAAAGTCCTTTTAACTCCCTTCAACCAAGGAGGTCTTTATCTCGAGGGAGATGCGCGCCGTGTCACACGGCAGTCCTTTAGCAAAGGAAGTTTAAGGAAGTTCCTAGCGAAAGGAGATGGAAGATCTCCCTTGCAGACTGAAGGGAGTACGCTTGTTCCCAGCGTGCTTGAATTTCGAGTCAAGAAATCACTCTCATTTTTATTAATTTCACTTTTACCCGTAATTATAACTGTTTTTATTGCATATAATATAGTATTTGAGCACTGACAAAGATATTTGAGTTGAGCAGCTACATTCGACTCTCGAACCGGGCGTTCTCGGAACGGCTGCTGCGTCTGCCCTGACTGCGCCATTTTTTGTTGTTTTGGTCAACGCGATTTTGTAACAAGACAAGTAACCAAAACTTTTTAGCAATATATAACGTGTTTCTTTCATGACTGCGTACGAGGTGAGCAGCGCCTAATGGGCCCCCAGCGACAGCGTTCGAAAGCTCAGCGGCAATAAATATGCATCATCGTCCTTGCCTTAAACGCGCACCCCATCTCAGTATGTGATATCAGGGCATATAGTACACAGAGTCTCTCGCACTGGCATGCGGGTGACTGTGCGGCAAATTATTCGTGCATGTTGTTGAATCTGCATGCAGTTGACTCTGGGTAACCGAAACCCGCTTGAAATGACAGGCAACCACCCGCGGAACCTGTCATGAGATTTAAGTGGAAACGAAGAGACCATGATTCACAATGACAGAACCGAACATTGTGCTCGCGGTTTAAGTGGGAATTAGAATTTCAAATAGGCACAGAAATTCGCCAAGAACGGTTCGTCCCGAGGCTTCGCGGTGAAACTTTGCTAATGGCTAAAAATTCCTACGACGTGAACCCAGATTACACTGCACCCAAGTCTGCTCTTGTTACGCGTGCATCATGGGTATTGCTTAAAATCGAATTCTTTATATTGTGTACGGGTTCGTGCTCTATATTATGCAAAAACGATCTAAGGAAAGTTCACGCTTACGAGCGAGTGGCAGCGAGTTGAACAGCAGCACTGTGGCGTCCCTTACAGCTTGGCAGCGCAGATTATGCTGTTTGGCACGCTAGTTAACTAGCGTGCGAAATAGGGAATGAAGTTCTGGTGAGAGAATGTATACATGAATGTAAATTCTGATCGCGCATTCGAGCATGCGTTATTTGCTCTAGCTCACTCAGGTTTTCAAGAGACATGCTCCCGAACGGCATGCTCGCTGAATTGCGCATCACGTGTAAATATATAGTTCAATGTAGTGAAAGCTGATGTTATTCAATTCATTAGTTTTCGAAGTGCCCGTGAAGAGCTATAAGCCATGGTAATAATGCACTTGTGAATTCATAAAAACAAAAAGAAAAGAAAAATCGGCGCCTTTATTATAGAGCCAGCTAAATACAGATCATAATAAAATAATATAGATTATAATTTATAACCAGCTAACAGCGTGATTTTGCGTTTAAAAGCTTGGCTAGGCTAAGACAAGTTGGCTTGACTTGCACATGACGAAATCAGCTGGACCGGTAACCACGAATACACGTATATATAGGTGGTGTCCAAATCCGAGAGAGGTGCGAGAGGATACGGCAGCGTTAGTGTATGTAAATAACATCGGCTCCTGCGAAAACCCAAACTTCCTGCGGAAGATCACCCCGAGGTCTACCTTCAACTATTGTATCGCCTTGCTAGGATCGCCAGGATCAAAAGGACACTGAATTTACAGTTTGAAATTTATTTATTTTTTACGACCGCTTCAAATTTCGCACGTGCTCTCATGCGGGAGCTTTGTGGCGTCTGAAGGCACAGCTGCTGTGGTCGGTGCTGGCACGCGAGTCAAGGTTCTGAGCCTCTCAATATTTTATTGCCTTTCCGATTCATGCTTTCGGAATGCACTCATCTCCAACGGGTGATACACAATTCGATGTCGTACCAGAGCAAACCTATTAGTGACTATACTTTAACTGTTTCTACGGTACTCGGTGGCCGCGGATTCTGCGTTAACTAGGTAGTTTGGTTCAGAAATCCAATAGTCCAAACTCTTTTGGGATAAACATAACCGGCACCGCCAATGCCACCCGTACGTCCACATATTACGTTATACAGCGTACGAAACCGCAAAAAAGTTCGACCACCATGTCAAATCGTCAAGAACATCCAATCCATCACACCGTAGTAGCCGGAATACAGGTCGAGCTGTTAAACCACAGCAAAAGGTCGACCCCCGTCTTCTATACCGGTCATTTTTCACCGGTCTATACAGTTTTCTTTTTCTTCCTTTCTTATTCTAAGCATTGAAGCTTGGGGGGTTGACCTCTATTCCCGGTCCAACCTGTATTGCGGTTGTTACGGTAGTTCCTGCCAGGTTAAGGAATATTAGGCTACCTAAATTGCAATGGTGTTTCCACTACAAGAAATTCGCTAGGCAAGTAATTCCCGAGCAGGAAGACAGCAGTAACGCGACGAAATGATTTCACATTCAGGTTGCCACTAGTGCTTCATTTAGCATGATACCATTGTTCCCTCTTCTGACAAAGTAGTTGGAGACATTGCACAAGTTCGTGATGAAGACCGTGATTCTAGCGATGATGACACAACATCACCGTTCCAATGCTCGCATTACCAGCTGTTCCGTATCAGCTGGCAAGAAATGCAAGTTAGTAATACGCAGTGCTACTTTAAAAGCAAGGGCTGCATCGTATTCCCAAGAAAAAATGCTTCGTTATTCAAGGCAAAATAAAAAAGCGTTGTTTTTATAAGGCAACCCTTTCTATATACCGTTTCATACATGGCAGACCACGCTACGAAGTATACATAGAGGGACTTTTCTCACTGATCACACTTACGACCAAAAAAATAGTGCGTCACTGTTTTTTGCGTGTGAAACATGCGTGTGAAAACACGTACGCGCAAAAGAGCACGTGCGCGTAAAAGAGCACGCGCGTTGGAGAGCCCGTGCGTGTGAGGGCACGTACGCGGAAAAGAGCACTTGCGTTTGAGAGCCCGTGCGTGTGAGAGCACGAACGCGTAAAAGAGCGCGTACTTTTGAGAGCATGTGCGTGTGAGAGCACGTGCGCGTAAAAGAACACGTGCGTTTGAGAGTACGTGCGTGTGAAAGCATGTACGCGTAAAAGAGCACGTGCGTGTAAAAGAGCACGCGCATGTGAGAGCACGTGCGCGCACACCAGCTCAGGTGGGCCACAGATGCTCCATACTTCCCTCGACAGACATTAAACATCGCCTCCATCCTCATGACGTCACTCCGTCAACGTCTCGCAGTGTGCATTGGCATAAACTACTGCCAGCATTTCGGCATAGCTTGTGAACGGTCGTAGTCATCAAACATTTTTTTAAAAAGTCGCATGAAATTAAAGTTCATCTTAAAACTTTCTGTGCGCAAAAACGGACGAAGAATAGGAGCAACACAAGGACGAGCGCCTTCGCTATTCCTTGTGTTGCTCCTATTCTTCGTCCCTGTTTGCGCACAAAAAGATTTAAGATGAATCTGTTCCAACTAGGCCGACTCGCAGTTATGCTTAAAGTTGTGATCTGTGCGGTTCGTAAACCTGAAAATTTGCGAGATTGCACGTCGCATATGAAAACGAACACAGTTGTGCGCATCGCTCTTAGTTTGTGTAGCATTTAATAGCATTTCTAGTTACACCACGCTAGACGAATGTTTCGCTTCTCATAGATACAAACATGTGCGTTGGATCTGCATAACTGTTTTCACTGTATAGCAAAAAATAATTTCAAAAGAGCGATGAGCAAAAATAGGACAGCCGAAGCTTTTCAAGTAATAAACCTAATATTGGTGATTTTTGTGTCATCCTGAAACTAAACGAAACTTAGGATAAACAGAAGACGAGGAATAAAATAAACTTTATTAAAAAGAATGGTCCGGTACTTTAGGTTGTGGTGGCCTCTCCCGCGGCGGCTCGAAGTCCTTGGACTACAAAAAAACCTTCTTGCTCCGTCGAGTTTCGTTTAGGCAGAGTCTTCTTCGGCTCACCTACATGTATTTGCGTTGGTATTTGCGAATACTCCCGACTGCGCCCTTATCAGGTCTCAGAAATTGCTCATACGAACCTTTAAAGCGCATCGGATGCGCTTTTTGCAGGACATGTACATACATTAGACTGTTATGCAATTAGAGAGCTGGTGTGCTTAGTGATGTAGAGTCGGCAGTACTGCCACGTGACGATTGCAGCAGCGAGAAAACCAGGACATTATCAAACGTGTTCTTTGCCGCTTCAGCCTTGCAACAGCGAACACAGGCGGTCACTCGAGACCAAGTTGTCCCGCCTCGACGAGTGGCCGCTTTCGGAGCAGACAATCCTGCAATGCCGGTGTAAGTTCACCTAGTAAAATAAAATATTCAAGAGAAAATACCGAATTTCTTGATTAAAATAAAAACCGAAAAAAAAGTACGCCGAACAAAATGTTGAACCTTATAGGCAGGAGTAGGCTGAGGAGTATACGAGCATTCACTTAAAATTCAGGCAGACACACACATGCTCACGCAATCGCGTAATCGGCACGACTAAGCTGTCTCCCGCTTCATTAGGCATTAGCTTCTCAATGGATGGGGGCCACGCAAGGTAGGTATTGAATTAGAGAGTTTTCAATTGCGAAACCAAGGCAGTTGGATACCTGGGGACAATCAATCAATCAATCAATCACTCAATGAACCTACCGCACCACAAGTACCCATGAACAGCAATAAACTGAACAGAGGCATTGCTTTTTTTTGTTTTGCTCTATGGTTGCCAAAGTTGAATGGACTTCGAGAAAGCATTGCTTGTATCGAATGATTTTTCATTTATTTAGTTATTCCACAGTTTCTCACCATGTCTCTCTACATCTAAATGTAGTGAAATATTCGCCGGTAGTCGATATGATGTCCCGAGCCCGTATTTTGCGAATATTCGTGTTCGATAAAAAAATTTCGCAACTCGAAACAGCCTTAGCTATATAGTACAGCGCTTTGACTCGAGCTATAACTGGGTGATCTTTCATTAATGTGATATGGGCACCAGAGGACTCAGACAAGAAAGACAACCATACAGAACGGCAAAACAGCTAGGCCACCTTGGACGCAAGCTGATAATCCGTCTGTATCATGCCACAAGTGTTCGCTTTGCATTACGCAAATTACGGATATCAACAGGCTGCCTTTAACGTTCGAATAAAAGCTTCGGTCGTTAAAGCCGTGGACGAAGTAGTTATGAAGTCAGTGGTGGAGGAACAACCATGTCACCTTGTCGCGCAGGTCCTGGCGCAGGCAAAAAGACGATTTGGCGCAGCAGCGAGCACTATGGGCGCAGAGTCCAACGCAAGTATGCTTACCATATCCCATGCAAATTTTAACTAATATAGCTGATATGTTGCGAAGACGGGTTAGCGCGAGGCTTACCCTGCAATGGCGGTCAGAAAAGGACACGACGCTCCTCCACACCGCGACGCTCAAAGGGCGCTACGGCAGTTCGTCGATGCGGTGCAGAGAATTAAGGCACCACACACAGACAGATCATCAACAAACGCGTGTTTGTTAACCCAGGATGCAACACAGCGCAACAGCCACGGCTTGTAGGCAAAGGCTCACTACAAGACCGATCGAGTAAGCGTACCTGCACTGATTACGCCATCACGCAATATAGTCATATCATGCTATGAACATTAGGGAGTATTAAAATAGGGGCTGCAAAGAAAAAAGAACGAAAGAAAGAAAAAGCGTCAGCGCCGATGCAGATGCGCGAGACGCAGAGAGGGTTTTGCGTCAGCAGCACTATTTCATAAAAATAACGCAGCGACCCAAAACTCGACGCAAATGTTCTGCGTCAACGAACATGGTGGCACCCGTCGAAGTGGCGACTCTTGCCACTTTTATGGTTAAGGGGAAGTGGACTTCGCGAAAATGAACAAAGTGGACTGTGGCCAACACGCCCGCAGACGGTATTCCCCCCGTCGCCTGCAGCCGCCCCTTCTCGCCTGCAAGAGCCGGCAGCGCGGGCGAGTGGTGACCGTGACCACGAAGAACCCTCGCTTAAACTTAGGACGAGGATGCGTCGGCGGCCAACCGGGGCCACACTACCGCAGTCCACCCAGCGAACAGCCCGAATCGGGGTGACTATGAGGCCACCCCGTCACAACAATAATCTCGAACCTTCCGCCTACCGACCAGACAACGTCGTGATCCTTGACCGCTCTGTCACCGATCGGGTGATGACATAATAACATTCAGCGACTAATATGCCTGTGGACTTCTTGCAAACCGCTTTGACCCAAATTCGACACAAATGTTCTGCGCCAACGAACATGGCGGCGCCCATCGAAGTGACGGCTCTCATCGTGGCCCCTGTACCATAGTCTAGCATATTCGGTAATACCATTCTTTCCATGCACAACGTGCGACTCTGATTGCAGCGGCTATTCTTCAAAGCCCAGCTATCACCCATAAACATGAAAAAAGCTTACCTTCAACCTAGAATGTGACATTCTCCTTCGGCAAACTCCACGGTACGACGCTGGTTCGAAGAACACCGAAATAAAGCGCCAGCAAGACGGTACAGCGGCACTACATTATACGTCCGTCAGAATTACACGACCGTCAGACAAAAAAGTGTGTGAATGACGAACCGGATTACTGCGACGGGCGCATAGAGTTTCTCAATGTATGATAATGACGTTAGCATGCTGTTGGTTCCGATTTCAGTTTTGCTAGCTCCCAAGCATCGACGGAAGGAGGGTTGCACTCTTATGCATACTTTGGCGCAGGCTTGGCGCAATTTTCCTGTAAAATGTCATTTTGGCGCTGGATCGCGCGAAGTACCGCTCTCGGCGCAATTTGGTGAAATTCGCGCGGCTGTTCTACCACTGCAAAAAAATTATGGGGTTTTACGTGCCAAAACCACTTTCTGATTATGAGGCACGCCGTAGTGGAGAACTCCGGACCACCTGGGGTTCTTTAACGTGCACCTAAATCTAAGTACACGGGTGCTTTCGCATTCCGCTCCCATCGAAATGCGGCCGCCGTGGCCGGGATTCGATCCCGCGACCTCGTGCTCAGCAGCCCAACACCATAGCCACTAAGCTACCACGGCCGTTACCACTTCTGTGAAGTGCATGCTAAAAGTAGGGAAAGACGTGCACACAATGCCCGCGTAAACAGTTCTCTCGTACGAAGGTTATCAACTAGATCATTAATTACATAGCACGAATTTTAAGGATTTATCGGCCTTTTGTGCAACACTTTCATAATAGGTTTTTAGCTTAGCTTATTAGCTTTTGTGTGTTTGATAACTTGAATGTAAATCTGTTGAAGTAGTTCGTAATATATTTTGCTTGTAGCGTATGTATAAGTTGAATCATCTTTGTTGTTCCTGTAATGTGTCCCGCCGTATTTTTATTTATTAGTTTACATTTAAGATTTGGATATTCTTCTTGATTGTCTTTCTACAGTGTTCTTCACGGTCCCTATGCTTAGAATAACTTCTACATATGTAGAGATTATCCACTGTCTGCTGTTTATTTGATTAAAACAACGTATGTTGGCGTCAGCGAGGAGGTCACTACCGCTTTCTTACTTCACTTACAACTTAATTGTATCTAATATAATTTTATACATTTACTGCTCCATAAACTTCAACCAAACATAAAGCAAACAAAAAAGCACTTCACCATATGACTCACAGCCCTCCCTCCACTCCAAGGAATTATTTCTATATACCAGTACATGTGCACGACCTACAGGTCACGGATCACTTAACACCAATAATGGCAGCACAATGGAATCGGTTCTCTTTTTTATTGTTATTACTGCCGTGTAAACACGTCGAGAAATCACAATGCCTTTCGCCCTTCGTTGTGCCGTGCTATTTTTACGTGTCCTGTGTCGGCCCTCGTTCGCCACCGCCATCGCGACGCAGCCTATTCACGTTGTACGCTGTCACACAAGGGGTCGAACGAAAAGTCTGCCTGCTCTGGCATAGCGCCTCGTAGATATCGAAGGTGCCGCGCGTACAGATTTTTCTGCTGCCGGTCCGACAGTCCAAAGAGGTCCCCGCTTAAAGCGATTTTTGCAGAGTCCTTGCAGTTGCGTCCGCTCACTACGGTACAACGTAGTGTTTACAGATCAGGCTGGGTCCCGGGTGTTCGTGGATGGTCCCTGCAGTCCGAAGTACGGTCCGCCCTACAATCGCCAGTGTTCCTTCAAGTCCACAGTTCTGTCAACGGGCCCTGCGGTTCACGAGTCAAGTCGGTCTGATGTAGTCCGCATAGCCGTAAGTACACTTGTCCACCGTGTTCGAACTGTATATTGGCCTTGACGTCCAAACGGTCGTCGTGTTTCCGAGTTGTTACTCGTGGCGTTAACACCTGCAGGTACGCCTGCAAGTACGCCTTGCACTTCATTACGGTGCGTTTGATCCACAATGGTCCTCACGAAAAGAGGTCCCCCACCACGCTCGATAAGTTACAAGTCCCTCCATTGAAGTGGTCGCGTTATGGAATTGGCATAGCCAGTGACGGCGCATCCTTCGGCTTCAAAGCGTCCTACGCCTCCGCACCGGAATTTTGTTGGTTACTGTGAAAACAACAAGAAGGAGCTTATAGCTTACGAGCGAGCGGGACTTCGGCCCCCTCTCCACTATCTTCCAAAATTAACAGCAGGCTTCCGAAAACACCGGCCGAACCGGTTTCCTTTTCATGGAATTGGCATTGCTAATGAGGGCGCATCTTTCTGTAACAAAGTCTCCCACCCCCACAAAAGAATGTGTTATTTACTGTCAGACAAACAAGAAGCAGTTGACGAGCGGGAGGAATGTCCCTCTCCTTCTCCCTCCGTCACCCAGAAACCATCGGCAGGCCTTGGAAAACAAGATTAAGGCCTGGCGATTTTCTGGTCCCACGCGGTCCCCGCTATCCCTGTGCTCCTCGCAGCTCCTCAAACGGTGTTCACCGACGTCCACTGCGGGCGGACAGGACACCAGGTCATCGGAAGGAGGACGTCCAGACCCGACGGGGCGGTGGCGCCCGCACTGGCGTCACCCTGCTGGACGACGGCGTGGTCGCCACAACCTCGTCGTCCTCGTCGTCGTCGTCGTCCATGTGTCCCCGTCGCTTCTCGCCGCATCGCCGAGCCAGCGCCACGCACGAGAGGCAAGCGGCGATCAGCGCCAGCTGGACCAGGAAGGCCGCCACCACAGCCGCGGTCAGGACGCTGGGGGTGGCGCAGACCATGCGCGAGTCGCTCCTGGACGCTGTGGAAAGGAGGAAGGCGGCGTGAGAACCTCGCGGCACGATCGGGGTTGGTGAGAAGTCTCATTCTTCTGCGTGCCTGTATTGCCGGGCATACGGATTAGCCAGAACACTGCTCGAAGCGTCGACGGCAGTGGCGGCAGTAGTCAATCATTGCGATAATAGTTCTGGGAGCTGGTGTTACCTTATTTTGATTATATAATAATAATAATAATAATAATAATAATAATAATCCTTCATGGTATCCACACTTGCCTCGAACTCCTCAGTTGTATTTGCAAATGTTTTGCAAGTTTTTTTTGTGTCTTTCTTTATCTTTACTATGTATACGTACGCCAGCATTGAGACGTTTGGGTTGTTCCTGGACACACTGAATAATTAGTTATGTGATTGATGAGTATAAGTTATTTTCTTCTTTAGAACATAGAAAAATGGAGTAGCTGAGGTGCTCGCTACCTCAATTTATCCGCTGCAACCGGTTTATAACAGATCACGACAAGATTTCTGCGTGATCGAAATCAGCGTCACAAGGGTGGCTTGCAACTCGCGCTTGAATATCCGCTATCCCGGTACATATTTCGTAAATGGTAACACGTATATGAACCAACCAAAGCTTTCACAGACAGATGTATAGGACAGCGGTGATGTACAGTCATCGACATTTCTGTCTGGAGCGTTGAATCGGTGCGCTGCGATGCAATCAACTCAACCTTCGTGCATTACTGGCCAGTTTCAGACGTAGGGCTTCTGAACAGCGGAAGCCACAAGAACGCGCGGGCCACACAGGATTCAGACCGGTGTTTTGAACCTAGATGGGGGCCGCGTCATTGCTCATTTATTTGTCTGTACTCATCATTGCTCATCATTTGTCTGTACTACAGTGCAGACGTATACCAGAATACCGGCAAACGAATTACGCATTCGTCAAGGCAGCGTATGGTGACGACACCTTGAGACACTGTGATCAATCATGACATACTGGAGGCGTTATCTTGCTCCGGGACTCTGCTTGTCTTGAAAAACGAACAGACGAAAAGATACTTTCGCGATGACTTTGTCGCTGCCTACATGTTTACGCAATCATGTGAACCATGTGACCATGTGAACAAAACGTGTGTGCCTCTGATGTTGTCTTTGCCAGTATGGGGGCGAAGGACTCCCTCAAGCCATCCTAGAATGGCTTTTCCCTTCGCC
Organism: Dermacentor albipictus; assembly: GCF_038994185.2. Lineage (NCBI taxonomy): Eukaryota > Metazoa > Arthropoda > Arachnida > Ixodida > Ixodidae > Dermacentor > Dermacentor albipictus. The sequence goes on from NC_091829.1 coordinate 16,236,094, forward strand.
TCCCATGAAATGTGTATGTGATAAACCAATAAAGAATCAATTAATCAGATAAGTGGAAGGCAGTTCGTCACTGCTGTGATAGTCCTGCGCGCATTAGTTACAGCTTCGCAAGATATTGTCATCAGCGCTAATGGTCGCGTCCGCTCCTTTTGGCCAGTACGACACAGGAGTCTCTGATGCAGCAACACTGTAGAGTAGTAGCAACATCATTTCTCGAAGGCAAGGTCATCTTTGCTGACTTCGTACAGGTTGGCCTATCTGCAATTTCGTTACTTCGGAATGTCGCAGCGAGTCGCAAAAGGTATCAACACGTAGGTCTCAACGAGACAAGCGAGCATTAGTCGATAGTAGGTAAACATTAATGGTGCGGCCGTAATTAGCACCAACAGAGCCAAAATTTAACCACATTGTACCATAGACTTCACTACCTCCGGGATCGGCACACCTAGCCTCATGGTAAATCAATTTTTTTTTTTCCAGTTTCGAATATTCGCACTTCTCGCTCCCGTCTGCTGAATAAGCGTCGTGAACTTGCGCGATGACGACGCAGATGTCGGCCCCTGTCCTGGACCCCCGTGGGCCAGGAGGTGTCACTCACTTCGGTCCCGGCTGCTGAAGACGCCCGAGTCGGTGGCGCCACCTCCGATGCCCTGCACGATGATCTCCCTCTGCAGCGGATACTCGGGAAGCGGCATGGTAGGCAGTATGTGCTTCTTGACGGCGCCAGGCTTGACGGCACTCGCCGGCGTCGCGTTCGAGGCGACACCGCTAGGGGTCACCGGCGGAGCTACGGCCGACCGGCGGCTCATGCGCCTCTGCAGGCCTAGCGGCTGGAAGTACATACGTCGCCGCCTCCGACGCTTGCCGTAGGACCGAGCCCCGGCCGAGGCGCACGTAGCTGGCGCGCACTCGTGCAGGCAGAACTGCACCGTGACCTGCGACACGCAGCGTCATCGGCTTTTTGCAGAGAGGGAGGAGACAGAGGAAAGGGGAGAGGCGGGGAGGCTAACCGGAGGGGAAGATCCGGTTTGCTACCCTACGCTGGGGAGAGAGGGAGCGGTAAAGTGATAAGAAAGTAGAGATAAAGAAAGAAAGTATATCATAGACAGAGGTTATCTGAACAAATATGTACAATTGACGGGAAAGGGAGATCGAGGAGCAGGCTGGCAACTGCCACCGGGAGGGGAACGACGCCTGCCTATATACTCTTCAGTAGGGAGGTGACAGCAACACAGAAATGGACGATGGGAATTTCCTATCTTCCATTTGTCCTGTTGCTTTTACGGGGATAGAAATACACAATCATGCAGAGTGTGAATGCGAGGAGATAAAGGCGGAAAGACTAAAACAGAAGACGTTCATGTCGGGCTATAACAACGCCACCTAGATATTACAAGGCCTGCGCACTCCGCTTTATGACGTTGTGCTGCTATAGGGCCGAAATTTCCATCGTCAAGCCCTTCGTGACGAAAGCGACGACGTCAAAATCACCACGGCATAGTCGGTAGCAGTCCCATTAAATTCTGTGACAGACAGATCCAGATTTTCAGATTCAGATTTATTGGTTCCAAAAAAAAAAGAAGGAATTACATGACAAATATACAGACGAGGGTCCCAAAGTGAAAGAACTGTAGTGGGACCCTCGTCATAAAGCAGGGTGCGCAGCGCTTTCGCCAGCTAGGTGGCTTTGGCTATGCGCTACACAGATGAAGGGAGGGCATGGCAAATAGAGAAAACGAATAAAGAGAAGGTTCCCTTGACAATAAAATTAGGCTATCAACTTAACGACTCCAACTCTAAGTACACTACTGCATAATTTGTGATCTGCCATACTGCATATAGATTGTGACGTCTCGACAGCTGCGCGCCTCACGGGCGATCTTGCACACTTATATTAAAGCGACATTGATCTATACCTCGTACACCATAGAAGAGTGATTTCGTGAAAACTGTGATGCGCTCGCGTATACGCTCGACACACCGCGAGTTTGCTGTTAGATACCTCCAAGGTGGTTGAACTCCGCCTATATGGTTCTGTAAAGAAAGGCTTAACCGATGGTGGGACCGAGCCTCCGCCTGGCAGCACAGCAGTTCAATGCTCTTACCATTCGGCCACGATCGCACGAATGCTGCTCTCGCGCCAGCGTTGCTCTTTGAAGCGTCTGGTGTGTGCGTCACGCACCCTTTTCTCACATTCAAAACGGCTTCGGCAGGCTACGCTGACTTCTGGATCGGCATATATGTTTTCTGTAAGGTGCCTCCACATTGAGTGAAGTCCACCTATATAATGTTATCGCATTTAAGAAAAGATCAAATTGTCGAAAACACTCGCACAGGACCTCCAGGCGAGCCTAAACGCTTGGGGCTTATCTTGTCCCACAAGTATAATCGTCATCTATCTTGACTACATTTCCTTTCTTTAACGCTGCGAGCCTGGTAATTCCAGGTAACGAACGGCGTATGCACGTCATCATGCGTGAAATAGCATTCCCGACAGGAAAGCAGCGAGCCCAGCGTTTTCGAGAAAAGAAACGCAAGCAAAGCAGATGACGATTATCATTGTGGTACAAAGATGCGCTCTAATAGGTGAAACTTTTAAAAAGTGTAGGCTATAGTTGGTTCATTGTTGACGTAGAAGCTTTTGACAGCGCAGACGACAAGGACGCAGTCACGCGTGAACACACACGCAGAGCCTGAATGAGTTGCCCCGTGCATGTGATCTTGTCTCCTGCGCCGTCAAAGTCTCTTACGTCAAAGCGTGCCGAGTCCATATGGTTTCCTACCGAAATTATCAGAGGGGGCTGCGATGGTTCGGCTATCATTGGAATGATGGTTGGTACACGGATTTATCTAATCTTCGTACTTGTGACTTCGGAGATTCTTCTTTTCGTTTATTACGCTTTATCTTTTTTTTTATTTTCAAGGAATCGTATTCTTTTTTTTTCTAGACGATTGAATTCAGCCTTTGCGCACATGCATATTCGCTGTAAACTGTTGTATTTATCAAGCAATATATTGTTGAAAATGGTCAGTTCTCAGTCAAAAATCCGTTTGGAGCCAGAAGGACCAGTTCTAGCCCAGTCCATGTACTCCCTCTGGTGAATTCCTCATGCAATTAAATCTCGTAATTTTTTGTATGAAACTGACCTATAAAACCAAGAGACTAAGAAAATTTTAAGAAACTGATTTCGCGGACCCTCTCGTCTGCGGAATACTCTTGTAACCACCATTGCTATGTTCGCGTCCGGAGAACACAAATAAACCAGCAGCGTAAAAACAGTAACCGGCTTGTCATTCACCTTCCTGAACTTTTACTCAAATTTAAACTGACACTCGTACAGTTCTGTGGCTCACACGCGTGCAGGGTTTTGTGACAGACTCGAGCGCTTGATACCTGAAAGCGGACGACGACGTCGTCGGCGAACTTGAAGGCTTCAAATCGGCTCTGCAGCGTCCTCGTCTTGTCTCCGGGCAATTTCTCCAGAGCGGGGAAAATGTTTCTGTCCGTAGGACAGCTGCGTTGCCGATAAAAGAACAAAAAAATTACACAATTGGTCACTACCTTTCTTCCTTTGTTGCGCTGAAAACCTACGCAATTCGAGTACCGCACATGTACAGCGGTATGTATATCGCGGCAATTTTTTTTTTTTGTACGTGATACATATATCTTTCAGTTCGGACAGAGGGGAGTCGCTTCACGTAACGAAATTATGCCATAGCATTATCCTTTGCAACCGTACTACCCGCGCGCCTTACTTTAATGTCGTGTAGAGGAAGGAAGCCTTTACTCGATCATGCATGAGTCACGTGTACAGATGGCGCCACCGTCGCACGACGCATGACGCAATCGGAGCTAAATTTAGCCTGGCGCTCGTTCAGAGAGGCATATAGCTCGGCAGTAAGGCGGTGCACCCCAGCGAGAGCGGACGCGTTTCAGGGAGCTCATTCTGCCGTAGTAGGTGTTATTTGTGAAAGTCGAACCTGCGCACATACGGGGGTTATAAGGCCTGCATATGTACAATTTCCTTGCAGAAATGTCAGGTTACTCGGCTATGGCGCCCCCGCGTTCCACTCTCAGGGTCCACGAATGGCGTGAACAGACTCGGGCAGCAAGGCAGAGGCATATCCAACCCCTCTGACCGCGTTGGAACGTGTCCGTCTCCATAGGAAGCGCATGCGCAGGGAAATGCTACCAGAGGTAACCTTTGGTAGCGTGTACAGTAACTCTAGTGTAGGGCCGTCTCGGGCGCCACCACTTGGTGCAGTCATTTAATTACGGTAGTGCCTAAACACCCTCTGCAAAACAAACGGGACCACTGCGAATAGGGAGTGAGCACGATTGCGAAATTAGACCGTAAGACCCCTCTTCCTGCAACACAAGTTAGGCGCGTAACTTTTCTAATGCGTGAAGAAACGTAACGTGCGTGTTTGGTTACATCATTTCTGTACCCTAGTGCCCATACAGCCTCTGCGGAAAGCACAGGTCGTTTCACGTGCGTGCATCCCCCACTACTGCTGCGGAGTGATAGAGACTACCCCAATTTATTTTTTTTTCGTACCAATGCGCTCTCCATAGCCACAAATAGGTGAACAAGTTGTTCCAATGATCCCTTATGTGGAACGCGGCTTGCACATCACAGGGTTGAGCACTATATATATACAGCTGGGCGATCCTGTCCACGATGTCAATGACTATACTTCAGGTGCACTTACCCCGCACTGTCGATGAGAACGATGGAATCGTCGTTCTGGCCGCTCGTCGCAACAAGGTTCCTCGCGAACAGTCCAAAAACGCCTGGGGGAAAAATATTTGCGTAAAAGAAAAGTCCAGCAAGTTTATGCGACAGGCACACATCGAGGCACCTTGAGCAGAGTGCGAACCCCCACAGGCTGGCAAGGATTTTCCGAATGCAATGTTTAGATCATCCTACACGCCACGCAGATATCACTCATGTCAACAGAACTTTACTCGAGCACATTAGAAACGCTGCAAAGGCTCTCCGCCGGCTACCACGGGGCCCAACTCCGTCAGGGCAATCGCGGCATTGTTTATTAATTACCGGCTTTATAATTTTACCGCGCACTCCTTTGGCCTTCCACTAGTACACGTAGGCAAGCTTTGTCCAGTTCCTGTACGAACGAGTTTCGGAAACAGTGGAGAGATCTAGAAGTAAGAGACCCCATGGACAGTTTTAGTTGGTCCGTACTAGTACCACCGTGTGTAGAGTGTCTGGTTACCGGAGAGGTGTACAACAGAAACAACGCTGGTGGCGACATCTTGTGGCTCAGAGTTTAAACGAAGGGCACACAACGCTAGTACTGCAGTGACGCGCCATATTTTACTCAAGTGCCGGCGCAAATCGTTAATAGCGACGTAAACATTAAAATATAGTCATGTTGTGATTTTCGTTTGGCGAGAAAAATCGTGCGACACAAATGTTTCAAACGCATTGTAGCTGGACAAAGCGCCACGAGATGTCACTGCCAGCTTCGACGCAGCCGCATACGGCTCCGGTAACGCGGTAATCCGTGAACGGTAAGAAATCTATAGACAAGCCAGAACTCTCTCATGTTAGCGGTCACTACCGGTATAGTGTGCAACAGAACATAAACATTATTAGAGAGTTTTAGAAATAGGGCCAGGAGTAAAAACAAATAAAAAGAAAAAAAAGAACACAGCATAAATAAACGCAAGTGGAGTGTGTGATTATGGGCGCACTAAAATAGTTGCGGGACGCTACTTCTAAAACTCCCAAGCGTCCCCAAACTTTTGATCCCTGCTTTTACCAAGCATTCTTTCGAAACTTATTCAAAAGCATTTCAAAACTTTTAGACAGATGACGGGAAGGGGTTGATTATTGCGGAAGAAAATGAAGGCCAGACTCTCCTTTTCTTGAATTTCGGGGTGATACCTCGCTCAGCGCCAGTCCGTCAGCGTGACGTCACGGATATTGACGTTCTTGCTCGCATTCGTGTCGTTTTGAGGCAGTAAAGGTTCTCGAAACTTGCATGGTGGGTTTTTCAATTTCGTCATAATGCAATATTGCCCTTTCGAGTAGAACGCTGCGAACTCGATGGCGTCACAGCGAGATGTCGTGGAAACTAGCACGCAGCCGTCGCTACCATGGTTTTTCGTATTTCAGTTGTGCATCTTTCGTGGCTTGCCGAGTCTACTCTCACGGCAAGAGTGCCCGTTTTGGTGTTGAAAAAGCGTAATTCACTGATATGGCTTAATTATCGAATTATTATTTGAATTAAGTTGAGTTGATTTATTTTCACCAAGGTAGTAGCTATAACGACTTCGATCGGCTCACTGCCTCAGCTTATACACTAACAGGGCTAGGCGTGCGTAATTACAATGCTAAAAATATACATCACTCGCATGCATGTAAAACAAATAATAAAGCTTTAATAGCAGTGAACAAATACATAGAAATATATGTTGAATTACAGAGCGCGTAGATCTACTTGAAGCATACGAAACATCCTGCATTTATCAGTTAAATATTATAAAGCGATTGAGTGCAGATACGTCTTATATAAATCTTGTTAGGCAGTACATCATTCCGACAAATGCAGAAACTAAAGTTCAGACACAGGTGTTGCCATTATCTTGTCGCATACGATTTAATAATATGTTAGGCAGTTGATGTACGACCCAGTGCTTACCGTAATGTCTGCGTTGTGTTCGGAATAACAATGAGGAACTAAGCGCGTCCATTAAGATAGCGCGGTTCCTATAGTCAAAGAAGTTTGCTTAGTTCCTATAGTCAGTGTCCCGCCGTCGCCATAGAAGCTCATGCAACGCCATCTAGAATCTCGAAAGGCGGGTGCACGGCCGAATGCACATTTGCGAGCGGTTCGTCTCGTCCGAGCGTTCGGCGTTTCATGCAGTACATCGGAGGCCACCCACTGTCGTCGTCCATCTCGATGCGCAGGAACAGCTCGTCGCCCAGCTTGGCGCCGGCCACGTCCACGCCGGCTCGGTCCGTGATGCGAAGCCGCACGTTCGGCGAGGGGGCCGTCGCGTTCACCACGCCTGGCACTCGGCTCGCCGGACCCACGCCGCTGAAAGGAAAACCGCGTCTCGTGAGAGCGACAGACTGCCATGCAGTCAGATACTGAATTCTGACAGTACGTTACGTACTTGCTCACGGGCCTTCACTTTAAGTATACCCTCCTCACAAACAAACAAATATCTGGTTCGTCTGGGCCACTTACTCACTCAGTGGCGTTGAGCGGAAAAGCACGCCGCGGTCGACTGGAGATAAGCGAACGCGCGCACGCACGCACGCACGCACGCACACACACAGAGAGAGAGAGAGAGAGAGAGAGAGTTAAATACACGACGGAGAAACAAGAATCACACGTGGCGCTCACCCCACGAGCACCTTGTAGGTGTTGGTGACCGTGCGGTTTCCGGTGTCGAAAACGCAGAACAGCTTGACGATCCTGTCGCCCTTCTGCTGAATCACCGGATGCTGCTGGATCACAATGGTGCTCGTGAATCGGCCCCGGTCCTGCGAGCCGGAAACGCGCCACAGAGCAAGAGTTCGGTGGCACATTTAGCCGTGACAATGTCTCTAAGATGGGCGCGCTACTGATAGAGCCACGCTAAATCCTCTTGGAATCGACCAGTTAGATTCTAGGGCTATATTTGGCGTAAAAAGGCTTGATTACAAGCGCAAAATACGGACAGAACTGGACCTCTTCTTTAGATTTCGCTCGTCACTGTTACGTGACGTACTTAAAACAATATTCGCGCGTTTGGGCCGTTAATACGCAGAAACATTTTCTCAGCTTAGTCTTTGATTTTGTTATAACGTAATGTTATCGTCAATTACCGATGGACAATCAACAAGACGCGAGTAGACGCTGTCAAAGCCCATGACATCACGGGAAGCGTCGCGACCCGCTTTTCGATTTGCTGCGCGACCTCCATTGGCACCGCAAACTCTCGGCGCGTGGTAACACTGCCGTTTTCAGTGTCCAAGAGGTGTTATTTACAAATCCGGCTTTTAGTCTTTTTTGTTATACTGTACCATTAAGCGGAACCTCTACCTCAGGATATTCCGTGTAAATACTTGGGAAAGGAGCACTAGTGTTGGCCGGTGCGCAGTGAAAAAAATCTGCAGGGTGTAATTTATTGCAATTAAAGGAAGCACTTAAAACCTATTGATTGCATTTATACACTTTTAGTTGGGCCTTCGACTCTGTAACTTGGTAAGAATAAAACGGAGCCACAATATCCGGAAACAACATTAATTGGAAGATATAAATCGGACAAGACGGATATACACCGTTCTGAAGTGCACCACTAATTTGCGCAGAACTCTATAGCAACCAAAGTAGTAATATCAAGCAGCTGCAAACTAACACGCCGTGTCTGCCCGCTTTAGGTCATTCAACAGACGCGGTTGATGTCAGCATTTTGTGCGAAGTTATGCGTGTTGCCAATTTCTGCTTCATTCTGATTATTGCGATAGCAATTACGTGGACACTCCAGGCGCATTATTGGCGTCGGCATCTCCCTGATGCTCCCTACAAACTCCAAGGGCGATAACGCCGTCGCCGCGCGCCGCATGCTGTGCGGGCGAGCGAAAGCCCGCGAGGGGAGCAGACAACCGCGCCTCAACCTGGCGCGCGTAAGGGGGGAAAGCTGAGAGGAGACGCGCCGTCATTCGTCGCGCTGATGGAGGGAGGGGGGGCGGCGTTCTACTCCGGCAGCAACTGCGTATTTTGCGACCATGCGCAAAAGGAACCGACGATCGAGGCGCGGCTTAACCTTGCGCGCGCAAGGCAGGAAAGCGGGGAGGCACTGTGGGAGTGAGGGGGCGGCGTTTTACTCCGGCAGCAACTGCGTACTTTGCGTGGCCGCGCGCACCTTGTCTTGGAAGCGTCCTGGGGACGTATTCTCAAACGTTCGCCGCGGCGAAATTTCGCACTGGTCACGCCTCCGCCGTTGCGGCGCGCTCTGAATGGCTGCTTTGACAAAACAGGAAATTCAGGTGGCGCAAGTGCATTTCCGGTTTTGTCAAAGCAGCCATTCAGCGCGCGCCGCAACGGCGGAGGCGTGGCCAGTGCGAAACTTCGCCGCGGCGAACGTTTCAGAATACGTCCCCTGCAGACGGCTCGTACCTTTCTGCGTGCTGTGTTCTCGCCGCTCAGTCTGCGTTGAAGTGATAGGCACACGAAGGTCACAGCACGAAGGTCACTTCGCTCGCTGCTGCTGCCGCGCATCCTCACGCCAGCGTTTCGCCAGCGAGTGTCCGCGGTCGTCGAGTGTAATGTGTTCATGTTTGCGTGTGCGCGCTGACACCATGCTTGTTAATTTAGCTAGCAAGCGAATGTTTCCAAGTTTATCCGGAAGATAAAACTATCCTTACTTCGTATAGCTGTCGAATAATTTGCCATCGCAATCGATGCTACGCCTTTCGAGCGAAACTGCGGCTTCTAAATGCGTAAGCATTTCTATGCAAACCCAACGAAAAAAAAAAACCGTCCGTCCGTTCCTAACGTAAAACGATCGCTTTTAAGGCCGAGCCGGCAACAGCGAGCGACTTTACCTTCGTCCTGCCTGCCGCTTCAACGCGAACGAAGTGGCCGCGAGAACACAAGCGCTCACGACGCTCTCAGCACACGCCGCATCCTGCCCTTCTCGCAGATCCCTTTCAATGTACGGTCCGCGCGGCTGTGCCATATACTCAGCCGCCGCCGGAGTACGTTTGATCACGGTTCATAACGGTTCGACTAGGACGGATAAGGGGCTAAAGAGCGATAACGGGTTATAATGATCGGGACGTCATCAGCGCACCTGGCACGTACCGCCACCTGTAGTACTTTCTTGGCATTATCAATGCACCTTGCGCCGCCGTCCGCACCAGTTCGTGTCGCCGCAGCGCTGTGCTTAGTACTGGTCGGATCAAGTTTCATAACATTGATAATGACACTGGGATGCGTGGAAATGAGCGAGCGGCATAATGGTTACGCGTACTTAGACAACTTCCAGAGGAGTTCCCGCGAACTTTTCTTTTTTTTTTTTTACAGCGAAGCTGTATATCTCGGTCCTCCAACGAAATTTTCGTGTCGTAAGCAAAAAACTTCCCATATGTGGGCCGATCCCGGAGCTAGTGAAATACCGGCCCGACCCGCGGCGGATCTGAAGCAGGCGTCAAGCACTCCGCATACGTGCATGGGCCAATCCCGAAGATAGTGCACTGCTGGGCCGACACGCGGTCGAGGTGCAGTTCGCCATTAAGGGGCTCACATACACAGCTTCGCTGGTCATCCTTCTTCACAGATTGGAAGGGAACTGAGATTTTTTTCAGTTTTATATATGAGGGCTATTCCAATTGTCTCAGAAGGAGCCAAGTCAGGTGGGGGATATATTGCCAGAAGTCGAGTATTTGCTTCATTGTCAGAAGCCTTACATTATTTTTTTATTCATTGGTAGGCACGATTTTTTATTAGAAAATAATTTACATACAATTTCATTATTTTTCTTTCTGTAGTTTGCTTAGAAATGATCCAAGTATAGCATGTTCAAGAAGCTATATGCAAGAAATGCCTAGATACGAAAGCCAAGAATAATTTCAAATTCCTACAAAGCTTACTATCTGCCAAAATTTTATTTGTGTCTCAATGCTACACAACAGCCCCGCAAAACCACGCTGAACCAGGAAAACAGCATTCTGGCCTATGTTTACGCGTCCATAGAACACTGTAGAGTCCTTGTAAACATCTGGCAAATAGCGGCCATCGTAAATAAGGGAATCAACTATTTGTTTAGAAAGCTTTAAAAAGGCAACTTTATAACATTTATTAAGCAGAGACCCACATCACAAGACTTTGAAAGTTGAGTCTTGTATATGGCTGGATATGCAACAATACTGACGCGCACTGAATTCGTCCTGTCCGAAAGACGCGATTGTGCAACATATTATGGGGTTTGGCTTGAAGTTTGGTTGGAGAAAGCTTTTGGATATGCAGGGTATTTCAGAAAATGCGTTAGAAATTTCGTAAACATAGGGAAGATGCGATGAGAAAGTGACTGCCTCGGCATTGTCTTCATCACAGGCACATTTGCTGCAAGGTGGGCAGGTGCAGTCTATATGACTTCATGAATGTCTAAGCTTCATCTCACGTTTACGTCATCTCGGTGCACCAAGCGTAAACTGACTTGGCTGACCCTTCGGTTATTACAGAACGTAATGTAATTCCGATAAACGTGTAACTAATCCTGAGGAGACAGTGTCCAAACCTTATGACATCACATTGAGCTAGTGTGAAGCCTTCAATCCCGTCTGTCATTCTTAAGTACATTTTTTTTCCCTTTTTTTTTTAGGGGGGAGGGTTGCCGAGGCTCGGAGTACCGTAAGAGAGACATATCTGCTGTTCCAGAAGTGCGATTTGCCAATCCAACTTCACTATACAGCGCTAGATGTGAGAGACTCACGTCCTCGGAGACTCCGCACCGCCGATCCATGAGTCCCATGACGAGCGTGGTCTCCCGAGATCCGCGTCCCTGGACGTCGCAGCCGGCCGTCTCGTCTCGCGGGTAGATCCTTCCCGCGAAGGGATCCTTGGTGTGCAGCGTGAGCGCCATCGACTCACGCGTGCACGACAACTGCACGGCTGCACGGTGTGGCGAGGAGACGAGGCGTTGCCGAAAAGGAGCTTTAGAACCGAGAAGTAGTGCACTGCCGCATCAGCTTTAGCGTGGCCTCCGAGACAGTGCAGCGTCACGGTGCGAATACAACATCCTCCCTACGATAGTCGCCCTTCAGCCCGCTGAGGGTTTCTACTACCGCATTCATTGCGGCAGCAGTGGCGTAGTGACACTCGTATATAGTGTAACAGGCCTGTTACCCTGCTCGTGCCGAATGTCGGGAGCAATTTGAGGAAACGCCGAATTTGTTTTCATGAACCAATTGCCCGTGACACGTGAATTCGAATCTGAAGTGCAACTATTTAGCAGGTGGTTCCCCCGCCTAAAGTTTAGTGCCATTGAGCAAGTTTATGTTGGGCATGCGTGTTCAGCCACTACGGCTAAACTGCACTTAATCTGGCGCGCACTGCGCCTAATCGCACATTATTTGCGAAGGTACGTCCGTCAGCTCGATATGAGACTCATTAAGCTGTACTGGAATTTTGGTCAACAACGGGACTGGACTCTCATGTGTAACAGTCAGCGTGTGACTCCTTTCTTTCTTGTCCTCTCCTCCGTAAGCAGGTGGGCGTGATGCTCCGTTTAGGAGACAACTGGTAGCCCGCTTTTCTTTGTCTTCGCGATGTTTGCACACGTTCGCACGATTAGTACAAATAACAGCGGACGCAATTTCGGCGCGCCCTTCCACATATCGCTCGAGGGAGAGTATACGTACGCTCCGGACAGGTGGGCCTCTGGTAGTAGCCGACGCCGGGGGTCGTGCGCAGCGCGAACCCTCCGAGGCTGACCGTGTCGTCGCCGGACATGGCGCACACGCCCGCGGCCGGCGCGAAGCTGTAGCTGCGGCAGGTGAACTCGCGGCACGTCTCGCACAGCGAGCGGCACTGGTCGGCGCTGAAGGCGCTGCGCACCTGGTCGGCCCGCCGCAGGTCCACGTCCTTGTGCAGCTCGAAGTCGCAGTTGGACGCGTGGCCCGAGGACGCTGCGAGTGGCGCGCGGGTATGACAACAGCTCGTGGACGCCACGCGGGCACAGCTTCTTTATAGCAAACGTTTCTTGCTTCGGTTTATGCGAAGCATATTACTAGAGCTCAACCCAGCTCCTCAGGCGCGGCGGTGTCGCCTTGGACACCACGTGACACCGTGACGTCACGACAGAGGAGAAACGGGGCTCCAACTCGCGCCGTCGCTCGCGGCGTCGCCCTCCGCATCGGACGCGGTGAGCGTCGAGCAACGCAGCGTTCGGCGCGACAAAGATTTATTCATGAAGTGCAACGCCGCAGACACCGACACCGACGACACCGGCTTTTCTGCGACACGAGCTCCTTAACGCTGTCGCGTTAAAGTAAAGGCTATAGTATGCTTCGCATCCTGGGCGTAACCTTAGCTAAGCCACAGCCATTTTTTCTGTTCATCTTGAGTCACATTCATAAACGCAATTTAATCAACCCACTTGCACTTGTATCTGGAGTTGTTATCTCTCGTAACACATTACTTGAATGTGAAGAGCTTCCCCAAAGGAAGTTATCGCGGGGCACGTAGGTTCGTACCGGTATTAAAACTTTAGCATGTTGATGTAACTTATTAGTCTTCACGGGATACCGGACTATCGGGGACGTAAGAATGAGCAGCCGTGTTGGTGGCGCCATCTTGCGGTATGCATAGTATAACCAGAGAGCGCACACAGGTAATACTGCACTAACTAATCCCCCTCTACTTAGCTGCTTCTGTAAAGCATCGTTAGCTACGTAATTGTAAACATATACAGTTGCGTGAAAATGGGAAGACGGCCACGTCGATTTACGCTCATGTAAAGAAAATGGGAAGACGGCCACGTCGGTTTAGGCTCATTTAAACAAAATGGGAAGACGGCCACGCCAATTTGTGCTCATGTGAAGAACACGCACTGCCTCACCCAGAATATAGCGCGCACATGGGGGTGAAGGGAAAGCCGACACCCCAATATTTCCTTCCGCCTCCCCATCGTCCCCTTTCTGACACCATGCATGGAGTGTCAGTTGTGATAAGAGTTGTACGAAAATGGAGGATCGTGCTCAACACGTACCCGGCAGGCAGAGGTTCTCGAAGTAGTGCACGTGCGGTCCCTGCGCCGGAACGAAGGCGCTCGGCTGGGACCGCCTGTCCTGCGAGCTGAGCCGGCACTCCCTGGCGCGGGCGTCGAACTCGCCCGAGCGGCAGGGAAACGAGGCCTCGTGCAGGCACAGCTCCTGGCACCGCTGGCAGCTGGGCACCCCGGACACCACGCGGTCGTCGAATCCGCGCAGCTCCTTGTCGGGCACCCGCTCCATCACCCAGTCCTTGTCGCACGCTGGACCTGATGAGAATGCGCAAGGCGACAACGCTTGGTTAACGGCCCCGAGCGAAGGACGAGGACGCAGAGGTCGGCAGGACCAGCGACGACTTGGAACTTACAGCAAGTCCTCGTTATAACAAATTCATCGGTAATGTGACTTCGTTATAAACGGTACTTCGTTAAAGGCGGAGTGACCGTTGGAATTATGTTAAAACGAGCCAAAGACGATGTGACAGAGATCGGCGGGAACGGTGCCGACGTCCAACTACAGTACACCCTCGATATAGCGAAGTCACGGTAACGCGGTATGTACCATCAACACAAATCCAATCGGAACCAGGAAATAACGGATCAGAACGCCTGCCACGCGTAATTACATGGAAGTGCGACGTGTAATCGCTCTGTAGGCGGTTTCCAAGAAAGTGCCATAAATCCAAGTGCACGTTTGGAGTCTGAAGTAAATCGCTGTTACAAATGCAAGTCAATTAACCTGCAAACGGAAGAACGCACTGGAGTAATTTATTAACTGTCTGCGTCTGGCTGGGCAGGCACCGTACTAACACATAAATTTCGGAGAATGGAAGGGGGAGGGCATGTCCGGTCTGCACTCGATGGCTACGCGACTGCTTACGTTAGTGAGAAAGAACTTGACAAACACAGACACAACTGAAGGAAAGAAAAGTACAACACATACACTGGATATCAACTCAAAGGATCGCAGTGGCGGTAAAGAAGGGAGAAGCAAAACTTATCTGCGCATTATGGTTGGCGCATTCCTTATCGTTAATCGAAACAATAATGTATTTCTGGCAAGAATCAACCAAAAGAAAAGAGAACGTTTATTACCACTAGCTGTGCCGCCAGGAAAGGGACGGGATAGAAGGCGAAGGAAAGAAAACTACAAATAAGTACATGTGCACAGATTAAAGCATGACATTGACATGTGCTTCGGGCGACGCCAACACAATTAACAGCGGTAGCACGTGCGTAATTGACAGCTTAATCGAGCCTTCGATTACGTTGCAAAAAAAAAAAAGGATGTACAAAGCTAAACAGCTATCTTTCACGAATGCTCGCACGTGTTCACGATTCAGGAGTTGGCGCTGCCTTTCTTCGAGCATGCGCAGATGGGTTTCTCATCTTCCCTCATTTCCCACCACAGTGCGATATCCTTTTAGTTGACAGCCGGCGCCTGTGCTTGTCATTTTGCGTTCCTTCAATCGCGTCCGTGTTTGGCACGCCCGCCTTTTCAGTATCGCGAGACGAGCGTATACTTGTTTTTTGGAAGTCCGCATGGAACAATCAAACGAACAATAAGCTACGCCTTGTAAAACCCATCATAGAAAAGTGGAAGTCATGTTCACACCAAGAACGTTTTAATGAAGTTGTCTTATGTCGCCTCCGCATTGGACGCACACACATTACCCATAATTACTTGCTGACAACAAAAGACAAGCCAGTTTGTGACAAATGCGGAGACGAACTTACAGTAACCCACATTTTACTCTCCTGCAGACAACTTGAGACATTGAGAAAAAGATATTTTACGCCATTTTACAGCGAACGCATTCCTTTACATCCTTCACTGATTTTAAGTGAAGATGCGCTGGTTGGGACAATTCATGTATTTAGCTTTTTAAAAGAAGCCGGTTTCCTTGAAAAATTCTAAAGCGTGACCTTGTTCTTTTTTACATCCAGTGACACACCTCATCCACCTTCTCATGTCTGAGAAGAAGGCTGAGGTGTTTATTTAATTTGTTGGAATCCTCGGGGTCCTCTGTCAGAAAAGGATCCTTTGAGGTTACCCGTCTTTTCCCTACATTATACCTTGCGATTGGCGCATGATGGCCTTAGTTGCTTATGCGCCATTAAACTCAACATCAACAACATCAACAACAACTTGTTTTTTTTCTCGAGCCGGCAACCCACCGTGGACGCACATCTTGGCGAAGTAGTTCGAGCGGTCCGACGCTGGCACCAGGGGCGGCTGGTCGGTCGCCGAGCCGAGCGTGTTGGCCACGTCCTCGTCGTCGAGCGCGGTGGCCGCGAAGCACGCGTTGTGCTCGTAGTTGACCACCACGCCCAGGCAGCGGGGCGACGACTGGCAGCGGCGAAGGCAGTCCAGCGTGACGGCGCCGCGCGACCGGAAGTCCTCGCGCGGCGCGAACATGGGCGACAGCCGGCGCGAGGCGGGCTTCATGGCCACCGTCTTCTCGAACGTCACGGTGTCCTCGCCCTGGGGACACTGCTCGTTCCGCGAATGCACTGCGAGTGTGGACGTGGTACACTCGCCTCCATGCAGATCGACACACACTCATGTCCACCGACTTTCAATCACTCACTCACTCACTCACCCAACTCATGACTGGCTGGCTCATCTTTCTGCCTATTGAACTACAAAAGCCACTGACGTAGTAGTTCTGCGGAAACCCGCAAGGTGGAGAGAAGTTGAATAAAGGGAAAATTAAACATCGTAGCAATTGCTACAAAGGAAACCCATACGGGTTCCTCGAAAGAAAAGCCTCATAGTTGAAGAAAAATTCATCCTGGTCCGGGACTCGAAACCGGAACCACCGCCTTTCCGGGGCAGCCGCTCTACCATCTGAGCTAACCAGACGGCTAGCAGATGGTATATAGGGCGAAGTCGAATTTGTCGACAACACGAAGCAAAGGCAAGAGTTTGACGTAGTAGTTCTGCGGAAACCCGCAAGGTGGAGAGAAGTTGAATATTGCTACGAACGGGTGGATGTCTAATTTTCCCTTTATACAAAAGCCACTGCTCATTAGCTGATTTACTGACGCACTCATTCGGTTTCTTACTCGCTCTCTCGATTGACACCTCCCTCACTTGACGGCGCGCTCGAACACTCGACTGATCGCTCCCTCACTCAATCGATTGTTGACTTCATCAAGCGGTCAAGTGAGTTCATGAGCGAATTCAAATCGGGCACTTTCTCACACGATCTCAGAGCTAGTGTCCTCGCACTCAGGACATGACCACGTGGCTCGGCAGTCGCGCAACTATTTGACTCGTCCTGGAGGCCACGTGCCGCTTGGTGACTGCGGCGCGTGGTACTTTCCAGTTCATCGTTTGAAGCTTGCCGAAGCCAACGGGTATTATGGCCGAGGTTATGAAGACTGCGATTTGCACAACGCACGAAAAGGACGAGCGCCTATGTCGGTCTTATTTGTGGTGCGCTTTATGTCCTCTAGCCATAGCATATATGAATTTAAATCTGTTCCAACTTATATACTCAGCAAAACTGGTCTAAAGTTAATTTCTTCTTTTTTTTTTCCCAGCTTGACTGTACATCGGGCACACTGACCAAAAAGAGCGCGAGAAAACGAGGAACGGGAAAGAAACACGCCACTTTTTCGTCCGTATGCAATACCAACTCGCCCAGGATTTAGTACCTCTATGCCACATCGGGTATTATGCGAAAAGGCGGCGCCAGGCTTTCTTTCTTCCCTTCCCACTTTCTTTTTAGGGGAGAGGGTGGAGGGGGGTCTGATTGTACATGTTCGTTTTGGGTGCAGACAGTCACTCCATCGCTGTACACTTCGAACTGTTAGGGGGGCGATGAGGAGGGGAGAGGGGGAGGGGCACCACTTCAGGGCCGGCCTTGATTGTCCATAGCTCGTATAGCCGTATTAAACTTTACTTTGTGCCTTTATCGCAGCTCTTTATATGCTATAAAGATTTTGTTTGGCGCTTGTGCTGTTCAAGCAGGGGAGGCCCACCTTCCAGCTTCATCCTAGCGCCTCTGTTTTTAAGTTCACTCGAATTGGTGACTACAGACTTGATGCGAAACCTGATTGTGGCTTCATGGATGACATTCGTGAATGTTTATCATCAGAGTGTTGAATTTGCTTTCACCTTTGCGCATCCCTCTTGCTATGTCATCATTATCCCTCATCACATCCTTATGTCCCCGTTCCCCCTCCCCCTGTGCAGAGTAGCAGGCTAGAGCACCTTAGCTCAGGCCGACCTCCCGGCCTTCTTTCAATATAATTAAATTATACTCACTACTTTGTACCTCTGCGAAGCTCACACGCATACGCAATCTCGCCGTCGCATTCGTGCTCGACGTTTACAGAGAACGGTGCACATCTGCAGAGATTTGTCTACAGTACAAGAAAAACTCCTGCGCACCCTTTAGGAAGCCCCACATGCTCGATGACCCCTGGGCATGC
Organism: Dermacentor albipictus; assembly: GCF_038994185.2. Classification (NCBI taxonomy): domain Eukaryota; kingdom Metazoa; phylum Arthropoda; class Arachnida; order Ixodida; family Ixodidae; genus Dermacentor; species Dermacentor albipictus. Next base: position 16,254,269 of record NC_091829.1, read on the forward strand.
TCGCTACGCGAGACACATTTGCCACTCGAGCCAGACTTCACACTGTCTCACCGGGAGGCTTGTTCCAGAACTGGACTTCCCTGAGCGTGGGCAGCTCCCTTGACTGGGGGACCGCCATGGCGCCGGCTTTGAGGAGGAGGCAAAGGACACCAGCGGTCCGGACGGTCAGGGCCAGCCCGCCGATCCTGGAGCGCATGTCCCTTGTCCTGCATTCACGATGGACACGCACGTTGAGGGGCAAGCGCAGGTGACAGCCGTGCTTTGTCGACATGCCTTCACTCGGCTAAGTTATCCGCTCGTTTCAACTTGGGAACCCGTGGAACCACGTGATCTCTCAAGACCACACGACCTGCGTCATCATTTCCACCAATATGTGACGTCAGTGGTTACGTACAGACATGCGGAATAGCCATTTTCCTACTGAAGCGGCTCGACTTGATGCCACCAGCGTCTACGAGAAAAAGAAATCTCCTATTAATCGACAGCAGCAATATACTGCAGCTTCGTTTTAATGCTGTAAGCGGGAGACTGCACGGAAAGTAGTATGAAGGGGAAGAATACTTGAGCCGCACTCACACCGTATAATATTGGTAATATATGGAAGAAAACGAGAAGGTCGGGCAGTTTAACAGATCTCGCTGACTGACTGACTGAATGATTAACTAATTTTGTGGTGTGTAATAGGAGGAGGAGGAGGATGAGGAGGAGGAGAGAGAGAGAGTAAATTGATAACGCACGTCGGGTTTCCAACCATGTACGCAAGGAGAATGAGGTTAAGGGATTAAAAGAGATATAAGCAGGGAGACGCGAAAGAAAGAAAGAAAGAAAGAAAGAAAGAAAGAAAGAAAGAAAGAAGGAAAGAAAGAAAGAAAGAAAGAAAGAAAGAAAGAAAGAAAGAAAGAAAGAAAGAAAGAAAGAAAGAAAGAAAGAAAGAAAGAAAGAAAGAAAGAGCAATGCGGGGCTGTGAAAGAAGCAGTAGTCGAGGGCTCTGGATTAGTTTTAGCCGTCCGGTTTTTGTTCCGCGACACCCAAAGGCCCGGCAAACAAGTGTTTTCGCAGTTTGCCCTCAACGGAACGTGGTGCCACCGGGTCAGGAATTGAACCCGTGACTTAACTAGCCGCCACTGCTATAGTTAAAGGACGTGAACGCTCCCGGAATGCAAAGTGGGCAATCCCTTTGGAACCCCTCGTTGGCAAACCGTGACCCGGATATGACCGCTAGTCGGAGAAGACAACGCCTGCCGTTGCCGCCGCCCAGCGCCCATGCGACGCGAGTCCCGTCAACTTCTCGACACCTAAAAAGTGTCACGGGGTCGCCGCCCCGTAACGCCTCGTCCATTTTGCGACCGCGCCACAAGAGCCGCGTAAGCGGACCCCGAGTCGCCTTTCGCCGCCTGTCGCCGGCTGATCAACTTCCTGGTACGGCGTGCTCTCGTACACGGGTCCCACGGTGCGAGCAGACGGCAACAGAGCAAGCACCCTATGGACAGACGAGTCGAGAGGGGAACAGATGGGGACAACGCCAGAAGATGCACAGGGGGCATCGACTCCTCCTGCTCTGAAATAGAAACTGCACCCCGCAGACACTGTACGGCAACGACGTTTATGCAGGACTCCCCCCCTCTCTTCGTATATAGTCCATTCATACGTGCATGCATTCTGCCGGCGGTGGGACCGCTGTCCGGCCTTTGTGCGCGGTCGCCTTTTCTTACTCGGCAGCGCTTCATTTCGCCGCCGCTACCTTGTTGTTCATTTACACGGCTGGCCGACTTTTTGTAACACGCATGACGGCACCGCGTTTTGACCGGATTGTCTCCTACTCGTTTGGTGTAGCGGGGATGATGCGAAAGGAGAGGTTGTCCCTTTCCGCCCCCTAGCCCACATTTTGCGGTGTTATCTTTTTTTTTTTGTCTCGTATGTACACGTTTCTCACCCTGTCGTGGCCGCCTGTTACCAAAGTGGGCAACCCAACCTTTTTTTCTCCTTTGGTTTTTCGGCACAAACTTAGCTATAGCGACTGGAGAGAATGCTGTTTGCACGTACACATGCATCCACTCCTTTTGTTGTGTGTGTGTGCACGTGTGTGTGTGTCTTTTTCTCTTTTTTTTTGCTTTCTGTCGTTGTGGCATCTTTCCTCTCTCATTCAGCCTTTTGTTGTGTAACGTTGTATTCCTTTTGTTTGGAATCATATGCACCGCTTGGTAAGTATATGGCCTACTTAGCACGGAATGTCTAACACAGCCTTTCAGGCAGCCGTGGAGCCGCACGAATTTGGATCATATATGAATTTCTTTTTCTTTATTTTTAAACTTCGAGTCGCAAGGTCAGTAACGTCAGTGTGTGACACAGGTTCAGCTCTCTCGCCGAGGGCGCTATGGATCTGTATTTGGCTCCTTGTTAGCGTAATATTTTTGTTCCTTGATTTTTTCGGAAGTCCTTTTTCGATAGCCACCTTCTCAAGGTACCGTTTAACAGCAATTTTAACACCAGAAACAACTCATTACATTGAGTAATCTTGTTTGCATCTAAAATGGTTATTTCTCCATCCAAATACATTTGTAGAGCCCAATTTGTCACAGAAAAATAAAAGGATTAGAAAAATTTTGGGGACCACTCAGGGAGAGGAGAGAGAGCAAATAATAAATGAAAGGCAGGGAGGTTAACCAGGACTGAGCCCGGTTGGCTACCCTACAATGGGGAAACGGAAAATGGAAGGAAAAGATTAAAGGAAGTAGAGAAGGTATACACTGGGGATATCGATGGGTCACTAAGTCCGGTAGCTTTCAAATGTGGCAGCATTGCTTTCGTGGCATTTTGTAGCTGCGATATCAGGGAGAGGATTACAGGTTCAGACCGAGCGTGATCTGTATCTTGGACGAACTTCTCACGATGAAAACGTTCGAGCGTAGAGCTAGTGATGAGCCTTCAACCAAGGAAGCCGGGCTAGTTGGTTGCAACTGTTGTGGAATCTGACTTGCATGTACTGCAGAGAAAGATGGGGAGATGAAAGTAAAAATAAGACAGTAAGGTTAACGAGATGATATCGTTGGTTAGCTAGCCTGTGTCGGGGAAGGGAAACAGTGATAACGAGTGATGAGAGAAAAGGAGGCGAAAGAATGGTAGGATGAACGCTATGAAACTCTGCGTGTGCATTGTAACAGTCTGTCAAGACGCCACGTAGCTACACTCAGTCCGACTTAGTGCGATTTATTTTTCCACATTGAAAGAAGAAAAATACGCAGGGCTAACGCCGAATTTCGTCTAGTTTTCACTGCTCAACGATGCTCATGACGCACATAAAATGCAGCCGCTGCTCGAAGAGCACACAACGTGATCACTGCGCACCGTTACCGTCGAGAACAATCACAGCCCTTGCGCTTGCGAACGGGGCGTGAACCTCTTCAGAATCAAGAATTTGTGAGATGAGAGAATGTGATATTCGGGCCCCAGCGCCACGTCTGTAGCATTGTGCTAGTCTACGCGGGCGGTCACAAGGGCCCCGCTGGACATAGAACGGCGGTAAACTCGCTAATCGCCAGATCTCTTCGCGGTCTCCAGTTCACTGCGCACTCAAACTGGGCCATAGGATGTCCTGCGAAGGAATGGGCCTAAAGCAAACATCCCAGCAGTCACGCGTAGCTAGTTTGTAGGTGGGCCACGTTCAAAATTTTTCCCTTTGCGCTTTGCCTTTCTTTCTCCCCCCCCCCCCTTTTTCTTTTTAGTTTGTGCCATTCCTTTGTTCAGCGTTTCTCTTTTCTGCTTCATGCAAACAATCCACCCCGCTTCCATATCGCTCTTTCTTTTCTCTTCCCTTATTTTTTATGAGAGTGTCCTCTGTGGAATTCTTTGTTGTACGTTGAAACGGGCAAGGCGGAAGGTTCATGACCTTCGGTATAGGAGTCAGCGCAGGCGCTGCTGTGGTCAACGTCTTTGTGGTCCAGTTCCCTTCGCGAGAAACTTACGGCACGCTCGCGCGAAGTGTTTTGTTAAGATCGGCGCCCGTGTATCGTCGTTGTATTGCTACAGGCAAATGTTGTTAGCGCGGTCGTATAGTGTTTCCTATGCACACAAATTACTAAAACCTCCGGGAGAACATTGGCGCGGCGACCTCTCCGCCACCATGGTAACGATAGCCAGTACATGGATTTGTCTGACCTTCGTGCTTGTGGCTTCGGACGGCTTTATTTACTACGCTGTACTTGCACTTATTATCGGACCATACCTGCCAAACTCTCCCGAAATGTTCGTAAAGTTTACGAATTCGGTCTGGTTCTACGATTTTACTGATATTGCGTCAAGCCTAACGAAAAATTAATTTCGGTTCTCGGAAACGTTGTGAGGTTTAAAGATGGGAAAAGGTAATATTTCAAAAAGAAATGCATAAAAAAGACATTACGACAGAACCCATCACACGATGACGGTAGACGGCAATGCGATTAGCGTTCAAACAATGTACTGACGCACCGCACTGCTTAAGTCACGCTTCTTTAAAACTATGTAGCGGTCATTCTGATCGCTGTGTTCGTGTGTGTTCGTGGCTGTGTGTTACATGCGCGGTTGCGTTACACTCGAGCATTGTGCGTGACGGCGTGCCCGTGGTGGCGCCTGCCGTGGGGTTCCGCAACTGACGGCGCTGTTAATTATCGCCGGCAGATGACGGCTGATACGGCAATGGAATTCAGCCGCCGTGCCGGTTTTAAGGCGTAAGCCTTTAGTCGGCTCATGAGCGTCCGGGCGCGATCCGTGGTGGACGCAGGAAAGCGGTGATCACCGGCGAGGGGAGCAAGGAGAGGAGGCGCCACGCCAGTAGCGTTGTGCGTGCGAGTGGGCGCGTGGGAGAGCGCGGACATGCGCGTGGAGGTGCGCGCGCGTCGGTGACGAACCTTGAAGCCATGTGGCTGTGATTGCACCCCATGTTCGCGGCCACGGCGGCGTCAGTTCGCAGAACAGTTCAGACAACAGCTACAGAGGCATTCATAGACAGGCTTTCGCTTATCGCAGTTTAGCTCAGCTAAGTGCCCATCGATTTTTCTGATGGGACAAGAACTCCGCACTGCGTTGGGGCGTGGTCGGCGCGGCCGCTGACGTTCAAATAAAGCAATTTTGTCAAGTTGGCACTGAGGCTTCAGCGGCTTCGGCTATATGTGTGCAACATACCGCTGTCTCCTGTATCGATCCACTTTTGTATGGCAATCTCTTGCCAAGGTCGCTCATTAGCATGACTAGATGATGACGACGCGATGACAAAGATGAAATGGCGAAGAAGGATTGATGTCGATGGAATGACGAAGGCTGTGTACAACGGCAGCATCGCGACAATCGCATGACGATTATGAAACGGTGGCGATGGTATATGTAATCGTGAATGCACCCTGTAGGTTGTAGGCTAGACCCATTCAAGAACTAAGCATAGCAAGATAGATAGATAGATAGATAGATAGATAGATAGATAGATAGATAGATAGATAGATAGATAGATAGATAGATAGATAGATAGATAGATAGATAGATAGATAGATAGACAGACAGACAGACAGACAGACAGACAGACAGACAGACAGACAGACAGACAGATAGATAGATAGATAGATAGATAGATAGATAGATAGATAGATAGATAGATAGATAGATAGATAGATAGATAGATAGATAGATAGATAGATAGATAGATAGATAGATAGATAGATAGATAGATACGGGCTCAAAACGCCTGAAGTAGGCAAAGAATGCTGATCGCATTAAAAATTAGAATTTAATGCTGCCAGCACCATCCTCTTGTGCCAGCGCAAAAATCCATATGCCCAGATGAGTACTTGCTTCGAACAAGTATATTGCCGAGTTCCTTAAGTAGGACAGATCGGCAAGAGCAAAGTGATAGCGCAAGAGCAAAGTTAGGAAACAGCCATTGTGATATTTTGTGTCCCTGATAAGTCTCTCTTACCATAATAAATGTCTCTCTATTGCTACAGGTCTTTAAGCCATCGTAGATAAAAAGCGAATGTACTCGCAGCTCGTGGCGAACATTAAAAAAAAATGCGTGCTGTAACCTTTATATTTCTTATGACTAGGCTTAAGAAGTATCACGTGACGCACACTTTTAGTGTCCTTCCTTCCTCTATTACTGAAAGAGATTCACTGCGAATACGGCCTCTGAAATGCTCGGTTACAAAGCGAAGGACGCAAGTGATACAAAATAGTTCGATGATAAAGGTGACACGCTGAGCTATTTGATTTCCTGCTTCCGCCTTTGTCCCCTTTGTCTTGATGATCACGTGATCACCACAAGTGAATAGCACACTAAATGTTTTAGCACCGTTATGGGTGTTTAAAGGGTGCTCAGTTTGTGCCATAGTTAACAACCTCACCATCGAGAGGCAACATCGAGCCGATGATGGAGACAAACGAAGTTTGCTTTTTTTTTTTTGTTTGCGGCTGTAATTGTGGCAACATGATGGTAGCTGCGACAGGTGGCACGAAAGCTGTACGAAATAAACATTAATAGTAACTACGGCGTTGTTTAATTCTCCTGCCAGGCATCCAACGCACACCCGGTAGCAAAAATTAATGTGCAGTTTTCCACTACCGTTACTCTCATTGCTGGTGTAGCTTGGGGCATCCTATCGTACACAATCAAATATTTTGCAGCCTTAAGATTATAGGATGTCACCCGTGGGACATATCAGCACCCTGAAGGGTGCACTTTTTTTTTACTGCGCAATAGTCGAAATTTGCTTCCTCGTGAAATAACTCATCGGAAGAATATGGGCGCGAAAGAATACGTTCAGCCTTGACGTGCAAGCGCTTCGTCCTAAATGGTGGCGCATTGACATGCAAGTTCAGCACTTAACGGGAACTCAGCACGCAGGTGACAATTCTACGCACACCTTGCGATATCCATGCACGTTTCTTGCAAACAAATCACGACTGTCTTATTGGAAAACACGTACGGTCAATCACATGTGGAGACATTTCCAACTCTTTGGACTAAAAAGAAACACCTTAAAAGAGAAACAACATTCAGGACCGCGTCATCTTCTATCCTTTTAATAGGCAACAGGTCAGCGTCATTTCCATCCTGTTAATAAGCAACACATCGTCCTTTCTGGACCCTTGTTTTTTGCTTTGCTAATCTGCTTGTTTTACTCTTTCATCACTGGAAATAGCCCAGCGTCCTACCTTGAGCCCTGTAACGTTCACGCGCGATAATTTTCCTTCATTATATGGTATCCCTGAAATGTGAGAGTTACTGAACTCATGGACTTTCTTCAATAGCAGTCCCAAGGGAAAGTTCTGGCCTAGTTGGTCTGCGTCCACATTCTCATAAAATTCAGCGCACACAATCGGCGAGGGCACAAAAGGAAGGAACACGCAAAACACGCACGCTTCTGTATGCGTTGAATTTCTTGAGTAGTATGCCTACATGGATTTCTGAAGGAAAGAAAAAAGGAAAGAGAGCCGCAGCTTTGGTGTGGAGTGAGATTAAAGTGTTCGATTACGTGATGTAGTTAGGCTGAAATCGGTCGTCATGCATGAAGAGAAAAATGGAAACAAGCACTAATTTAAGCAAGTTGCATACGGCGATAACCATACAGACCAACATGTCGTACTCGTGTCGGCGTGTATTCTTATTGTGCGCCAGAACCATGGAGCTGCTGCGATAATTTTAAATCATCTGGACGCTAACATTTCCGAGTGGAAGTTAATCCAGAATACCGGCTCTCGATGTTGAGGAAAACCAGTTTTGTGGACACTTCCTTAAAGAATCGACAACGGCAGAAAGTCAAGGTCTCGAGGAATTCTCGTCCGGTCAGAGACAATCCCGACACAAGTGAATAGAAACCTAAAGAGGCTGGAAAGTAAACGGCTAATGAACTAAAAGATATCCCCTCCCTCTCATACGCACGCTTTGAAGGAACGTTCAAGCCGGAGACGGCTGAAATCTGCGAGCCTCGTTGGCTCTCCAGTCATTCACAAACAAGCCAATCGCGAGTGAAAAAAAAAATTGATGCCGATCAGGCTCGATCGCTCTCGAAAGTACCCGTGTGACACTGATATAAAAAGAAAAGCTGTCAAGTGAGCTTTGTCTACAAATTGAATTAGTTTTTCTTTTTTTTTTCCTTGACAGTCAGCGACAATATGTCGTTTTATTATTATTGTTATTTTCACTTGTGCCAACGTACAATTTTGTCGAGATGCCTGTCACAGAGTTGTCAACCAGCTTTTCTCACCTTGTACCGGTGCACCACGTCGACGTCAGTCCAGCATCGAGAGAGACGGTACGACAGCACGGTTCGTCATCCGGCGTCCCGATCCATCACGCACGCGCACACCGAACCGTAATCTCAATCCTTCGATCGTCGTCGTGGGCGGTCCCAAACTGTCCGAGCAGTTCCCGCGTGGCCCGGTCCAACTGATCCACCTGAAGAGCGGTTTCGTTTCTGCCCCGCTGTCTTGTTTATTGCGCCCCACAGCAACCCCTAGCCCCGTGACCCCCCTCCCCTCCTCCTCTCTCTTCTCCTCCCACCATTAGCCTCCCTCTCTCGAGTATTCGTTTATAACCTCCCGCCAGAAGTAGTGCGCTCTCACCGAGGAAAGGTGGACGTCACGCTAGGCTTCACGCGTTCTATGAATGCTGCGCCTTTGCGGCGGCGAGCCGCAGTGGGGTTGGGGGACGAGCAACGGTAAAGTTAACGGCGGCGTTGTGAGAGAGTGGGGTCACTAAGCGATGTAAGGAAAGTGCGTGCAGCGGGCGAGGGGGTTGATGGACCGTGTTTGAAGCCGCGGGAAAGTGGACCGACAGTGAACGAGAGGGAAGTCTCTTTTGATATGCGCGCGAGATGGGGACACCGCCACCAAATTGGTCGTTCCCTCGGCGCGGCCCCAGTCTGCTGGTCAGCGAACGGAACGACGACGTCATCGTTATTGTTTGCCAAGCGGTGTTGGCGGTGACGTTTATGACCGCCGTCGGAGATAACCCGAGTGTCTATACCCGCAGACACCGGGAAATATCGGTCTTGACAGAGAGCCCTCAAAACACACACAGACACATAGACATCCTATAACCCGACTAAAAAGAAAAAAGAACACTGTTGAAGGCATAACGCTCTGAGGGGCTCGAAAGCGTGCAAGATAGCAAGTGCAATTCGAATGAATTTTCGTGACGCCTGATCTGAAACGAGGAGGCAATTAAGCGCATCATCATCGTCTCAGAGTCTTGTGTGTGAGCTCAATGTTGCTGATGCGCCATCAGAGGTCCGTGCTGGATTACAGAGGCCACTCAGCCGAACAGCTCAGACTCAATATATCCCACTTCCGTTGTCCCGAATTCACGCTTGCATGAATTACTAATGATAGATGTCGTGGCAGAGCGAAAAAGCCTCAGCGTTCGCATTAACTGTTACGAAGCACGATGTAGCCTGAATTAATATTGAGGTACCGTGCCGTTTCACTAATAAGCGCGTCATATAGAAAACGTTGCGATGATAGCTTTCTAAACTTCTAAGTTGCATACGGCGACTCTTTCGAACGTTGGTACTGCCCCACTCGAATTTTGTATGAACTAAAAGCGAAACAAAGCACCGTTCAACCATAAAAGCGAACCGCGAAGAACAAGCCATCGTGGAACAAACCTTCAACGAATTTTCGGCGTGGGCGCCACGTGACGTTATCACGGCGCGGCGTCAAGAAAATGGGATGCCAAGGTCTACCCCTGCCAGCGCCAACGTAGGAAATGGCTCGCGAGGAAATAGACATACAAATAGAAGACATTGGTGTCTGATATTAGCAGACAAGCCGCAAACTACTGATGACATCGCACATGACCTCGCAAGCCATGCGCAGGCCAAGCCCAGATATTTTTTCTGAGCTTCGAAAGTGATACGAAGCTTTTACAAGGACATTAGGAGTGTTTCTGTTGTCCACAATTTACCTAAAAGCCGCAAAACCTGTCATGCAACTCCAAAAGCTTGCAATACTTAAGAAGCCAGTGTCAGCTATACGTTTCGCCACGCTCTAAATACTGTGCTTAGTTGAACTCGTTCTTGGGACTCGTCTAGTTCGCACTTAAAGCAATAACCGTAGCGCTAACACTATGAACAAAAGACGTGTGACGGGAGGAACGCTACGTTTGTAGCGTTCGCACCATCATATTTCTAGTATATCTCGTGTTAGCGCTACGGTTATTGCTTTCGCTAGAAATTCTGTATACCGTATCAGTGGTGGAACAGCCATTTCACCTTTCCGTGCAGGTCCTGGCGCAAGCAAAAAGCCGATTTGGTGCAGCAGCAAGCACTTTTGGCGCAGGGTCCAACGCACGTGTGCTTACCATATACCTTGCAGCTTTTAACTGATATAGTCGATATGTTGTGGAGACGGGTTTACGTGAGGCTTACCCTGTAAGCGCGGCCAGGAAAGGGCGCGATGCTCCTCCACACCGCGACGCACAAAGGGCACTACGGCATGCTTCGTCAATAGGGCGCCGAAATGGCACCACTGAGAGATCGTCAAGAAACGCGTGTTTATTAACCCAGGATGCAATACAGTGCGACAGTCACGGCTTGTGGTCAAAGGCTCACCGCAAGACCGATCGAATACGCGCGCCTGCACTGAACATAACATCATGCATTGCATCCATGCCACGCCATGCACATTAGGGAGTTTTGAAATATGGGCCGCAAAGGTTCTGCGGCCGCAAGAAAAAATGAAAGAAATGAAGATAGCGTCAGTGTCATTGCGCATGCGCGAGACGCATGCAAATAGGTTTTTGCGTTTGCGTCGGCAACGCTATTTCCCCGAAATAGCGCAGCGACCCAAACTCGACGCAAAAGCTATGCGTCAACGAATATGGCGGCGCCCATCAAAGTGCCGGCTCTCGCGGTGTGCCACATTTGACCTCATTCGCTAATGTACCATTCTTAACTATGCGCCACGTGCGATTATGATCGCAGCGGCCCTTTTCCAAAGCCCCGCAATCACCCATAAACATCGAAAGAGGTTAACTTTAATCCGAGAATGTAACATCCTCCTTCGGCAAACTCCGCGGTACCACGCGGGTTCTATCAACCCCGAAATGACGCACCAGCAAGGCGGCACAGCGACACCACATTGCACGTCCGCGGCAGAGAACGCTGCACGAATGAAGAACCGGATGACTCAATCCTACGGGAAGCTATGGACAGGCTTTGCTTCCTTCTTTGATGATGATGATAATAATAGCATGCTGCTAGCTTTGATTTCACTTTTCCTAGCTGCGAAGTACTGCGAAGCACCGACAAAAGCAAGGTTTCGCTCTTATGCATGCTTTGGCGCAGGCTCGGCGCAATTGCCCGCTAAAATGCCGTTTTGGCGCAGGATGGCACAAAGGCCCGCACTCTGCGCATTTTGGCGCAGCTGTTCCCCCACTGCCGTGATCGACGAAGGAAGAGCTTACTTTGTGATTGCGAGACGTCGATGAAATTTGGTGTGTTGGCACGGCCGGCCGGCGTCCACGTCACACAATTGAGCCGGAAATTTGTTCCTCGCGGTTCGGACTCGAACTTCTCGTGTTTTGAGCCTCCTATTTGCGCCGCAGAGAATTTCGTCACACTAAGTACTGTGGGTCAACCCTTACTCGCGTCTGCCTCATTGCTTAGTTCGGAGCGGTTGTATTACGCCCGGAGTCGTTTCAGTTCCACAAGCACATTTCCGAGTTTCCTCATCAAGCGGTTCGCTTCAACGTCTTGTGCCAAATAATTTCTTGTTTTGTGTGTGCGTCTACTTTTTAAATGTAACAACTATAACATAAATAGAGGGAGGGTAGTGAAAACGGCACACGTCTTTCAAGCCCGAGAACCAGCGTCTTTCTAAAATAATACCCCTGTCACACGGGAAGATTTAATGTCATTCGAATCGAATACCATTCGATGCATCGAATGCCATTCGATCTCTTGAGGTGCTACACAGTAAAATATAATGGCATTCGCAAATGGCAGCAATGACGATCTGGAACAAAATTTGTGAAATTCCAAAAAATTTTGTGCCTATTAAACGCGTTTAAGAACTTCTGCGAGTACTTTTAAAACTGACGAAAACATTTTGACGCCAATTACTCACAACTAAAAGCACTTCGATCAACACATCCAATATGGCCGACCGCCGCAACAGACTCCTGATGCAAAGAGTAATAGCGCTTGAGCACAGCCCGTGGTGAAAACATCATCGCGGCCAAAATAATTATTCCTTTTTATAAGTCTAAAAAATATATCTTCCGACTTTGCTGATGCACACATTAATTTTTCGCGTTGCATGTCGCTGTTGTCTATCGGAGGTGAAATGCGTATACATTCGGTTCGAGATCGAATGAGTTCCCCCAACTCGTTCGATGGTAAGTGTCATTCCATTCGAATCACATTAAATTTTCCCGTGTTAATCCCGATTAGTGGGATTATATGCGAATGCCATTGGATTCGAATGACATTAAATCTTCCCATAAGAAGCCAACAAACACTGACACCAAGGACAGCATAGGGGAAATTACTTGTGCGTACTTCTCCTTACTTGTGCGCACTTCCCCTATGTTGTCCTTGGTGTCAGTGTTTGTTGGCTTCTTATGATATGACTAACAAAAATCGGACCCCTCGATTAGCCCCCTTTCTTCTCGTTTATTAAATCTTCCCGTGTGACAGGGTATAAGTCGTCTCTGTCGTCATCTCTCCAGAGCGAGAAAAGGCTTTTTTTTTTATGAATGACGGAATTTTTTCTCCATTTTTACTCTTGGTAACAGTGCTTATCGCGTTATCTGATTTCGGAGTTGCAGAAGCAAACAACCCTATTTAGTCTTCGCTGCAGCGACTAGGACGCGTTCGAGAGCAGAGATATTGACCAACCATAGCAATTTCAATGCGGGGTCAGTGGCCGAAGACGGCATGATAATATCTTCGATGATAAAAACTACCTCTTTTGTGACAAATTCACAGCAAGTGTTCCTGAACAAATTCCCAAAATTCAAACTGTTTGAAACGTTTACATATTTTGGATGGAGTAAATCTATGCATTAAGGGTAGTAGCCAGCGCCATCTAACAGTCACCAATAACATCTGCTTGAACACAGATAATACAGATAATAGTACCAATAATTTTAAAAAGTTGCGGCGGAATCCACGAGGACTGTCCACAGTACGTAACGCGCTAGCATCGAATCAGTATAGCGACACAACGTATTGCCACCGTCAACATAACTTATGTATGATTGATTGATTGATTGATTGATTTGTTTTCTTCGTCACGGCACAGAATAACAGGAGGCGGGGGGGAAACGCCGTTCAAATGATGGCTTCAGGTATCCTTCGCCCTCTTTGTCCACAATGACAGCAGCTGAAAGACAGCACAATGTCAGAGCACTGTTATTTAAAGTGACACATTGTTTTGAATAAACATCGTGCCATAAAAGAAAACTGGAAACATGGCTCATACATAGCTTATACAACAAAGAAAGTCGCTGTAATCTCCTACACTTTGATAATACACTACCTAGTTTAAACAAGAGCCCCTGCAACTGCTCTACTATCCTGCAACCACAACACCGGAGCCACGCGGGACAGCCAGATATCAGAAGACGTGAGAGTCATGCGGCGAAAACAACATAAGGGGGAAGCAAGGGAGTCGAGAAGCCCAGACCTAACGTAACACTATAACAAGATCTGCTTCCTGGACACCGCCTAACTCTGTAATATCGTGAAACTCACCGTCTTGACCCCTCCGATCTCGCCCAAACAGCGTTTACGTGCTCTATTTGCGTTTACACGCAAATATTGCGGAATTCGACAATGTTCACGGCTAAACATGACGATGTCTAGAGCAGCGCCCAAGGTCTGCACTTTTCTTTGCATAAATGATGCATCCACAAGGCCAAAACAAATTATTTTGTGTACATTCGTAACTCTCACATTGATCTCCCACGTGCCAAAGTTCGTCAAAGTCTTTGGCCGGATGCCTGCTGCGATGGTTCAGTGACTACGCAGTTCCACTGCTGAGCACGAGGTCGCGGGCTCGACTCCCGGCCGCCACAGCTGCATTCCGACGCAGCAGGAACGCTCCGTCTACACCGTAAACTAATTTACAGCCTCAACTGTGCATAGGGGTTCACATTGGTTTATAACTCGCACCCTTATACTATTTTTTTTTGGATAGAAGCGTTGATGTTGTAGACCGACTTACACCCTCATGCTCTCTTAAGGGTGTAAATTAGTTTACGGTGTACGCTGAGATTATGACAAGCATTAAACTATCCCAGGTTCCCGAAATATTATCGCACGCCCTCCGTAGCTGTGTATGTCATAGTAGGCGTGTCCCTTCGAAAAGGTAAACCGCATCAGCAAATCGCTAAACTGAGCGGTCAAAGCAAATGTATCTGCCAACAGTTATACCCAACCAAAAAAGAAAAAAAATTACTTTGACAGTCTACAGATGGAAAAGTGATACAGGAAGGATAACGAGGCTTAGCCCGTTTGGCTGCCCTCCACTGGGGCACTGGGGTAAAATATGAGCAGAACGAGAGAACAGTTAACTCACGGCATTCATAATATATACAGCCCTCCTGTGTGCGCGCTCAGCATGAGCCACATCAAAACCCATCGGACTATTGTCAACCCTACGGCACGAAGTGCACGAACACTTAAATTTATTAGGTGAACTTGCATTTTACTTTTTTTATTAATTATATACGCTTTCCACAAAGCTGGTTTGGGAATTTCTGAATATCAATAGATAAAAAAGAATGGCTGTTCACGATGATCGATCAAAGCTAGTTAGCACATCTTTTATGGACGAATGAAACAAACAGAAAATGAGGTGGAGCAGCTACATTTAGTTGGCAGTGGATACTAATAAAATGGCTGTGGCTTAGGTAAGGTTAAGCCCAGGATGCGAAGCATACTAGCCTTTATTTTAGTTGTTGAACCACTGTTTAGCCTGGTGAACTGCTGTTGCTTGGCTATATTTGGTTCGGCTAGACGAAGAAACAACTCATGCATTACTGCTTCGCCTTCAAGAGTGGAACGCGACAGCGTTCCCGTCGACCCGCCAAGGGGTGTAAGACAATGGGCTACAGGGCAGCGACTACGCGCCCCGCATTGGACGCGGTGAGCGTCGAGCAAAGCAGCGTTCGGCGCGGCAACGAAATGTGCGCCTGAGCAAGAGACGCACGCCTTAGAAACAGCTCGTTTCTAAGGCAACACCGCATTCACTAGAGGCGCTTTTGTACCGCTTTGAAGCATCGTACTCGTGGCTCAGTGGTAGCGTCTCCGTCCCACACTCCGGAGACCCTGGTTCGATTCCCACCCAGCCCGTCTTGCAAGAGTTGAGCCAAAGCCACTTCTCCTCTGTCGTGACGTCACGGTGTCACGTGGTTTCAAGGCGACACCGCCGCGCCTGAGGAGCTGGGTTGAGCTCTCGTAATATGCTTCGCATAAAAATTAGTTCAGCAGCCTTCATATAGACTGTATACGCAGGCCACGTCTGGAACCTTGAACTTTTCCTCCCTTTAGCCCACTTTCTCGTTTTTCTTGCCTCGGCGAAGCAGCTCCGCCTAAATGAGCCTCTATTTCCACTCTCGAAGATAAGGCTTATATTATCACGCGTTGCCGTCTCCACATGTCCACTTTCTTTCCGAGTAAATGTCCAATATGACAAGCTATCACTCGTCGTGATAATGTGCTGAACAATACACGGATCGCGAAAGAAGAAAGACATCTCTGCACAAACGCGACCGATGTCACGTCTGTAGATGACAAAAATTATGCAGGTACGTGAAAGCTGTACAGAGCATATGCAAGCCCCGATTCGACATTGCAGCATGAATACAATTTGATTTTTGAAGCAGTTATGCTAAGTTAAAGCACTCTTGCAGCGCCGCGGTCGTGTGGCCCTTCACTTGGCACGGTGGCTGATGATAAGGCTAGTTGGTGATCCATTATCGTGAGCCTACAGCGCGAAGGCTAAACAACTATATAGACAAGACAACCACAAGCGAGGACTAATAATTTAGGCTTTATTATCTAATACGTCGAAGTGATACACAGCGGAGTGAAAGAGTAATATCAAAAAGATTAGCTACCGAAGACAGGGCTTGCCCTTGTACACTCTGTACACTCACAATAATATTTCCATTGGATTGCGACGATTTTGGTGTCCAAAGTAACGTGCGTGCTACTCGAATGCAGACAACTCGCCCGGGGAATATTTGTAAGAAAAAGAGTTGTGACGTCACTCGCGCGATCCTGTGGGTACGTACGCGCAGGCCGAGTCTGTATTGTTTGTCTTGGTGCCAGGCGTTTGTTGTGCCGACATTTCTTGTTTACCTGCCTTTTTTTTCTGCAAAGCTGGGTTCCGGCAGACCTTTACTGCCACGATAAGCACTCTTATCAGAACTCGTTTAGAGCGTTTTCGACGCGTAATAGTGGAACGTGCGATAAGGAGCCGTCGTCACCCATTCAACAGGCGCAGCTTTTTCATTTCCTCGCTCTGCTATACACCAGTAGTGGCGAAGGCAAGCACAGGTGACAACGTTAGCACCGTCGCACCTTCCTGACAATGCGACCTGAACAGCTGTCCATGTCTCGCGGTGAGTTTCGCAGCGTCGTCTGCTAATCGTCGTCGAAAGCAGACGGCATGGCCGTTGCGTAACAATAGCGTGCACCGGTGAGCGATCGCTCGTCCCATCTACGCAAGCGAGCTCCCAGCATCCACAGTACTGCACCGATTTAGCTAAGGCAGGGCGCCCTCGCCTTATCAGGTGACCAGCGCAGCTGTGCCGCCGCCTCGCGGACTCCGATTGCAGGATGCCCCCGGCTGTTGTTTGCCGCCAACAATAGGAAGCGGTGACAAGACAGCGCGGCTGTGTGCGAGTTCCCTTCCTTCGACCGGCGGTATTGCCCGCCTGGAGATCCTGTCGCACCGAGAGAGAAGAATGAAAAATGTAATAAAAGGGCGGCAAGCTGCAGGATCAGCGGCAGCTGGGACTTCGACTCCGGCATCCAAGCGACTTCAACTCCGGCACCCAAGCGAGCGTACGTTTGAGCGTGTGTGCGAATACGTGCAAGTGTGCGTTGCCTAGGCCCGAGAGCTGTGATCGCTCACTATGGATTCGTCTTGCAGCACGGCCGAGTGCTGCGACACTCCGACGTTGAACGCAGGTGAGGCGCGTGTGTTTACATAACGCCGCGTCGCTCGCGATGCTGCCAAGCCGGCAAAACACGCCCCTAAATCAGTGGAGGGACGGATCGCGCAAACGTTTCATTTCACGAACCGCGCAGTAGCGCCGAAGGCTTGAAGGCGTTTGTGCATATTGCGGCGTAGGGTTGATAAGAACCGCGATAGGCGTTGTTGAAGTCGCCCGGACTGCTAGGATGTGAGCGTAGGCACCGAAGGACGGTTCGCTTTGCTTTAAACGGTAGTGATCACTCTAGTTTCGCAGTTGTCGAAAAGCGCTTTCTTAAAGTTGAAAACATGAATGTGTGGGTAGGACTAATTATGGCAGCTGGCGTCCCGAACATGAAAAATAGTCAAAGCAGTTTTCTCACATTTCTAAAATCTCCCCACGTTCATCATCATTGTATACCGTCGGTGTCAAAAGTTCAAAGGACTGCACGATATCAGAAAACGTTAAACTTCGGGAAATTTTGACCGTAGCCAGTGATGCTGTAGACACCCCACGTTATTCGCAAGGGTCTATTTGCATGCAAGCTTGAAATCCAAACATCATGATGAGCCCAGGGTACGGAAATTTTAAGCACCGCACGTCGCCTAATCCGCAAAACTTTTGACGCCGACTGTAACCGAGGTGGGATGCAGTGGTGGGGAGCGGAAGGTCGCAGCATGGATCAGGGTGATAGCTCACTGTACAGCTGAGAGATCACAGGAAGAACAGGCAGAGAAGTCGTCACTGGCATGCGTGCCAGTATTCTGTGGAGAAATGGGTAGTTATGACTTCTTAACGGTGTACTGGGATCATCGGCTCTGATGTAACATATACCTCCCTCTGTGTGCAGTTATTAAGCAGCAACAATGAAAACGCGTTTCGCGCGCTCTACAGTATAAGTCTTGGATGCCAACGCTGCGTGATCGTCTTCTCAGCCTGTTACACCCTCGTATTTTCCGTGATGTGCAGCGGATTACGCCACGATGACGAAACCGAGTGGTGTCCACACTCGTGGACCAGGGTGTCCATTAGTCTCACGCTCACCGCTGCCATCCAACACTACAACGGATGGAGAACCGTGAGAAGCACCTGGATTGCACGAAAGGATGCAATCAGCGATCATTTTCGGATGCTCTGTAAAATTTCGCATCGACCTTGTGTGCTCAAAAAGCTATACTCTCGAAGAAGTTACCTTCCCGTATCCAGTCAGAATGGTATCCGCATGCAATCAAGCATGCATGTTGCAAGCTGGACGATCCACTTCCCCGCTCTGTGCCTTATGCGGTTAAATCGCGGTGATGTGGAGCATTTCGTAGGGTTGCGCTTGCAGTTCGAAGAGGAAAGACCGACGTTCACTTTTTGCCGTCTACAGAATGGGGGTCTCCCACACTCTGTCTTTCAAGACGTAGTGTTCCCGTAAGGCACGCAGTAACCAGGAAAAAGAGTCCTACTGCGCCTACAGTGAAAGTCTTCCGCGTGTCGAGACACCGAGTTGATGCACGTTTGGCGAAAGACCGGCGATTATAGACAGCTTGCACATGACGTCACGGGCGCAGCTTGTCGCCGTGATGGTCCACCAATATGGCGTCTAGGAGGACGCCAGTGCTAGTCATCTATGTACACAGGCGGAACACTTGCTGGCCGAATACACAAGGCCGGCTATCCTGCAACACAATAACCACCGCTGCGCACGCAATTTTAAATGTGACCACAGGAGGAGGATTTTGCGGCGGTTTAAAAGCGAGCGAAATTTACGTCTGCAATATGAAGAGTTGCAAGAGGTCTACGCATGCTCTCACGACACCACTAAGCACATGTGCTATCGACATGATTTTAATAGAAAATTTGGGGTAGCATTTTCGGTGGATCTCTTTTGGAGCTGTCACTTTCAGTGAGCGTTGATTGGCTAATCCAGCGGACTGGATGCCAGTCGCTCCAGGGAAGCGTCACGTTGGACTCGACGTCACGCAAAAGTGATCAACCGAAAATACCACACGTGATTCGCAAGAAAGCGGAGATGGGTATAATACATATGTGCTGCGCGAAGGGAATGCGATCAATCAACCAATCGGTCAAAATGTTTATTTTTGTTTGCAAGGGGTTCTCGCTTTGGAAGGCAAAGCAAAGGGCGACGTTGCGTTAAGTGCACAAGGAGTTGGGATACAAGACGGGATGTCAATTTTCGAGCCGTCACCTATCTATAGCACGGGCAGAGCTCAGTTCACCATTTGATAAACCTCTCATCGTAGAGAGGTTTATCAGGTAGATAAACCTCTCATTTGTAGAGGCGTCGTTGATCACGAACAACTAACTGATTGCTGCGTACAATAACTGATGCCCGTGTTCGACCCATATGTAATGCGACTGCTCTCTTAATTAGGAATAGGCGGTGTGTGGAATCAGAATGTCAGCCACATGAGCTGTGGTTCGAAAAGCACTCACAAGTATAAAAGTGCGGGATATAAAATACGAAAGCGAGGGTTTCCGACCGACCAAATCTAACACGAAAGCTCAAAGGGAACGCGCGGCCATTTCGTAGGTAAATGATGACAACGCGCATGAATATACCTCGACCTTGACGCTGTAAATGCTGATCAACTTTCCGTTTCACGGATATACTTCTTTCATTTTATGAACACACTTCGAGATTGTGTGTTTGAAGGTTATGGCAATTTTAATGTCGTGAAAACACCTTTTCCTTGCGGACTTCAAGGTTGGTGACACTACGTCATTCGCGATTCTGCCTCAGCTCTGTAGATTTCAGGGGTGATAAGCGTTCATGTTGGCGGCCTCAACCCTGCATATTGCAAGGTTGCCGTTAGGGCAACGTCGGTTCGCTTTCATGAGCCTTGCGAATCTTAAGGTTTATGACGGCGTCCCCGAGTTTTCTCAAATATAGCTTCCCATGTGCGCATTTCTGCAGAAATCACATAATTTAACATGTTGGCCACCGTGAGAAGCCGTAAAGAAGACGGTGTTCAGACAATGTTGAAAAGGAATCAACAACAACAACGTTTTAAAAGAGCACTTTCGAAAGCTTCGATAGAAGTTGACTTTCCCGGAGGCCCATTTCTTTGATGCTAGCGAATTGTGCTTTAGCCCCAGGGACGTTTGTCATACCCTCTGCAATCTTCTCTGCTATACTTCCGCGCTAAAGATGCTTTTGCCATTTTGCTTACATATATTCTCATATTTATTCGCTGCAATATAAGGGGCGGCGATTTTTAAGTTTTACGGCGACATCAAAAATCACCTGCGACAGATTGCATAGTTATAGTCATAGAGGTAGATTATTAAAGGAGGTGATCATGCACGAGAAATGAAAACACACCAGCAACTAATTCACAAAAATTCACTAATTAACTTGTTAACTTTGCGGCACATATCGCGATTTACGAAACGTGGAAGCTATTGTTGCTTGTTCACATTTTCAGCAAGTGCGTTGTGAGCACCGCGCATCTGCCATTGCCACTAGCCGCGGGAGCTTATGTTCATGTAATGCGCCTATATTTGGCAGGAGTGGGCCATTGTCTGGGTCCGTGTAATGTACGCGTCCTTTCTCCGCGAGAACACGAGAGACGAGGGACGTATACGTGCAGTTGTGAGGACGCCGAATACGCTTCCAGGTAAAGATTACTCGTGCTGCACACATCCTAACCTATAACACGTCAGCATTTCCGAAGAAGCTTTCTTGTGAATTTAGTGTGGTTCGCATTCACAATGAACACATTGTGAGCATTCACAATGAACACAGCGCATTCACAATGAACACAGCAGACTCCCGTTAAGGTGAACCCGGCCGCTTAAGCAGAATGTTTTGCATGTCAAGAACACAGTGGGAACAGTTGTTTGTTTGTTTTCCTTTCTTAGGTAAAAATCAAAAGAAATCGCCTAACACGAACTATATACTCCGATCGAAATTTCGCGGCCTCCATGCACTGAGGCCAATTAACCACCCGGTTGAGCTAGAGGCCCTGATCGGCAGACTTGGCGGAAGCGAATCTTCTAGATCTCTCGCAAACGCGAGTTTCTGTGCACACAAACAGCTAAATGATTGCACGGAAACTGGCAGGCATGACGTCGAAAAACCGCGTTGGCGTGGCGCTGCTGAGCTCGAAGGTCGCGGGTGCGATCCCGGGCGCGGCGGCCGCATTTCGATGGGTGGTGACATGAAGAAACGCCCCGTGTTCTCATATAGTTAGCTACAAGCGTTAAATAACCATAGGTGGTCAAAACCCGGAGGTATTCCACACTACGGCATGTCTCATAAACAGATCATGCTTTTGTCACGTATATAAGAAACCAGAATTTATTTAGATTTATTCGCAAAATCGGAGGCGCGTATTACCACCGCCTCACACTAAACTGAACAGAGCTGCGTCCGTTACTTCGAGGCGACTACAAACGGAAACTTATACGAGTCCCGTGCAACTAAAGACTTTCTACCCCGACATATACGAGAGCGATATGTGCAAGCTATGCAAGTCTGTTAGAGCCACCCTTAAACACATGGTGTGGGGACGTGAAATATACCAAATAAAATGGCAGTCTCCCCAGAAAATCTACGGGCGCGGTGGTCGGCCGTGCTGCTCAGCTCAGAACTCCAAGACCAACTTTGGGCCGTCCAGCGAGCCAAGGAAGCCGCACGGGAGCAGCAGCTCCCAGTGGCCATCTAGGCGGCCCCAGGCCCGGGCCTCCCAATCGCCGGATTCCAAATAAAGTTATCACATCACATCTTGACACGGCCTAGCTGCGTATATACATAATGATAATATTCTTAATCCTTTAGTGAATTTTTGCTTGCAACATGAAACTAAAGAATGTTTTTTTTTTTCAGTCTTGGTGAAGTGTCAGCTTCTGTGACAGCGAACACATTTGCATAACGCCGAAAAGGAGTAATTACGCAATAGCCCCCCCATTTATCGCATATGCACGATGTCAGCGCAAACTCCAGCTTGATGATGCAGGACAGTGGTTGGCCCATCATCCTCGTGTTTGCATTGTCAATCTTTTGGTGAATTCGAACGTTATGTACTAAAGTGTCTCCATTTCGAAGCGCAGAACGTCAGAAATTAATAGATGGACTTTAGCGTAAGATGGCGCCACACTAGAATGCAAACGACATTTTGTTCCCGCAAGGACATTGGACAATAATACATCTTTAATTCTACAGATGACTTCTGTAAAAACAAACTTCTAATAAGAAACAGATTTTCAGCGTCCCTTTGAGTTCACCTTAACGGGATTCCACTACATACGTACTGAGCCTGCACGAGCACCTGATGCGCGCGGCTGACGACTCAGCACGGCCTAGACCAATCGCGCAAGGCGAAACAGAACACAAACTGAACGCGCTTTCGAAAAACTATATCCGATCGCGCCCCTAAGCGCAGTTACGGGTTTTTCCTTTCACAATGTTGAGGGCTCCTAGGATAATCGACAACTCTTCCGGGGTACATAGCCTCGCTATTTCATGGATCGCGCGCAGGGGAACAACCTACCTTAAAAGGATACGGACACAAAAGTTGGTGGCTGGTATTTTGCGTCAGAACAAAAGTAGAACTGCTGAAAATGACGAATTCAACAAGCTGCCTTGAAAAAAAAAAAGGACAAACAACTTGTGTTTTTCGATTTACTGTTGCGCCTTGCCTCCAAGAGGCCGCCGGTGGCACCTAAAATTTGACGTGATGACACCCCCCAACCCGCCGCGCGCGCGGCCAAGGTCAGCCACAGCCGTCGCAGGCAGGCTTTCCGGAGTGTCGGTCCCTTGCAACGTTCGTTTATCGCCATCGGCGATGTTCGCACGTGGTCCGCCTGAAACCTTATCCCCGTCTGTGCTCCGCGCAGGCGATGCGTGTTACACGCGCGTTCCCACGGTCGTCGATCGGTACTGACGCATTCGTCGCGGCGGAAACAAATGCCCAGACATCACTGCGCCCAAGGTTGTCATAACAGCAACGTCGGTCGTGACACGCCGCCGCACACGTTTCCCAGAGACGAGAAGGTGCGTAAACTTTGGATACGTGCCTGTCAGCCATCACGCCCAGCATGGAGACTTCTAAAAAACGGCTTCATCTGCGCGGACCACTTCGTCGACGAAGATTACGCGATCAGCCCGGATGTGCTGAAAAGCCTCGGCATGCCACTCAAAAGGCTCCTGTTGTACAATTCAAAGAGCGCGTGCTTAGTGATGCATTTGTAACTCTCAGCTGTGTTCGCCACATTCTGTTGCTCTGTGCAACAGATCCTCTCTCTTTCTGCAGGCATGTAGACGCAGCACTGACCGCAGAAGCACCTGTTGAAAGAAGGGAAATTACCCTTTCATTGGCTGTGGAAGAACAGATATTCTCGTGTTGTGACAGAAATTGCTCACCCTAGCTGCGGATGCATGTTCCTGTCACAAAACAATATAGTCGTGTTGTGTACACTTTCGCTGCGTTTAATATTGAATGAAAGCATATGAGCGCTTTTTTAGTTGATCAAATATACAAAACGCAGCCAGTGAATGAACGCCAGACAATAGCATGCGTGTGTAGTAATCTAAAATGCGCAGCGAATTTATATACATTGCCTTTTCACACGTTGCTTTTCAACCTGAAGCAAAAAATGACGGATTTTCATAGGTCTCTGCATGATCATGCGTCAGGTTTCATGACCTAATTGTTCGCGCAGCATTTCGCTAGTAAATGTCACAGCCCAAGTGTTTCCTTTCTATATATGGCTACAGTTTCGATGTATAGCTGAGTGATCTGGTCGACGGTTCCCTAGCGCCGCCGCCCATCTCAACGAGTTAAACCAGTAAATTGCTTCTAATGGCGTGAATTTGACAGTAGCCGTAACCACAGGGCTATGGAACGGCTGGAAAATTCTACGCATGTCGTGCCTCGTCGCGCAAAAACTTACCTACGCTGTCGAAAGCCGACAGCGTAGGTAAGCACAAAGCGACGAGCTACGACGGTATACCTACGATTCAGCCGTAATAGCCGCCTTTCTGCCTCAACATGCGTCACGAAACTAGGCATCTTACATCCTACGTAACATAACTTTACGAACCTCTGCTGCTGCACTTCAAGTTTACTCGAAAAAAGGCTTACCATCTTGCTGGCCCGGGCTGCCTGACCGGCACGTCTACGGCCGCCTGCTCGTCTTCGTCGCTTGACGCGGAAGGCTCGTAACCGTAAGCGGTTATATTGGTTATATTTCTTGCCAAGTCGGAACAGTTCTCGTCCGTGACGTCACGCCTTCCAACTCGCTTCGGCCGGGCGGCGTTGCGCGCGCCCACAAAAACGCGAAAAGCCATCCGCTGAAAAATGAGCTGATTGACTGCTTGTATTCGGTGTACTCGCACACTGAAAACTCATTTTCAGTATTTTCGTAAAATGTTCAGATTTCGTGTCCGTATTCCTTTAAGTGAGTGAAAACTTTATTGTAAATGTCCGGCGATTTGGCCGGAGTGGGGCCATAATCACCCCAGCCTAGATGACGGCCTCGAGTCCTTGGACTCGGGCGGCTTCCTCGGCGTGCCGGACGGCCCACAGTTGATCGGCGAGGTCGTGGCTGAGCAGGGCCGCCTCCCAACGCGCCCCTCGGTTCGAGACTGCCACGTCTACCCCGTTCGTCGGTGACTCCTGCTGCTCGCTACCGGTGCATGCCCACAGCATGTGCTGCAGCGTCGCTCTGGCTCCGCACGCTTTACGATTGTCGGACGAACAAATTTTGGGGTAGCAGAGGTGAAGCATCGCCGGGTTCGGATATGTGTGTGCGTGTACAATTGCCTCCAGGCAACCGCCTGTTTCCTGTTTAGTTTGGCGTGCGGTGGTGGGTATTTAATACTTCTGCTCACTCTGTAGTGTTGCGTGATGTCTCTGAAAGTGGTCATGCGATCCCCCCACGTCCGCTCCCGCATCGGTCTCGCGGTGGGCGAGACGTCGGGATTGCCGGCGGGCGCCGCAGCTCGGCATGCAACCCATTTCTCGATATATTTTTTTTATTTGTATTATTTTATTATCAACCCGCCATGGTTGTTCAGTGGCTATAGTGTTGGGCTGCTAAGCACGAGGTCGCTGGACGGAGTCCCGGCCACGGCGGCAGCATTTCAATGGGGGCGAAATTCGAAAACGCCCGGGCACTTAAATTTAAGCGCACGTTAAACAACCTTGGGTAGTCCATATTATACCGGAGTCCCCCACTACGGCGCCCCTCATAATCAGGTCGTAGTGTTGGCACGTAAAACCCCATAATTTTCTATTATTATTAAGTTTTGTCTTGAAGCCCTTGAACAAAACATCCTAAAGCAGAATTGTGATTGAGGACAACTGTGCAACGTGATTCCTTGCTTATTCTGTCGGACTACGTTATAACGCAGTGTCAGCAACGTCTCTGTGTTTTTTTTTCTTTTTCTTTTATTTTTGTCTTTTTTTGGGAGGGGAGGGGAGCGTTTGCGGGGGAATATAAGACCCGAACTTCACATCTCCAATGTTGTGTGGAAACATATTTCAGAAAGCTGAAGAGCCGAGTACAAAAGCTTGGAGGGACGACACGACAATCACATGCACGTTCCGCGTCCACCGCTTCGTATATGACAGCCAGCAGGTTTCCCATTGTCGAGAATGGGTAAACAAAGCATGTCCAAGTCTGCAGGTGTCCCTTGAACGTGCGCGGGCAAATAGAAAGTTCTGCAGCAGACGCGTACAAGACGGCTGTGTTGCGCAGGTAGGCTCACGTTACCTACTTGTAAGGGTTTCTTTTTTCATTTTTTTTTCAGCTAAATCAAGCAAGCAAGCTTGCATGCTTGGCGCGAACCCCGAGTAGATGACACAGACACACACACACACGCACATCCAATATATATATATATATATATATATATATATATATATATATATATATATATATATTATAAAGGCTGTGTCGACTCCTTTTACTGCCATTTAAATACCCCTGGGGTGTCCTGATTACGCAATGTATGAGAGCAGTCTTGGCTTTACAAATTAGCAGTGTGGTCGATGCATATTTCAGAAAGGTGACAAAGGCGCTGGTTGCTACGCAGACAGCATCTTGAAACCGGCGCTCAAGAGAATAAGTATCGCTAGATATACAAAGTAAGAAATTCCTTCGTGTGCAATCCTAGCAAATGCCTTGTTGTAGGCGCTGTTCACGTTTTTGCCGATGCGGGTGTAATGAGCAAATCGTTATACATGCATAGCGTTCGCCAGACTGAAGACGAGGGCTGGCAGTGCCCTAATCATACCTGCCAACCTTTACGATTTCATCGTGAAATGACCTATCAATGCGATTATCGTATTGAAATCGCGGTGTATCAAACTTTTACGATGTTTCATTCGCGTCTAGTTAAGAGCAACGACTGACTTCAGAAGAATTCAAATACATTGGTTGATCGCTTTTTCAGAGCCCGATTCTTCGGACCTGCCCACATCAACGACATGAAGTTATAGAACATGTGTAGTAACGGCGACCCAAATTTCGGCTGCCATTGCACGAATATTTCATAAATACTGCAAAAACGTTTCTCTTTGGCTGTGATGCACATCATTCTTGCTGCGACTGTAAGAGCTGAGAGCCTGTTCACAGTGTCACTGCAGAAAAAAAAAGCGAATGTCAGCAAATCCTTTATAAACAATCAGCATGTTTTATAACGAAATGACAATTAGTAGATTTCGCCAAACATTAGAATTTTTCAGCTTTGACTGCGGTATTTCTTTTATTCTAAGCTTGGCACGTCTACTTATCGAACATGCGCACGGCCATAAATACCTTCGCTGGTCGACTTCAACGGTGGCGTCAGGGGTGACTGCAACCCTTCCTCTCTTCTTGGCGTCGCACCTGACATTTTCTATGAAAAGGAAAGGAGACAAACAATGGAATCTGTAATGTGGGACGAGCAACGACATTTCTGTCTCAACTCTTTGTTGTGCCTTTTTAAGCACGAACCGCGCGTTCTCTTCAATCACATATATGTCATGTTTGAATTTTTCCCAATCCCTGAGCGGAGTTCTATCTCGGCCTTTAGCCACAATCGTTCTCTTTTGCTCGAGCAGTCGGACGGAAACGACTCTTTTCCCCTTGCTGGGCACAACAAAAAGGGCAAGAAGATTAGTCACACGAACTCTTATTTAAAACATGGCAACGAAAGTAGCACTGACACATACGTTATACGTTTGGAAAACTGTACTACATGTTTCTCGAAAACACACATTCATAAGACACTTTCATTTGATATTAAAGCTGGTCTGAAGTGCCGGACTTGCCGTCAGTAACGTTTTGTGACGTCATGAAGCATGGATTGTGGGGTTGTGCTTGACAAAACCACGAATCATTGCCAAAACCATTTGATGAACCCCCAATGCACGGGACACAGGCGTTTTTGCATGCACTGGTACGTAAAGCAAATAAAAGAAATAAACGCGTTCATTGCAAATGGTAGTGAATGAAAGTGAGGGCTAAGGAAATGGTGGCGTTAAGCAATAATCAAAATAGAAAAAAAGAATTACGAATCGCGAAACAACGCGAATTAATGTGGGAGTGATGACAATTAACGATATAGTTAGACAGAGGGATGCGACGAAAACATGATGTGGTGTCAAGTAACTTTCAATCTTATACACCTTTGAGCAGATGTGCTATTCGCTATGTGCACTGGCCTGTTAATTCTAGCCCCATGACATGAAATGGCAAGATCCACAACGGTGATAGGCTAACAGTCTGGAGAAACCCGAGTGCACTATCTGTTACGCAGCCAAAGACTCTCGACTGAAGGACGCACTGCTCCCTCTTTCTCTCAGGATGGGAGCGCGAGAACGAATGATTTGTGGTAGTTATTGACAAAATTTGACGTCATCAGTTGTTCTCCCCACCCACAGGAAAGGTATTGTTTCCATTACTCGCCCTTACCATCGCCAATACACCTGCATAACAAAATGGTGATTTAGGCGCTGGTGAAGACTCCTGCAGAAGGCCAAGTATAGACTGGTGTTTATATTCTGGCTATTTCACTTCTGCAAACGCAAAAGCGAAATGCCGTAGGTAAAGCGAAATTCCGTAAGCAATGATACATTCGCCACCTCATGACGCCTCAGCCTCTATCCGAAATCAGTTTCCGACCTCTGTGGCCACGGGATAAAATAGCGCCGTATGGCGCGCAGTCGATAACAAAGAGCTCCTATCGATGAAGTGAACACAAACCAATCGCTTCGGTTCCACTCCCCGGCGTCGTCTGCTTCTCGCTTCGCACTGCGCAAGCGCGCCTACTGTTCGTTTTGTTTTATTTTGTTATGCTGCCGGTATCGATGGCCGTGCGAAAGCGCAGCGAATGTGGAACGGCGCGAAAGGCTGCCGCGGCTACACAAGCAGACGACGACAACGAAAACAAAATGACAGCAACGCCGGCTGCCGCCGTGGCGCGGCGCAGCGAGCGTCAGGGCTCTCGTGCTGCGGCAGCAGCCAGCAGCAGCGAAGCAGGTGGCACCGGCGGAAACATGGCGGCACCGGACACAACGGTGGGGTCGCCGCCTCCCCAAGATTCGGAAGACGCCCGCCTCCGGGTCTCGAAAATTCTCGCCGAAGACGTCGACGCCGCAGACCTCCACTGGTCTCTGTTCGTGGCCGCGCTGCGCTCGTACCGCTACGACACCGTGCTGCGACCTTTCCCAACGTCGTTCGCTGATCAAGCGACAGACACGAAGCGCATCGACGAGCTTCGCGACGTGGCTTCCAGAGTTCCGCCGCTCGGCGCCCTGTTGACCGCCGGCTGTGATGGCGCCAAGTCATCAGCAGGCACCGCCGCGAGAGTTCCTCGGGAGTCCTGGGAGCTGCTACTCTGGGTCCTCACGTGCGGCGGCGTCCGTCTCAGGTCTCGAAAGAAGGAGGACGTGCCCGAACTGATCGGTGACTCGGCCGTCGACGCCGTCTTCGAGGTCGAGCACAGCCCGCAGGTCGACCGGCGCTTCGAGGGCGCCCGCGGAGACCGCGAAGTCTTCTTCGCCTACCACGGCTCGCGGTTGGACAACTTCTACTCAATCCTGCACAACGGCCTGCTGGCCCACATGAACAAGAACTCGTTGTACGGCACCGGTACGTACCTGTCGAGCGAGCTGAGCGTCTCGGCCACCTTCAGTCCGGCAGGGTACGGCTGGCAGCACTCGCGGGTCAGTCCCGAGCTCTCCTGCGTGGCCATGTGCGAGGTGGTCGACCATCCGGACGTCAAGTGCCAGGACAGGTGCAGGAGCAAGTCCTCCAGGGCCTACGCCGAGGACTCGATGGGAGGCAAGGTTCCGGAGAAGTACTACCTCGTGCAGAACAACTCCGCGGTGCGCGTCAAGTACCTGCTGGTGTACACGGCGGTTCGGCCGCCGCCCACGCCGCCCACGCCGGACGTCTTGCCGGCCGGCACGGCGAGGCCCGGGAACGGGCCCTGCTACTCGCCGAGTTGGCACGACTTCCTGTGCAAGAACAAGTCGTGGCTTATGGTTGCCGCATACGCGGCGCTTCTGTGCGGCATCGGGCTGTCAAGTTCGCGCGTGGGTCACAAGCTCATGGTGAAGCTGTTCTACTAGTGACGAAAGCTCGGCGCCGGTCGGCCTGTCCGGCTCTTGTCTTTGACACGGACTAAAGAATGGTTAACATGTTAAATTGGTGGGCGTCCGCAGGTGTAACCTCACGCCTAAAAGAGAACGCAAGGATCGATGTTCCCACAGAAGGTAAACGGGAAAGCGAGAACAGGAAGAAATTGGCCTTGGAGGCCGATACCGGACCTCCGATGACTACTATGATTTTTTTTTTTACTTGCAACACTAGTCGACAATTTTCATAAGAAAGACACTTTAAGAATTTTCATCAGTGTGAAAAATGTGTGACAGGGTGTGGTGCTAAAAGTGCCTTTTTTATACAAATTAAGGTGCCATCTGCCACTGACGTGGTATCGTGGCAGCTGTCCTTACGTCGTGTCCGCTCTATCCAGCTCGTGAAGTGCCTTATCGAGTGGCCTGTGGGCTTATTAGCCGCCGTTTGTTAAAACAGGGTGTCCTTTTTTTTTCTATTACTGTGTGCTGTCATCTTGCTCAAAATAAGGTGCACATGTAGCTGTCGACGTGTATTGTACAGACGTATTTTTTTTTTCGATGCTTCTAGAACGACGTAGTCAATAACGTTATAGGAGACGTTGTTCTAGTGGTCTCTCAGCCTCCTCCTTTACGTACAGTACAAATGTATTACGTCGTAACTGCAGGTTATTTCTTTACGCCTACATACTTTTTTTTTGTTAGCGTGTTTCAAAAACCTTGACTAGGACAACCGCACGAAGGTCATTGGACCATCGCCGTGTAGATTTTTGTTACGTAATTTTAAAGAACACGCCGGCACTCTGATGCAACGCCAGCGTTCTACTCGTCGTTTTTACTCAGACTGTTCTCTATCTTTTAAAGGGAACACTGCTCACCCATACGGTTGCGGTAATATATTTTTTTTCTTCTTCGTCCTCAGTTTTGTAGGCTTGCTGCAGCGTCGCAGCTTGCGCTTGTTGCTCAATTACGTTTCCTTTTTCTTATTTTGTTCCCCTTCTCTCTCTCTCTCTCTCTCTCTCATTTTTCACGGAAGTGCTGCTACGAACCTCGAATTC
Organism: Dermacentor albipictus; assembly: GCF_038994185.2. Lineage (NCBI taxonomy): Eukaryota > Metazoa > Arthropoda > Arachnida > Ixodida > Ixodidae > Dermacentor > Dermacentor albipictus. The sequence continues at coordinate 16,285,075 of NC_091829.1, forward strand.
GTGGGCCAGCGCGGTTCGTGTATGTAATGCCGTGACGCGCTTGCACGGCACGCATGCCGTAAACTAGCATGCACCGTCTAGGCTGTGCTGCTGGTTGGCATCTAAACAATGTCGGCGTCTAACAGATTCCTTTCAAAATGTCTCCCAAAACGCCGGCCGCGACTTTCGTTTTTCTTCTTTTTCCGTCCTTTGGTTCAACACTCTCGCGTTGAAGATTGCATGGCGTAGTTACGCCCTGTAGTTAAAAAAAAAAAGAGAAACACCACCGAGGAGTCAATAAACTCTCTACTTTATTCACGTTCATGTATCTCTCTTGCTTTGACTCTGTCGTTCTCCTTCAAAGCACACCATTTGCTTCTCGTTGATTGTTTACTCGCCAGTGCTTTCACTTCTATACTCGCCTTCTGAGCATGCGTCGGCTGCGTTTATGTTACACACGTACGCAGACGTCTTTCAGAACGCTTAGAGGCTACTGCCTGGCTGTCTATAGACTGTAGCTGGAGTCTCTTCCATAATACTGTCACGTACGAGTTTGTGCCGCTGTGGACACAAGGAAGTTGGGAGGTGAAGAGGAGGTTGAAGTGTCTCGAAGATCGGCAGATGGTGTTACCCAAGGAGGTTAAATAACTTTTCTTAAAGAAAAAAGTTTTTCTTTAACCTCCTTGGTGTTACCCTGGCCACTGAGAGACAACCTTGTATCTGTATATATTGTTAATACATATCTTTTCTGCCCGTAACATTACCCTAACAATACCACACGTGTACACGATATTCATATTCGCGAACAACTTCCCTAGGCAATGAAGGGAAACATGATCTTGAATTGTAGCGCGAAGGGTGGTGGTGTTACCCTGGAAGCGCTACAATTCAAGATCATGTTACCGTACCAATTCGCCCAACTTTATATCCTTTTGAATGGAGGGAAGGCATGAGGGCCGGAGCTTCTGCAAGTGTATTACTGCGCCAAGTAGTCCGGAAACGTTTGGCAGAGTTCTTGATTTCTTAGAGCAAATACTGAATCTGCGTAGCCCCCACGTTCTGCGACGGTTTAGCATTGAATGTGAAAGAGAAACGCGTAAAAAGTCGAATTTCACACTCATCTGTGTGTTTTGTCTTATATTGCTGTTGTTACTTAAACTAACGCGTATGAATATGCAGGGCTATTTTCAGGAGCGCTTTCACTTGCGCACGCTTTGCCTCTGTAGCTTTCCATTCGCGGCTACATAAAGTTGATCGTGGGTATAGTACGGCATCAAAAAGAAGAAAAAAAAAACGAGTTTCGTAAGGCACACTTTGTTATCGACTAACCGACCCCGCCCCCCGAATTCGTTGAAGTTGAGTACGTATCCTTCATTTGGAATCACCATGCCTACCTTATAAAGAAGCCTAACACTGCAACGTAGAGCTGTTTGCTTCATCAAACACGAAAAAAAAAATAAGCTACCGAAGATCATCAAGCACAACGGAAACAAAACCGTAAGTTAATCTATGCTCGAAAATGCAGGCACTTCTATTCATTCTTTTTCCCCGCAAGCTTTGCTACAATCACTCTTGTGCGCTGCATTTTAAACCAGCCAATTGCGCATCCTCGCGACGCGATCACCAACTCCAAGTAGCGGTCTGTATATTCGCCCGCAGTGACTGAAGTCCGAACATTCTGAAGAACTTTCCAAATCTATGAGCACCCGTTCTTTTGTAATATCAGCACAATTTTTCATCATCGTCAGACGCATTAAAGCGCGGTTGAAATACGACATTGTCCTTTGTCGTTGCGCTCCCCTATGTAACGCCTGCCAGGATTTTAGGGTACTAGAACGATGAAAAGTAGCAAAATTCCTCATAGACTCTATTTTTGTCTACTCAGTCACACTGATTCGTTAACATTGTTGGTGCCTGCTGACTGTTGCGTCACCTATGGACAAAACTGCAAAACTGCAGTATAGTTCGCGCACAACAAATGGGATCTATGCACGCCCGTCAGCAAATTCGAATGAACTAAGACCCTCGTAATTACGAAAACGCTTTATTTAAAGCTATTCGTTGTCCTGACTGCAGTGCGCGCAGATGAAAACGAAAAAAAAAATAAAAAAAATAAATGTATCGGTTCTAAAGTGCATGCATCCGCCGTGGTTGCTCAGTGGTTACGGTGTTGGGCTGCTGAGCACGAGGTCGCGGGATCTAAGCCCGGCCACGGCGGCCGCATTTCGATGGGGGCGAAATGCGAAAACACCCGTGGTACTTAGATTTAGGTGCACGTTAAGGAACCCCGGGTGATCGAAATTTCCGGAGTCCTCTACTACGGCGTGCTTCATAATCAGAAAGTGGTTTTGGCACGTAAAACCCCATAATTAAAAAAAAAATGAGTGTATGGTGTGTACTTTTAAATTTTGTTTCCACCGGCAGGCGCGTGTACAAATTTCAAATCTCCCGCCTTTCAGCCTCGCCTGCCCGCTTGCAGTCTAGTTTGTTTTTGCGATTGTTTGTAAGCACGCGGTGTTCCGAAACTTACGGCTCGGCGTGAGTGACCTTTGCTGCTTGTAAAAGAGCAAGACTTGCCACTTGAGTCTTGTTACTGTGAATGGTCGCGTGTCGTGCGCGGGTGCGTGAGAGTGAGGCTGAATTGATCCTTCCGGTCCCGAGTTGTACGTAGCCCGTTGCCATGGCTACACCCAAGAGGCAGGAGAGAGAGAGAGGGGTGGAGGGAGGGTGCATATCGGGCTCGCGCTACGCACTCGCACCGAAACGGGACATTCTGTTTTGCGTGACTGCACTCGGTTCTCTGGTGTACCTGTGTGCTTGTGTGTGTTTGTGTGATGTTGAGGATTTCATACGGCGACGATGTGGAATGGGAGCGCTACCTGAGAGGTAACCTCGGAGAAAAAGTTACGCTTATTTGATGTTGATGAATTCGGGCACGCTGAGCGCCTTATTAGTGGAGCGCAGGAAAAGAGGCATTCTTTAGCAAACAGCGCGAATAACGGGACACAGAAAAGAGGCACACGACACAGACGCTTCTGTGTACCGTCATTCGCGCTGTTTGCTAAAGAATGTCTTCGTGCTAGCAAGCCCGGCTAGCCACTATTCTGAAGGAAAAGAGAGTTGGGCGTAGAAATGTTTTGCACAAAGGCAGGCAACACAGTCACATGACGAGAACGTTCAAGGCGCAACGAAAAGACGCAAAACATAGGAACTTTAAAACAAGACGATTACTCGCGACAGGAGCATTTTTTGAAGAAGCTTCAAGTGTATAGGCGTATAGAAGTGATCGCGGAAGGGGTGCAAAGCAAGCGATAAAAGACCAAAATGATATACCGATACTTCAGTATATCGTTCATGCGGTATATCGGTATTCTTTATGTTCAATAAATTGTTCAGTTGTCAGTAAGCATATTGCCCTGACGTTCCTCTATCTTCCTTATTTTCGTTGCTCTTTAAAAGTTCTCATGATGAATGTCAACCAACTACTCCGCTTATCCACCTCGCAACACAGTCACAAAAACAGTGCTCAGGGCGAAACGCGTACTGCACATACAGCATACTGCGCGCGGCGATGATGTTATAGCCATTGGGCTTTATACGGAACATGACGGCGACGCCGACGGCAAAACTGCACCTGGAGCGTTCACCTAATCGCAGTAAATGCTTGGAGCCAGAATCGAAACGTAACTTGGCAAATCGAGCATCAGTCTTGGCCAGGGATAGCGTACATCTACAAAGGTCAAACGGCTGTGCGGTGTCAGATTGCAGATCGTAGTATCGCCTGCTGGAAACGACGGTTACGACGTCAGGTACTGTTAGAGGCGCTCGACGTCCACTTGAATATCAGCAATGCCTGCTTAGCCTTCCTTCCTTCCTTTGTTTATTTATTTATTTATTTATTTACAAAATACTGAAGGCCCATGCGGGCCCAAGCAGGAGTGGTAAGATAAAAAAATATCCCACATGCATCCAGAAGAAAACAAATGAAATGCTCACATCTGTGTTCAGAAATTAATCAGTTCAATTGAGTCACTGTTGTTTAAAAACGATAATGGTAGTACGTTCCAATCTTCAATAGTACGGGGGGAAAAGGAACATTGAAAGGCATTAGTTCTTGTTTGACATGGAGTTCATTATTCAGAGTGGTGATGTCCGGTTTGTCTTGTGCTTGTTGGTCGGGCATATGGAGCAGGATGGATCGAGAGTTTATTTTTGAGTAGAGAAAGAAATTTAATCCTTAGAATTTTCCGCCGTAGTTGTGATGTCTGCATGCCAAGATCGTGCATGATAGTTGTTGTTGAGTCAGTGATACGGTGCATGGAAAAAAAATAAACGTAACTGCTTTCCGCTGAATCCTCTTCAGTGCATTAATATTTTGTTTAATACGTGGATCCCAGACGGTGCAGGCGTATTCCGTTTTCGGCCTAATGAGTGATCTGTATGCATGAACTGTATGGGCGCGCTTGTTTTAGTTTATGATTATTATGATTATTTATAAATTCCATCTTATAGTCGAAGTGGCAGCGACCACGCTTTCACACAGATAGGTCGCAGGCAAGGTATCGCCAGGGATCTTTCGCTCATTGTTTGGACAGACGATCTTCTTGAAAAGCACGTCTCTGCGATGACGCTCTTGAAACCTTTCGTGAACCTCCGATGTTACGGAAGCTACGTTCTGGAACACGCTGTACCCTATGGGGGAGATTCAGCAGCCGATGACGTTCAACCTCGCCGTGTCGGGCAGTAGGAAGGGCGAATGCAGTAAAACGGATACCAAATAGAAACGCTGAAACAGGTTAGACTGAAAAGTACTGTTCGAAAAACTATATTTTCATTAATTTCGCGATAATAGTTGATCATTCGAAGAGAAAACGCAGATCATAGTTCAATTTCTTTAATCTCTCACTGGAACATTAGCACCGGCACGTCAATGTGACATCACGAAGTTAAAAAGTTTTCCTTCCTTTTTTTCCGTATTTGGGCATCATCGGCTCGGTAAAAGTTCGCGAAACTTGCCAACGTCAATCTTTATCTCTTTTAGAATACAATGTAGTCCGTTTTTACCGATAAACGTTTAGCCATGGGCTCTAACGGACACCGGCCTTCAAAAATGCGTGACGTCACGGCGATGTGTAGTTCGGGAACTTCAAGGGGGCGTCGCTGCCCGTCTTTCGCTTTTGCGGCTTTTCTTGCTTACCAAGGCTCGTCTCATGGCAAGAGTGGCGCTTTTCTCCATATTGTACAAATACCAGTGAAATGATTTTTTCTTCAAGTTGTTCATTCAAAGGATGCTATAAAGTTGAACATTACGGTTTAGTAAACTAATTAATAGAGGGAAAATCAGACATACACCTGTTCGTGGCGATTGCTACAAATTAGTAAACTGTTCTGGTAAACTACGCGTCTGGCATAGCAACAACGACCGCTCTTGCCGTGAGAGGAGGCTTCGTATATATACGACCGAAAAGACGAACGAGACGGGTGGCGACGCCACTGGCAAGTTCCCGCACCATAGCTCGTCGTGATGACGCGCATTTTGACAGCGTCTGTAGATCGGGTACAGTTGGTGAAAAAAAAAGGACTGTCGTTGGATTATAAGTTAACCGAAGACTGAAACGTAGGAAGTTTCGTAGACTTGTGTGCGCCGAAACGATCCGAACGCGAGAAAAATGCTTTGAAATTCGTAACACTGATCCTACCGGCGCTGAGGATTAGACGCGAAATACGAGAAGAAAATTTGGCCTTCATTTCCTCCATCATATTGTAACGTACCTTTGCCTGCCAAATGGGTGAGAATATAGTTCTCGAAGAATAAATACTTTAACGGTATCAAGTCCTTTCCTGTATTTACTTTCTTCTTACTCTCTCTCTCTCTGTGTTCATACACTACTTCAAAATTTTTCGAACAATCCTTCAAGTTCATTTCGAAACAAATGGGGGAGGAGTTTATACTTCCCGCTTTGACCGGGTTTTCTTAAACTGCAAGGTCGTGCGTAAGATCGAAACGACGCCAACAACATTCATGTTTTTCAGTGCGTTTGTGGCGCGACCTTGACCGCGCCGCGCGTCGCCCGTTACGTTCAATTAGAGGAAAGGGTGCACAGGAATCACGTGTCTGAGACATCGCCTCGATCCTCGCGAACTGCCGAGCAGAACGAAGTTTGTCGTCGTGGGCAAGGAACGCCACATTGCGATGAGGAAGCTCAAAGAAGCGCTGTCGTCCCCGCGCAGCTTACAGAGCCGCAACGGAGCGTGCCTAGCAGGTCTGGCCTCTTTGCTTGCTTTTAAAGATGAAGCATTCCTTGGCATAGTCACGACCTCTGAAAGTCGTGAACACGAAACGCTTCTTGTTTAAAATTAAGCGAATAGAATCGTCATATAGGGCCCTGCATGCGATGTATGGGAGGGCGTAGCTGACGTTACTGTAAACTTGATTGAAATATTCTTACCTACTGTTAGCTGTTTTTTTTTGGGGGGGGGGGGAATAGAGGAGAACGAGAGTGTAGCCTCAATTCTACGGCACAAGTATTGTACCGAAAATGCTCAACGCTGTCTAACTGTTGCAATATTTTGTCTAAAATAAGTATTGCTGTCGTTAAACTAACAACCCCTCCCGTCAGTGCGCCACGGTGTGAATACATGGAGGAGGGGGGAAAACGATAACGATGTTAAAGCTCTTAATACATGCTATACAAGCGAAGTTGAGTCCTCACGGACCCCATCACCTGTTCGCATGTTATTCAAGGACACCTTCCAGCTTATTACGGCACCGAAGCTATAGCTATAATATCCAAGTAGTTTGAAAGAAAGCGATGCACTGTGCTAGGAGTGAATGAAGGGATAACGGTATGCGTAGTATCACCAGCCGGGAACATGGTCCTACAGAATATAGATGCATCGGGAGCGGATGATACTCAACAGTTGAGACGAGGAGGAAGAACCAGAGACGACGATGTCATCTAATGAATAGAACATACGCGCGTATAACCAGTTTCGTGAATGAATAATGGGGACCGAGGGATATGAAACAGAGTTCGAAGCGACAGAAGGTTGCAAGGAGCGACAACATAGGGAAACTTACAGGCACGAGATGAAGTTAGTTGACGCAGGACAAGGACAACTTGGAGATCGCTGGCAGAGGCGTCATGCAGTAAACTTTAGAGGAAGCTTTAGCGCGGCTCAAACTCCGAAACCGCCTATTCAAATACGTGTAAAGCGCTAGAACGCTTTTCTGAGAAAACGAGTAACAGCGCCAAGAACAGGAATTGCAGACTGCAGACAGACGAAGCAGTGACATGTGTATTTTCTGAAATAACCCCTGGGTCGATTTTTATGATATTTGGCGCATTTGAGAGAAAAAAAGATAAGTTCTAGTGACTGATGGGAGTAAATTTCATTTATGGCCTTGATTGATGTTACAAAAATTTCTGGAAATTGTTAGGTTCGATAAATATAGAAGCACGAAGTTCACGAATCCGTAACTCAGCGTCAAAAATATGTATTCTAGTTTTGTAAATTGCATAGGTCAGAAATTCAAAAGCGGACAAACTTGATATATTAATTTAACTCTTACGCGAATTCGCTGCAATGTTTGCGAAGGTTTCGCGAAAGTCCTACTCACGTATTAGTGGTCTATTTGAGAGTCATGTATATTACAACAAAGCTGACAGTTTTATATGTACTATTAGATACATTTTACAGAATCGCGATATCGTGCTTTATATATACCGTATATATATAAAAACTTGAAGGCTTAAACAAAAACTCCGCTTCAGACAGCTTTAACTTTTTTTTTTCTTTTAAGTGAAGCAAGACATCCAATTTGGTGCGTATCGTTGCCGGGAAGAACCATTTCTCCTGTCCCATGCGTTTATATGGGAGCCCCCGAGCTCAAACTTCCTCTTAATACGGCTGATAAGAAGTAAGGAAGTAGAAGTGAAAGATAAGCGACGACGCGGAAACAGAATCTCGCCATAGTGCCATATGGCGCAGGACGCGACCGCGTGGCTCTCATAATTTCTGAAAGAACGTTTCGGCAGAATGTCGTTCGGAGAGCTCAAACGAGAACTAAAGTTCCTGCGCGCCCGTCGAGGTAACTCGGCGGCTATGGCTTCATGCAGCTCAGCACGAAGTCGTCGGTTCGAATCCCAGTAGCGGCAGCCGCATTCGAATTGCGACTGAATGCGAAAACAATCGTGTACCAGATGCTTTTTGTTATACCTTGCATCATTTCTGTACAAATTAGAGGCTTTAATGGGTGCGATATTGTCTTAAATGCTTTAATGAACTGATAAATCGATAAAACTGTGACATCCTCATTTATTTATGGGTTAGAGTTGCCAACATTGTACTTCTGTTTAATTTTCAGCAATTTTGTTACAAAATTCACGGCTTAACACTTTAAAAAACTGAAATGTGCTTGCCACAGTCAATAGATTTGATTTTCTTTCTTTTTTTTTCTTTTTTTGTCGCGTGGAACAAATCACATAATTGTGGGTGCAACGAATGCCGAGTAAAACGGTTTTCTAGTGTATTTATGACTGTGGATCAAATGAAGAGGGAACACCCGCAATTGTGGACATCGAATTGTATACTACCTTGTATCTTGTATAAGTAGAGTATTATTGTGAAGAAATGCCCATAGTGTCCTTTTTTGTGTTATCTTCTACTTTGTCTATGTTTATATCAACATGGCTCATACGATTTTCAGCGCACTGTTGTTCCGTTTTCATTTGATGCACCCTTACAGATAGGAGCTCCCGACGTAGAGTTTCCTTTTAAGAGGCTCGCTGCTGCGTGTTTCTCGTGCCTTGTTTTTTATTGAGCCTAATTAGCGCTTTAGTAGATCTTTCGGTCGATCCATTCAATTGACCTCTCCATAGTTGTGAAGCTAGCCTCATTCCATGTCAGCTCTATCAGAAACCTTGTCCACTGTAATAAATGTAGCATGACATGGAAACTTCGAGAGAGATACACTAATGCCTTAGTGTTCCTTAATGCCTTACACACACACTAGTGCCTTGGTGTATTTATTATAATTAAATATGGGGTAGCTAGCCTCATTCCATGTCAGCTCTGTCAGAAACCTTGATCACTGTAATGAATGTAGCATGACATGGCAACTTGGAGAGAGATACACTAATGTCTTAGTGTTCCTTAATGCCTTACACACACACTAGTGCCTTGGTGTATTTATTATTATTAAATATGGGGTTTTACGTGCCAAAACCACTTTCTGATTATGAGGCACGCCGTAGTGGGGGACTCCGGAAATTTCGACCACCTGGGGTTCTTTAACCTTAGTGCCTTGGTGTATGCACTACTGCATGAAAACAGTGTAGCATACATTGGGCGCTGCCGAGACACCGTCATCGCCGCCTTCACGGACTCGAGTGAACTTATCGTCCACGATCAGAGGAAGTAATGCAAGCTTGCTGCACAGGTCACTATTAGGTGTGGTGTTACCTCGGCGCAGCCTACACCTTCTCCGCCGTGCTGGCGGTGCGGACTGCGAGGAGTACGAGGCACCCGAGAACACAGAACACGCCTTCTGTCCGCGATACGCTGTACAAGGACAATCTTTGGCACGCAACATTTGTTCAAGTTTGCCATTCAACCGCTGTCTCAAAAAGGTTCTATTGGGACCTTGGCCCGAACCCTAGTCATCGGCGTGATGTTATAAAGGCTCTCCTCAAATTCTCGCACAAGAGCGGTCTGGAATTAAGACCTTTATGAGTATTTGGTGTTCAAGTTCGCTCATCGTCATCTTTAACACTTCTCTCTCTCTCGCTTGTTAATACCGACTACCTTGCCCAGTTTTGAGTAGCAAGTCATAACTTTAATGCAGGCCGACCTCTCAGCTTTTCTACCATAATAAATTTATGTATCTCTCCCTCACTTAGTTCGTGCTGGAAACGTTGCTCTCCTACTTTGAAATCAAACTCGCGTATTTATCTTCGAATCCACCTTATCTGTACAGCGGGTGCTTTTAGAAGTTATTTGAGTGGAAGTTATTTGAAATTATTTGAGTGGAACGGCTTTCCAACCGTTGGTATGATGAAGCGTTCTCCCGCATACTTGGACGTGGGCGTAAACAAGAAACGGAGGTGACGACGCACTCCGGCAAACAGACCAGCCATTTAAGGCTAACAGGCGGAGCGAAATTTCGGAACAAGGACTTCGAACGCGCTCAAACTTGAATCCTCCTTGTGGTTACCTTGATTTCCTCGAGATGGCGCCAACAACTCGGTCTGTCTAAAGCCTTAGGCCTACCTGTAACGTTGGCTTAGGTGCAAGCTCCTCGAGCGGTGCGGAAAGCATGCTGTACTCGTATCAGTGGGCCCTTTGACTCTTTGTGTAGACAAGTTCGAAGACCACGTTACAGTGTATTTATCGATTGTTTAACGGGGCTTAAGAGGAAGTGAAGGTTAAATTCTAATGACTGTTGGCAGCGGAATTTCGATTTAGGGCCTGAATTCGGTTAAAATAATTTTCAAGAATTCGTAAGTTCGAAAAGACAGAAGCACGAAGTTCACAATTTAATAGCTCTGCATCAGGAACAGATATCACGATTCTGTAAACGGCATCCATTAGATCATTCAAAGCGGACAAATTCAATATGTCAATCTATATATTGCGCGAACTTGTTACGTTGTGTACAAGGGTTCTGCAAAAGCTGTATTTACACATCCCTTAATATATTAAGATTCATGTATAATATATCAATTTCGTCCGCTTTAGATGTGCTATGAGATGAGCGTCACAGAATTGTAATATCATTTTTCGTTGGTGAGTAGCGAAGATATAAACTTGATAGTTTCGCTTTCTGAAAATTTCCGATTTTTGCCAACCGTTACTTAGAAATTGACAGCCTAAATAAAAAATTCGAAACCAACAGTCACTAGATTTTAAGTTTTTCTTTTAAATGCAACAAACCTCGTCAAGTTTGGTGCAGTGGTTGCCGAGAAAAACGAATTCTCCTTTTACGTGTATTTAGATAGGAGCACCCGAGCTAAAGCTTCCTCTTAACGTTCCAACATAAAACAGGAACTGTAAGGAACGATGGAGCGGTAGGCTCTCAAATGATCTTGCTAATCTGCCGTTTTAATGCGCACTTTAATGCGCTTCTTTTATTAACGTTCGGTGCCTCCGAACCCGGGACATCGCTCTAAGCAGTAGGCGCGCCACAGCTACTGAGTCGTCACTGCGAGGTTCAAGCGACGTGTTAAAATCGAGGCTAGGGTGCCGCGGTCGTTCGCTGATGACAAGAGCCCGACGGCATCGTTCGTCTTGGGAACAAGCCGAAGATTCTCTGGCTCCCGAACTGGTGTATTGCGAAAACTTATGGCTTATCCACACCTTGTTTCCAAGGTCAGCTCGGAGGGTCGGCCATTTTGCCTGTCATTTCACTTCATCGTGGACTCGCCATAGCGTTTTAATGCTATTGCATTACAAGCTATGTACTGCAATGTAATGCATTACACGCCATGACGTGTAATGTAATGATTAATGCAACCGTTAATGCGCTCACCCGGTCTCTCTTTAAAGGGAGAGGAAAAAGAAAGTGGACAAAGGAACGGTAGGGAGGTAAACCAGACGAGCGTCCGGTTCGCCACCCTACGAAGGGGGAAGAGGTAAAGTGATGGAAAGAAGGAAACAAACAATCAAATAAGAGGGAAGGAGGTAATAGCAGCGCAAACACGAGGGGGTGTCCATCACGCCCACAATCGGTCACTGAGGCCAGTCGATTTCAGAGACTGCAGTAATGTCCGCGTCACTTTGTAAGCCCACGGCGCGTTGGACCACCGCCTGAGAATCATTGTCTCGGAAAATGGTCTATGATCTATCCGGTAGAATGCACTCCGAAGAGCGTCAAGTTCGACATCATAACGATGACATAAACACAACACGTGTTTGGTCGTCTCTTCACAGTTGCACGAGTCACATGTGGGTATGACATTCCACTAAGGAATGAGCATCATCATCATCAGCAGCAGCAGCAGCAGCAGCAGCAGCAGCCTGGTTACGCCCACTGCAGCGCGAAGGCCTCCCCCATACTTCTCCAACTACCCCGGTCATGTATTAAATGTGGCCATGTTTTCCCTGCAAACTTCTTAATGTCATCCGCCCACCTAACTTTCTGCCACTCCCTGCTACGCTTCCGTTCCCTTGGAATCCAGACCCTAACCCTTAATGACCATCGGTTATCTTCCCTCCTCATTACATGTCCTGCCCATGCCCATTTCTTTTTCTTGATTTCAACTAAGGTGTCATTAACCCGCGTTTGTTCCCTCACCCAATCTGCTCTTTTCTTTTCTCTTAACGTTACACCCATTATTCTTCTTTCCATAGATCGTTGCGTCGTCCTCAATTTAAGCAGAGAACCCTTTTCGTAAGCCTCCAGGTTTCTGCTCCATACGTGAGTACTGGTAAGACACAGCTGTTATACACTTTTCTCTTGAGGGATAGCGGCAACCTGCTGTTCATGATTTGAGAATGCCTGCCAAACGCACCCCAGCCCATTCTTATTTGTCTGATTATTTCAGTGTCATGATCCGGATCCCTGGTCACTACCTGCCCTAAGTAGGTGTATTCCCTTACCACTTCCAGTGCCTCGCTACCTATTGTAAACTGTTGTTCTCTTCCGAGACTGTTAAACATTACTTTAGTTTTCTGCAGGATAATTTTAGACCCACCCTTCTGCTTTGCCTCTCCAGGTCAGTGAGCATGCATTGCAATTGGTCTCCTGAGTTACTAAGCAAGGCAATATCATCAGCGAATCGTAAGTTACTAAGGTATTCTCCATCAACTCTTATCCCCAATTCTTCCCACTCCAGGTCTCTGAATACCTCCTGTAAGCACGGTGTGAATAGCATCGGAGAGATCGCATCTCGATCCCTGCCTGACCCCTTTTTTGGGGGGGATTTGGTTACGTTCCTTGTGGAGGTCTACGGTGGCTGTGGAGCCGCTATAACATCTTTCAGTATTTTTACATATGGTTCGTGTACACCCTGATTCCGTATTGCCTCCATCACTGCTGAGGTTTGGACTGAATCAAACGCTTTTTCGTAATCAATAAAGGCTATATATAAGGGTTGGTTATATTCCGCACATTTCTCTATCACCTGATTGATAGTGTGAATATGGTCTATTGTTGAGCAGCCTTTACGGAATCCTGCCTGGTGCTTTGGTTGACAGAAGTTTAAGGTGTTCCTGATTCTACTTGCGATTACCTTAGTAAATACTTTGTAGGCAACTGACAGTAAGCTGATCGGTCTACAATTTTTCAAGTCTTTGGCGTCCACTTTCTTATGGATTAAGATTATGTTAGCGTTCTTCCAAGATTCCGGTATGCTCGAGGTCATGAGGCATTGTGTATATAGGGTGGCAGTCTTTCTAGAACAATGTTCCCACCATCCTTCAACAAATCTGCTGTTACCTGATCCTCCACAGCTGCCTTCCCCCTTTGCATAGCTCCCAAGGCGTTCTTTACTTCTTCCGGAGTTACTTGTGGGATTTCAAATTCCTCTAGACTATTCTCTCTCACATTATCATCGTGGGTGTTACTGGTACTGTATAAATCTCTATAGAACTCTACTGAACTCTATGAACATAAGCTATCTCTATGATAGGCTATCTCTATCATAGGAATCTCTATGACCATAGGCTTTGGTAAAAGGCACCCCAAACAGGGGGCGGTATACAGTAATGTTGCATCACGGCGGGAGGGGTGCGATGAAACGAAGGGTCAAATCTGTGGAGACGACAGTTCGATATATTCAGGGTGTATCGCGAAGTCAGGCCACTCTTGAGAAAACTACATTATCCGGCTACACCCAGTCTCGCCAGTGTAACCCACATGACAGAAGTGATTCCGTGACGGGTGGCTTGAACTTGCAGCTATTCAAAGCCAGCATCCATCGCTCTCGAAAAGCCACAGAGGCGTTTAGGCGCACTTAAATGACGCATTTGCACACGGTACGCAATTGCGAGGGACAGACACCACGCTGCATTGGCAATAATATAACTACACACACTTCAGAAGCAGCTGCATCAAGCGCAGCCAGCTTTTTCATGGCGGGAGAAACTACACAACGCGCGGAGATGTTGGCATTATTAACACCGTCTACGCTAGTGCAGGCTTCAGGTAATGCGCACGGACTGACGCTATTAAAGTGGTCATCAGCGATACTGCAATGAAAATGGTGAATAAAGCAGTCATGCATGCTTATAATTGTTAGTGAAAACTATCACTAAGTGACGTTAACTAAGTGCAGTAAATAGACCATCCAGGATTTTGCTTTCTTGCCAAAATTTCACCGCAACCCCATCTGGATCCAGGATCCAGATGGGGTTGCGGTGAAATTTTGGCAAGAAAGCACTCGCTATATGCATTCCCACTTGTAAAAGATTTCGTCTTCGTACGCACGAAAGCAGAGAGAAAAAAAAACAACAACGACAAAACAACAGATGCACTGGAATAGGTATGCCGTGTTTGTACGAGAGCTTTTTTTACGACACGGCACGGCAACGCATTCGCGGATTCTGCCTCGAGCTCGGCGCTCAGCCACTTATGGCTTCGTAATCTGGATATCCAGATCCAGATCCTGAATATCCGCTACCCCCCCCCCCTCTCCACCCCGTCATTGTCCCCCCGACTGTGCTGTTAAGAGGGTAATCGGCTGTTCACGAAAGGCAGCACTACAAAGCTAGAGATATAGAAAGAGGGGGATAACTTATTTGAGGAAACCAGCTGCTGAAAGGGAAGAGGGGTAGGAGGACTCATGATGAGGATAGACAGTAGTAAGTTAGTACACGCATGTTCGTGCTTCAAGGGTCCGTTCTTAGCCTGTGTCAACAACAACAACAACAACAACAACAACAACAACAACAACAACAACAACAACAACAACAACAACAACAACAACAACAACAACAACGATAATAATAATAATAATAATAATAATAATAATAATAATAATAATAATAATAATAATAATAATAGGCTTGAGTGTGTTCTCTTCGCTCCAACCCGCAGCAGTGGAGTTGCTATGACGTTGCGTTGCTGAGCTCAATGTCGCAGGTTCGATCCCCGCCACGGCTGCTGAATTAACGAATAAAACGCTTGTGTGAAGTGCACGATTTAGGTGCAGGGAAAACAAAAAGCAGATGGTGAAAATTCATCTGGAGTACCCCATTAAGAGTTAATGGAGAATACCTTAGTAACTTGCGATTCGCTGATGATATTGCCTTGCTTAGTAACTCAGGGGACCAATTGCAATGCATGCTCACTGACCTGGAGAGGCAAAGCAGAAGAGTGAGTCTAAAAACTATTCTGCAGAAAACTAAAGTAATGTTTAACAGTCTCGGAAGAGAGCAGCAATTTACAATAGGTAGCGAGGCACTGGAAGTGGTAAGGGAATACATCTACTTAAGGCAGGTAGTGACCAGGGATCCGGATCATGAGACTGAAATAATCAGACAAATAAGAATTGGCTGGGGTGCGTTTGGCAGGCATTCTCAAATCATGAACAGCAGGTTGCCGCTATCCCTCAAGAGAAAAGTGTATAACAGCTGTGTCTTACCAGTACTCACGTATGGAGCAGAAACCTGGAGGCTTACGAAAAGGGTTCTCTGCTTAAATTGAGGACGACGCAACGAGCTATGGAAAGAAGAATGATGGGTGTAACGTTAAGGGATAAGAAAAGAGCAGATTGGGTGAGGGAACAAACGCGAGTTAATGACATCTTAGTTGAAATCAAGAAAAAGAAATGGGTATGGGCAGGACATGTAATGCGGAGGGAAGATAACCGATGGTCATTAAGTGTTACGGACTGGATGCCAAGGGAAGGGAAGTGTTGCAGGGGGCGGCAGAAAGTTAAGTGGGCGGATGAGATTAAGAAGTTTGCAGAGACGACATGGCCACAATTAGTACATAACCGGGGTTGTTGGAGAAGTATGGGAGAGGCAATTACCATGCAGTGGGTGTAACCAGGCTGATGATGATGATGATGACCCCATTACGGCGTGCTTCGTAATCATATCGAGGTTTTGGCACGTGAAGCCCCATACCTAATTGACTCATGCAAGAACGCTTAATTGTTTAATATTAACGAACATAGGCGTGTGCTCCCTGCGCTCACGGACATGCCTTTCGGTCACGCTGCCTCCATCTACAGGCGCACCTTACTTTTGAACGTTTAGACTGGTGATACTACTGTGATACTACAACGAGTAGTGACGAACTACTAGTGAAGTAAAAAAGCATGAACATTGCGCTGAATGTAAACGTAGCCCTCTGTTAACCAAAAAATAATGTCCATAGTTCACTTTATTACGCAGAGTAACTCAAAATATTGGTATTTTAGAACTTTCACTGCCACGTTTGATGAGAAGTTCATTGTGCTGTCCTTTATCATTGCGGTTGAATAGTGCCTTTCCTTGCTTCCCCGCACCAGGAGGCCCGCAGCTCAATAATAATTAGCGCCATGTACTTGAAAGTATGATATCATATCACGCCGCGCGCGCCGTAAACTGTGGTCATGCGAGCGTGAGATGGTGGCTTGATGCGCGCCGTTCTTCCGATGTTGGAGGTCACGTGATCAAGCGCGTGCTGAGGAGGGGGGAGGGGCAGGTGAGCGTAGCTCTTCTCATCTAAACCCGGCCGTGGCTGCAAGCCCTATGTTGGAGGTTATCTCTGGCAGGCACAAAAGTTGGGGGAGCCTATAAGCTCAGTAGCTTCATGTGTGCAGTCTTCTCGAGCGCCTATTGCTGGAGGTCGCGCAATCTAAATTTTCGGAGACGCTTTGGAGCGAGAGGCAACACGTAGCTTTCGCTTCGCTCGTCATGCCAGATTGCGACAAAGTTCGCGGTCACCGGGTGACATCTGTCCATGTTTGCCGCAGGTGACGCCGCGCTTGTTAATTTAATTACCAAGCGATTGTGCGCTGCAATATATAGGCCGATAAATATACGAACCTTACCCGCCGTGGTGGCTCGGCGGCTATGGTACGTGTTGCACTGCTAAGCTTGAGGTCGTGGGATCAAATCCCGCCCACGGCGGCCGAATTTTGATGGGGGCGAAATATTTCAAAAACACCCGTGTGCCGTGAATTAGGGTAACGAACCACAGATGGTCAAAATGAATTCGGAGCCGCCCAATACGGCGTGTCTCATAATCAGATGGTGCTTTTGCCACGCAAAACCTCAAAAGTTATTTTTATTTAACTACGAACTTTACTTCGTCTAGTTAGCCATCGTTATCAATGCTTCGCCTTTCGGGCGAAACTGCGTCTAACTATGTCGCCAGCGTCATCCCCTCAATCTGTGGCGGCTTGGATGTTCTTCCGCACCGACTAGTATTTTTTTTTTTTCGCCAGTGCGTAAGACCTAAGATTCAAATAAAGCTCTTGCGATATATCACGTCGAGGGCCCGCGGCCTTGGTGCGCATCGCAAGCGATCCCCAACAAAAACGACGCGCTCTTCCTTCTGCGCGCGTTAGTAGCCAGACTCTACCGTTGTCAGCGACAGCGTCGACGCCGTCTAACCGCTAGGGATGTGCGCCAAAATTTGTTTCCCCCGTCCAACAACCAACTTTCCCGGGAGCTACGCGTCAGCAGCGACGGAGACATCCGCACGCACACACACATAGGCGCCCCGCGTATACTCTCTCGGTTTGGCCTTGGCGTCGTCTCTGTCGACCGAACTCCGGCACCCCGACTTTTCTCTTTCTTGTTAATTCATCGCTTCTTGGCCGACCGCTCCTCTTAACGTTCCCTCCTTCCTTCCCCTCGCTCACAACGTTATAGTCTACTCTCTTCTTTGCATCTACTTTTCTTTCTCCGCGAAGCAACTGCTCTTCTGTCGCTCGGCAAGGATTTAGAACGACATTCTTTTGTTGCCAAACATTTCGTAGGCGCCGCCCATCTCGGCAAAGTCGATCTGGCGCGCCGTCGAAACAAAAACAGCTGGGTCCCTCCACGTGACAAGGAGGGGCGTCTTCCCATCTGACGCAGAGAGCCATACTGCCCTCGCCACCACCGATTCCGTTCATCCTCCCTCTCTCTGTCGTTGCACCACGCTGCCGCTAGACGGCGTCGCGCTTGGTCCCACTTTCTTTCGGGTTGTTTACTTTTGCTCTTTTCTTTCGCGCTACCACCACCCGCGCTACTACTGCGCTGCTGGCCCGCAATTCAAGTGCGTTTTTCCGGACCAGCGCCGTTCGCGTCACACAGTGCTCTAAAACCGGCGCGGCGGCTTAGCACCACCAGCTAGGCGCGTTAGCGCAGACACCTCTACTCTACGCCTCCGGTTTCGCGCGCAGAAGAGGGAGACTCGGAGACGGAAAAAAAAGATACAGCTCCTCCTGCAGAGGGAGAATGCATCGGCCTGACCAGAAGGACGCTGGTCTGACGTTATCGTGAGTCCGACTCACACTGTGCGCTTTTGATTGTCCGCGTGTGCAAGTGAGTGAGATATACTCGGACATCTCGGTGGGCGGGTCAGCTGTGTTTGGCAGAGCATCACCTATCGCTTCGTCGTCACTGCTCGCCAAGTTCGTCTGTCGGCTGCTACCGTGGCCGCGCTGTGTCTGCCGTATTCGTCAAGCACGCTTCTCCGCTGTGTCCACACAACTTGATCGCCGAGGAAGATGTTGAGGTGGTTCCGCGAGGGGCCGCCCGAACTGGAAGCAGGTAGGAAATGCGTTGCCTTGTCTTTGCTGCTCATAAATCAGCTGCGAGATAGGTTTGCCAACTTCTATGCATGCGTCGTTGCTTCCAGTTGCCTGCTCAAGCCAGTTTGTGTTGTTGCCACCTGCCACTCCCACCACCAGATACGGCCGTATGGTTGGGAGAGGGTGTGCGCGGTGGGCCGCGTTGTGTGCTTTGAGGGGATGCGCGCAACACGTGATGCGGTGACGCAACCCCGCGACCAGGCACTCCTGCGCCCCTTTCTTGTTGGCCTGCTGATGTTTCATGTGGCGCGCTCTCTTTTTTTTTTTTTCTCGCGGCAGAAGCGCACGCACCACCTAACCCCGGAACGGCGTCGGGGTCGTGTTCGGGGTAGAGACCGAGGCAAGCGATTGCTTGGTGCATCTGCGCACTTTGCGGAAGTGTTGCAACGGTGGGTGCGGGGTTGATCCCCTCCCTCGGCGACGTGACGTCACTACTACCGTATTTCTTGTTCGCGGTATACAGCGTAGCGCATATCACGCTCGGTCCTTCTACCGCGCAGAAACTTGCAGGAGCGGCCAAAAGAGAACGTAACTGTCGTTTCCTGGAATTACGAAACGCGGAATCTGTAAGTCTGCGGCTGCAGTGTAACAGAAGTAACGCCTGTTTTTAATGTCCATCACTTTCCTATTTTTTTTTCTTGGATTGAATATTGTTCGAAGGTGTCTTCCTAGCATGTCTTGAGCCGCTTTTGTTCAAGTGAATTCTGGATCCGTCCCGATTGTCGACGCACTTCAGGTGCCATTGTAGAGCGGCTAAGCCTTCCGACTTCTCTATTTCGAACTTCTACAAAAATTTCCTTCGCACTTCTCCCGTCCCAAGAGCACGGTCGTTTTAAGCTATTTCCTCGTCACGGTCACTGCGCACATCTATTTTACCATCGTTTCAGCTGATATAGACACTGCTTCGCGGGGAACGCTTAAAATCCGTGCAGCTTTATCGGCTCGGCTGGTGACCCACCATAGAGAAGTCGCAAAACACAGCCTCGAGCAAAGATCAAATGCGCCCAATTTTCCTTGAGAGGCCGTGGAGACAAGTTTGTTCCATCCGGCCGGTTTCGTTGGTCGCGGACAACGCCTGTTCTAATTACCAATACGCCTTCTGCAGCAAGCATGCGCAGCGCACCATATACTTGACCTACATGAAATGTTTATATCAAGCATAGCTCACGCGTCGTTCGCTTAATCACTGGCGTAATGCAGCCTATCGCTACAAATCGTCACTTCCAAACAACGGAGAACGTTTTGACGGTCGCGCTCCAGTTCCTTTGAGAGCAGGAAAAAAGGATGTACAAAACAAATCTGCTGGAACTCTGAGGACGTTGCTATTGAAGGCAGCCCCCCTCTCCCTGTCACTCGGCAAGGGGAGGGGGGTGCAACCTGTCCACTTGGCGTGCCTCAAATTCCAGAGATTGGGCTCGCCGCGTGCGTTTACGTTGCGGCGTGATAAAAAGAGAGACCTCGGACGACAGCTGTAGGGCGCCGGTATGGCGCTTCGTGGAGGAAAGACGGCGGGCTGGCTCCCGGCTGTCATGCCTTTCGTTCTGCGCTGTCTAGTCGCACGATTACGTGACGGGAATGGTCGTGGCACTGCATTTAGGCATTCTTCATTGGAAAGGAGTAAAAGTAAAAAAAAAATGAAGCAAAAAGAAAATTACCGTCTACGTGCGCTTAATTATCTTCACTGCGACAACCAGTTCTGTCAAACAAGACGCGTCTGTCGGAAATGCAGGAAACATCACCGCGTGCATTTCCTTTTTTTTTTTTTTCACCTTAAGACGCCGTTCCGTCAAATCAGCATCGATCACTTCCACGTTGAAATACGTCGATAAGTAAAAAAAAAAAAAAAAAATCGGTTCAGTGCGCTACGAGTTACGTCAGGTCCTGTAGTGGTGGCTGTGGCGCTCTTCAGCCGCCGTTGGATCGAGAACGCGGTTTCGATTACCGGACCGCCGCAGCGCCTGCAGGACGCTCGTCTATCGTGTTTTTAGTCGGGAGCATATTAAAGAACCCTATCTTTTCTTCAACGCTACACCCCCTTCCACCAGTGCAGGGTAGCAAACCGGACATGCGTCTGGTTAACGTCCCCGCCTTTCCTCTCTTCCCTCTTTCTCTTCTCCCTCTCTCCACTCTCGGTGGCCAGGATTAATCCGGAGCCTTCCACTACAGCGTCCCTCATAACACACTAAGCAGTCTCATGACGATACCCCCCCCCCCCCCCCCCCACAACTTGAAGCCCTCGTACGGGTTTCCTATATTGGGGGATTCCGGACCATGTTTTTATACTCTTTTTCGTTGTCACGTGTCACGGAGAGTACCCACGCTGAGCAGTCGCTCTTTCTCTCATTTTTTTTTAATGCAATAACTGAATCACGCATGAACTGAAAGAATGTCTGCGAACACTCGCCATACTATACGGTTGTAATATTCCGGCACATCCGGGTTCAAGTATGCAACTTTCGCAGCATCTTGAACTTGATGGATCGCATCCCGGCACACGGACATAAGCAAGTGCTAACAGTTCTGTGAATTGCGACGCTTGAATTGAGACACCCGATCATGTGACGTATAGCTCGCTGCACCACATTACTCTGCACAGCACAAGTCTGTATGCAGGCGTGATAAATCTTCACTTAGTATTCTACACTCAGCGTCGACCCTCCTGCCCTTGAGCGGCCCGCTGCTGCTACCCTGTAGTGCTCAGTAAGTGTGCGTGTAATTTGTGTTGCAACTTTTCCTTCACTGTTTTGTTTCAGCTTCTAGAGCAGTCATCTTCGCTCGAGAGAGAAAAAAAAATACGACAAAAACTGCGGACGAG
The DNA here is from genome assembly GCF_038994185.2 of Dermacentor albipictus. Lineage (NCBI taxonomy): Eukaryota > Metazoa > Arthropoda > Arachnida > Ixodida > Ixodidae > Dermacentor > Dermacentor albipictus. The sequence goes on from NC_091829.1 coordinate 16,306,603, forward strand.
CACTTTGGTCTCGCTCGTGAGGCCGGCGGTGCCTGAGGGGAAGTTCTCGTTTTGCCGGAAAACCGAAAAAGAAAAAAGAAAGAAAGAAAACGCAGAGCAAGATAAGGAAGCATACGTGCTTCTTTCTGACGCAGTTTTAAGTTTGCTCAACCTTCGGTCTTGATTGTGACTTTGCTGCAAAACTCCAAATGAAAAAAAAAAAATTACAACCGTGGTGAAGGATGAGAGAGAGAGAGAGAGAAATCCCATGCCATGACTTAATAAGCAATTATTAGCTACCATGGTTCTATCTAGCGTTATTTAGCTATTCTTAGCCTCGCAACCGAGCGTCGTTCAATTATTTTTATTTATATTCCTTGTTCGCTGGTTACGCCGATAATCATTGAATCTTGTTTTATTTTCCTTCTTTCATGTCTTTCTTACTCAATGCCCTGACAGGGAACTGTAAGGGTATTTTCAAATATAAAAAAAAAACTTTCTAAAAGTACCAGAAAAGAAATAGCGCTATGACTCTTGAGAAAAGATGAACACCGTTAGCGGGGACGGTTGTCGTTGGCTATATACGACTTTAAACGGGGCACCGTATATAGCCAGTGAGCCGGCCAGTGATGTTACGCGACGTTATACACGCGTAATCAGCAGTGCAGATGTACCGTGTAAAAATGACGAGCCACGCCTGAAATTACTATACGTAGTTACCTTTTGGTATACCGGCTTGTTTACTGTCTGGGACGCTTAAATTTCGTGCAGGCTTGCGGTATACTAAAGCGCTGCAGGTTTAGATAAGGCCTCTCAGTAAAGCGTTACGAAATTAAAGCTGAAAAACCAATGGAATTTTTTTTTTTTCTGCAGGAGTCCCGCAGGAAGTGCAGATCGGAAACGGCGGTTTTATTTTAGAGAGCTTTAGCATAGTCTCCAGCACCTGCCAGCTTCGCACGTGCTATAAACTGCCTCAAGTTGGCGCAAACTTTACCTATATATACGTGCCAAGTTGGCAAGCAGCCGAAGGTAGTATGTTTGAAGCAGGGTGTGAGACCGGGCTAGTTCGTATTCCATGCTGAAGTGACTAGCGAAAGAGTGGACACGGGACACTAAAAAGGCGACAAGGAAAAGCGGTTGTCCTCGTCGACTTTCTAGTGTCCCGTGTTCACTCTTGCGTTAGTCACTTCAGCATGAAGGCAGTATGATGGTAAAGTGTTGTCGGTATGTTAAAACTCGCTAATTCTAGCACACTGCATGGATGTACGTGCTGTCTCTATGCGAATATGAATATGGGCATTGTAGTAGGTTGCATGCAGTGAACATAACTGCAAAGGGTCAAGTGTTGGAGGGGTGAATTATCTATTCGTCATGTGTAACTCCGTAAGTACTAACACGTGTACCTGTCTGTTGGTCTTATCACTCTGCCCGAAGGTTCTACGTATCAATCACACGCAAAACTTGGCCGTGTTGCTTGACATTAGACTGCAGCCAGTTCGAAGACGACTGCGACGCACTTTAATTGTGCCCTCCCTCGTGCCGTCTCCCTATAGCGCTGCCGTCATACTGTGTACGTATCAATAGTTACGTTTACGTCAACCCGATGAGGTCGGGTTGAGTCAGCTTCTCGGGCCCAAATTCGCTCGTCGGGTCCACGTAAACGTTAGCGGGTCGGACCGAGCGAGCGTCGAATCGAGTTCGGTCAACCCACCTGCACGCGAGGGGTGCGTTTACTCGCACAACCCTTTTTTTGGTAACATCAATGTGAAACGCGTACGGTGTCAGGATGGGTCGGCTCGAGTTCCGAGTCGAACCGCTCGCGTCGAGTCCGTGCAAACGAAGCTAATAGAGAGCTTTGCGCACTCTGAAACCTAAACTCCACTGCACGTCTTCTGCGTTCTTTTGTACGCCCTATTTCTAAAGCTGCCTAATGTGCCGGCGATTTGGCCTTTTCGTAGCTTTTGATTTGTTAGTATTTTATGCACTTCCAACAAGAGAGAGAGAGAAAGAGAGAGAGAGAGATGAAAAGTTTGGCTTCGCTGCTGGTTTTTGGGAGCCTAAGCATCTCTCCGACAATACGCCAGGGAATGTCAGGTGAGACAGGAGATTGAAATTCAGATAAGCGTTTCTGCCGGCCGCTTATTACGAAATCTGGTTTTCACGTCGCAAAAAAAAAAAAAGAGGTCCGTACAACGTCAGCCGCTGGCGTAGTTAACTCAGTGAATGTAGAATATAGTTCTGCGCGCTGCGCCTTGTCAACTCGTCACACGAGTATTGTTAAGCAAACCTGACCTCGCGTCAGCTGTGCACTGCTTTATTATGGGGTCACTGTTGGCGACCAGTTTGTTAAAGAAAGCAGGAGGCGGTTTAGGCGTGGCAGTCGGCCGTAAGCAAGTTTTTTTTTTTTTTTGTAACGCTGCATGGCGATCATAATCCTTCGCTTTATGGAAAAGCAAATGAAAGTAGACTTTGAAGTATAGGTCATTTGTTTTCCCCATCCAAAAACTACCACAGGGCATCGCGTTACGACTGCCCTGAACGGTTCTTATTTCGGTAATTTCATCATGTTATATCTTACGAATTGCCTGATTTTTTTCAATGTACAGGAGGATTTCTGTTACAGAAATCCTCTTCCTTTTTTTCATATTTTTTTCCCGTGTTTGGTAGCCTGCTGCATTACTTGTAGCATTTTCTTGTCATTCTTTTACATGTAGTATACTAATACTTTACTACCAAATACTTTGACTCAAGCTACTAAGAAGCAGCGTAAGCGGACACTGCGCACGCTCAGAAGCCAGACTCCATGGGTTCTTATTGCGCGCAGAGCTGAAAGCATACCATGTCTATTGGACCATTATTTTCCTACCACGTGCAAACGGGGCAGGAGTCTATTTGTAGCGATGCTGGTGCCTTTGTGGTTGCCAACAAGGACTGAGAGAGAGAGAGAAATAGAGAGAGAGAGGGATATCCTTCGTTGAACCCGGCCCACAAAGCCCAAGCGCCGATTTACATGAATTAAAACTGGGGAACAAAGATGTTCGCCTTGGTTTCTTGCCGCGTAAAATACATGTACAACAAATATATAGTCCTTGCATAAATAAATAATTAGTAAATTTATCTATTATTTAGTGATTGATTTCTTCATTTCTTGTCGACTGAACTCCCGAACATCACTTTACAATGTGTGGTGAACGCGGATTAAATCATGGATACCGGATCTCTAAGAGGTGCGACGTAATGCTAACCCATTTCTCTCGCATTTACTGCTAAATCGCCGGGAATTTTTCATTTTCCCCCCACTTTGGCACTCCTACGCTTTTAAAACACGTTTACACCCTTTGGGGCTTATCTTGTCCCACAACAATAATCGCCAGCTGCCTTGTTGCGTTTCCTCTCTCTTGAAAACTCGGCACTCGCTACTTTCCTGTCGAGAACGCTGTGTCAAGCCGATAACACGCAAACCCTTCGTTACTAGGAAGTACCGGGCTCGCAGCGTTAAAAGAAACACCCGCCGTGGTTACTCAGTGGCTATGGTGGTGGGCTGCTGAGCACGAGGTCGCGGGATCGAATCCCGGCTACGGCGGCCGCATTTCGATGGGGGCGAAATGCGAAAATACCCGTGTATTTAGATTTACGTGCACGTTAAAGAACCCCAGGTGGTCGAAATTTTCCGGAGTCCTCCACTACGGCGTGCCTCATAATCAGGAAGTGGTTTTGGCACTTAAAACCCCATAATTTATTTTTTAGCGTTAAAAGAAATGAAATGCGAGCAAGGCAGACGACGATTATCGTTGTGGGGACAAAACGCAACCCCGAGAGGGTAAACTTTTTTTGGGAGTGTAAGGGCCGATTTACGCTCGAGCCGCCCATCGCCGCAAGCCGCACCGCACGCTTGCGGTCGCGCGAAAGATTGCACGTATTAAACACTTGTGCACAAATTTCGGTTTACAATGTGTAAGGTATACGCTGTGCACACAGTGTAAATGGCAATTTGTGCACAAGTGCCAGTGCAATTTTTCGCGCGACCGCAAGCGTGCGGTGCGGCTTGCGGCGATGGGCGACTCGAGCGTAAATCAGCCCTAACGGTCAGGCATCAAAAATAAGATCGACCAAGGCAAGCGTTCGCAAGCGAGCTGCAATGCATGCAGGCCCGGCGCGCCGTTCGCGGACAGTGCCACTCGACTACGTTAAGAGCATCGATTCGCGTCCTCGCAGTAAAATCGAGACCACTCGTCGTGACCGGCATAGAGGGCACAGGGCGCGCCATGGGCGTGTCCCCTTGGCGCTGCGCCAAGGCGGACACCGCTCGGTGCGCGAGACGGACGCCGGCTGGCGACGCGGCGGCCGCGAGGTGTCAGCGCATTCGCGGCTCAAGAGCGCGGCGCCTGTGATCGCCGACACGCTTCAACAACGAGCGCGAATCACGGAGGCGAGGGATAGAGAGAGCAGCCTTCATTCTCCAGTGGAGGCTGCACTTGAATTTGTCTTCTCGAACTGCACATATCTGATCTGAATTATACTTTGGGTTCCACGTTACTTGTGGCAAAATTTGAAGATATGCAAGCGCGACGCATAGGCGGACGAACCAGGGCAATGCTATTTGCCGTCGCTTGTAGCAAGTCAGACTATTTTCTTGTCATCTAATTATATAATTAAAAATAGATTAATCAACTTGTTCAGCGTGAATAGTTGCGCTGCACTTTCCCGCATATCGAGGGTTTTTTTTTTTTTTCAGGCTCGCGTAAAAAAAAAATATTTCGCATACACATGAGACGTATACAGGTACCCTGGAAAGATGGTACTTCCGACTTCCTTCGCGGGGCGCTATCTCCACGCCAAAAGTTTGATTTCCCCTCGATCCCCGCCGACTCACTCACTCGCACCACGATGACCGCCCGGACAAGGACGGGGGAAGGGGGAGGGGAGCGATGGAAACCTAAGCTCCTTGATATCGACGCGCCTCCTCCAGCTCTGCCCGGCAGGGAACGCAGTGGATGAGCTTCAATGCAGACAGAGCGAGCGTAATTTCATCACAACGTGACCTCTCACGAGCCAAGGAGCGAGAACACGGCATCCTGTCTCCGCCGCGACCGCCGGTGCACGACCTCGGCCGTGTGTCTGCGCCCGTGTCATTTGCGGATCGCGACTGCTGTGCTGCCCGCGTGCCCGCGCGAGGACCGAGCATCGCCTTGATCGCCGTATCGACTTACGCATCGAACAAAAGGCGTCCTGTTTACCGACGGGAAAAAAAAAAAGAAGAGAAAACGAATGCGCGTCTTCGGGCTATTAGCCCCGAGAATTAGGAGTGGCGCCCTCTCGCGAGTGACGTCACGGCCAGGACGCCGCTCGCTCCGGCTCGCTCGGCTGCCGCGCGCGCTCGTTCCCTTCGTGTATGCTTGGGGTATGGATGGCTCGAGCCGTACGTATTGAAGAATACGTCGGCTTCTTTCAGCTGCCATACCTTAACCACAGTTTCTTCTTCAAAAGCGTGTGAGTCAAGAAACTTTGCGGCTTGGATATCGCAAGCTAAGTAGCGTTAAAGGGGTCTAATAGGTTTTGCAATGCATATATGCGCCGTGTCTATTGGTAAATTTTGACTAAAAAAAGAATATCTGCAAATTCAACGCGCGAAGTTGTGTATGATGCTTCGCTAAACATTTAACATTCCTTTAGTATTTAGCTATGAGAGGCATTGCATCTTACGTGGAAGAAAAATTTGGTAATTGGCGTCAACATGTTATCTGATTTTAGAAAGACACTGCCCAGCAAAGCTCTCATCATGATTCCTATTACTCTGGTGTGTTGTTCTATTCAAATATGGCCATTCATTAATGCGTCAAAAAATAGTTAGGCGCGCACTTCTTATGAAAAAGTTTGCTGCTACTTTCATCCCCTTCTGAAACAGGCCTCCTAAAAACGAATTGCTCATGGCTGCTAACACGACGGCGCGTCATGTAGAGTATTTACATAGTTAATTCACAAACACCATAGTAGCAATCACCTGAGAGAAAAGTTTCGCTGTTAAGATCGAGAGCCACTCAATTGAAAGTGATGAAATGTTTCATAGTGGCCCTCAGTAGCCTTTATCGACAGTATGGCACACCCCTGATCACGTAACGGTAGCAATCGATGTCCGTATGGCGAGGCACGCTATGTTCGCGAAACCCATCAGTTCACTGCAACTTCGAATTAAAACCATAAAGCATGTTTTTTACAGCGCCAACTGGAATGGCTAAAGTATTCTCGAGCTACTACACCGCAGCTTAGATTTCCTGTATACAAAAGGAAAATTCAAGCACCTTCTGTCTCACCATGTCTCGATCCAGCGTTATTCAATTATACAAACGGATAACTATTCGCTTCGTCGGTACATAAAAGAGAACCTTGCAGGCAAATTAAGTTTGCTCCAATCCAATCGCAAACATTCATAAAGAAAGCACCACAAGCCTTGCATATACTTTTACTTGATTTCTGACCCTCCACCTGGGGAATTTCGATATCTTCAATATGTCCCATACTACTAATCATTTACGCTTCGACTTCTTTCTGGCTGCAGCTATGCGGTCCAGCAGGCATACTTCACTAAAAAAATTGGGCCGAGCAGCCTGTGTCAGTTCGCCAAACAGATTCGTCATGTATATTCCTCAAGCAGCAAGCGCCAGTAAATTTCTCAAGTGAGTTTGATTTGATTTATTAATTTCCATTTACACACACACATGTACAGAGGAGTGGTAAGTGGAGGTGGATGAGGGAAAAAAGTCGCACAGACGCGGCTTGAGGTAACCTCACCCCCTTAGGTACAATATGGCTGCATGGGGTAACACATCAAGCGCCATATAAATTACATTTATATAGTGGCCATAAAACATTGCAGTTATACAATATATGAAAGAACAGTGAAATATTTCCACAATAACAATGCAAAACACACTGCGGCATTGAAATAAATAAATAATATACACTTGGTAATATAGACAAAAAAAGAAGAACATAACTTACATTATTAATCATTAACAAATGCGCCCTAAAGAGGTGAGTTGAACGTGTAACACGGAAAAGGAAATATATATTGGTACATTCCTATTTGTACTCTGTAAATAGCTGTAAGCCTTCATTAACTTTACTTCAAATTTCCGCCGCTTAAAAAAAATAAACACGTGAAGAACCGCCTAATGTTGACAAGCAGTTAAAGAAGCAAGTGAGGCGTGTAGAATCTAAGCTCCAGTATTAGTTAAGTCCCCGTGCTACTGCCGAGCGTTTCTCTGGGGAAATGCAAAAATTCGATATTATACCATGAACTACTCGTCGTGAGCAAACCTATTTAGCGGAATAAAATCAACGTAACTGCTGTAGAAGTCATATATAGCCAGCTTTGTGACATACTTGTTGCACCGCGGCAGGTATGGTATAACTGGATTCCTATAGGCTATGCTTTTGCGATTGTCTATCCGCGTATGAAAAACCCGCAATGGGCTGGTCTGCGTCGCTTCGGCTGGCACTGTAGCGTTGCCTTCGAGAGCTGCATTGTTGTCTAAGAAATTAGCTCTTTGAATAAATGTTCGCAAAGGAAGACGTCGTAAAAATATATTTGAGACGACCACCATAAGTATACAAGCAGAGAGAACGAGGGCGAACAAACGAAAACACCGCAGAAAGCGCCCGGACAACGCCCGAACTGTAGCAGACGACAGGCGCGAGTCCGTGCCCTGACGTCACGCGAGCGGCGCTCGCAGCGCCGCTCGTGTTCGTTCTCGGGGCTAATAGGATAAGAACGCAAGGCCATCGACGCTGGCTCTGCGGGTTACACGAGTTCGTTGCACATTCGGCCAGTGTGTGTGTACTCCGGAGAGGCGAAGAAATGCGGGGACGTGAAAGTGGAACACGGAAGGACGCATACGGGCAGGTTGCGCTGAAGCTTTCCATACAGTCGACGGCGGCGTTAGAACACACAGTTCTAATACCGATCGGAGGAAGCAAAAATTGGAGGGAATATAACCATCGAGAATTTGCGACGACGCTTTGGAACGACTAAATTTAAGCCCTGGCGTTCGCAAGGTCGTTTGATTTTCTTCGCAGCCCTAGCGGCTGACGTCGGCGACACTGGTAGGATGAATGAACAAAGGCTCATAGTGTCTTCGGGCCGGAACGAGGTGCAGGGTGCAGGCATTGAGACCGTACACGTACAACCTATTACGCACTTTCAAAAGTTCAGTGCCAGGATAAAGAGGCGTGCTTTTAGATCTAGCAAACAAAAGAACTTCCGGTACGCACCCTTTCCGGCATTAACCACCTTACGGGATACCTTTTTTTCTCGTACTCGACATAGAAATGAAAGAGTAGAGAGAGAGAGAGAGAGATTTACAGGCAACGAAATGTTGTTTTCATAATACAGCAAACACAAGCAGAAGGTTATTTCTTCAAAGTACATGGAGATGCAGCTTTTGGCATCTAACCATGGCATTTAAATTAAAGAGAAATTGATTTTTTTTTTGCAAGTTCGTAACATACCAATAAAACGTAAAAACCAACTTCAATAGAACAATTATATCTCATAGCTGTATTAAAGACCCAGGAGGATATAACCAGGTGAACGCACCTGTGTGTTCTGCGTAATCAACCGCGTGCATGCGAAAACACTCGAGGAAACCTTTTCTGAACGCGCTGCGTTTTCACAACGGCAGAGTGTGTAATTACTAAGCCCGAAATACGAGTTGCTCGTTGTTAAGAGCTGCACAAAACACTGAGAGTACGTGTTTACCAGCGCTCCACCACATCACTGGCGTTTGTGTGTGTCCGTTCCCGTGCCCTCTCTGTCTCGCAGAGTCGCTCTAGTCAACGCGCCCCAAAGCCTGCCTCTCTCTCTCTTTTTTTTTCTCTCTTTCTCTCACCCTTTCCACCAGGTGTCCTTCGCACACGCGGCATGTCTGGCGTCGTCGACAGCAGCGGCAGACAAAGGGAAACAATCCCAGCACGCACTTCCCGTCAAACGTGCCTGTATAGTGCCTGCATGCGACAAAAGGGCGCGCGGCTGCCCCTAAAATGTTAGTAGAAAATGTCATAGCGCGCGCATGCGTAGACCATAGAGAGTCGTACGCAGAAGGCGTGAGCACCTGTTGACGTATTTACGCCTTGTTTACGCGCCCGCCGACGCGCGTGCGAGTGGGCTCTTTTTTTTTTTTTCGCGGTTAAAGCGAGGGCGGAGGAGCTTTTTGCTGTCACCGCATAGCTTTGACGAAGCGGCGCAACTCAACATTTCGAACATCTGTAGTAAGCACGCCGTTATATTAGCGTCAACAGTCTTGCTGGTTCCGATGTTCTCGTTATTTTCTTCTTTTCCCTTTTTCTTTTTCCATATATGAACACGGGCTGTTGTTACAAGTGGTGTAGAAAGACTTGCAAAAGCAATCTGCGAGTGATACTGTGCGCCAGAGGTTATCACAAACGAGTGACACGCCGTGTAACGTTGCTGATTAGGAGGCTCAGTTGCTATGTGCCGTCTGCTCAAGGGGGGGGGGGGGGCGCAGAGAGAGAGAGAGAGAAAGAGAGAGAGAGGTGCCACTTCAGCGCTGCCAGGAGTGAGCCTGCAGTAAGCGCGCAGAAAAAATTTAAAGCTGTGCGAAGTTATCTTTACGAGCGAACCGAATTGCATAGTTTTCTAATAACGAAGAGCCGCTTTCATCATTTATATAAAACGGGTGTTCGTGCGTATTACTATATTCACAATGTTAATAAACCTTTGCCACTACATTGCAAATTGTGAAGCGTTCTTTACTAGAAGCATGAGATAAGGCATTATGAGCTATTAAGCAGTCTGTTCGCACATTCGAGACTTCTCAGCGTGTCCGAGTGGTAGCGGTATATAGCCGCAAGAAATGTGGCTATCCCAGTCCGACACATAGCGAGCTCCACTGCCTAATTTTTCGTGTATCGTCTACTACGAACGCCAGCGTTTAACTCTTCGCACTTTTATTTCAATACAGTGTTTTATCGCTCTCAACTGACGGATTAAGGCATTCGAAATTATTCGAAAAAGTTCACATTTTCGAATGGCGACTATTCGACCGAAGCGAATTTGACAACATTCCATTCTTCATTCGAAAATTTCGAATGTTCGCACACCACTACAAAAACGTGCATGTTTGTCTCGCGTTGTCCTGCGAATGTTTCCTCTCGAAACGCCTACTCCGTGGTACCTTCTTATAATTTCAGCGATAAATCAAGGACAACCTGTGGTCGTGAAGCAAATTGAAGTGTTTTCGTTCGCATTGGCCCACCGCTGTATAAACTGTACGGCTGGACACACGCCAGCAAAAAAAGAAAAAGAAGAAGAAATGAAACGCGACACATCAGCGAGGCCCTCTTAGAAGCTCTGTTGTCACTGCGTGTCGCAGCGCGATTAGGCGCGCGACCTCGCCTCCTCATTAGCAATTAATGCAGCCGGCCGCGCACAGCAAAGAGAGGCGTGGACGGCGAGTCGAGAGCTAGGTAGGAAAGCTCGTCGTCGTGAAAAGGCCATCATGTGACGTGCTTTCCAATGCAAGCTGCTCTTCCCGTCGTCATCTTTTTATGTTTGTCTCATTTCGCGCTCATCTACGAACGCGTACTCGCTCGCCGTACGACTATAGCTTTGCTGAGTACATCAGTTATGCCTTAAGTCTATACGCACGGCAGGCGACTCGCTGGTGACGTTTCTGTCTGATGCAATTTGCTTCAAGGACCCGCCGCGGTTGGTCAGTGGCTGTGGCGTTGTGCTGCGGAGCACGAGGTCGCGGGATCGATTCCCGGTCGCGGCGGCAGCATTCCGGTGGGGCGTAGAATGCGAAAGTAATCGCGTACCGAGCATTGGGAGCTTGCAGTATGCAGTACGTCGTAGTGTGCGCCTTAAGAAATGACAGCCTGCTGTGATTTTGACGTTGGGGTGCTTGGAAATAGAGCTGCCAAGATATTTGCCGTCACCTACTGCAGCATTTTCTTGTGATATGTACGCTGTACAGATAAGCTGCGCCTTTTAACTCCCTCGCCCACCTGCAGGGGCAATCGTTGGAAGCTAAATAAATGGAGGCCCATGGCGTGGCGTTTGGGATGTCATATATCTGCAAAACATTTGTGTATGTCTAACGCACAGCCTGTGCAAGCTGCTCGCGCTCTCTCTAGAAAGCTGTCGTGCAGTGGTGGACGACAGCGCGGCATTTTCCTGCAGGCACACCGCGAACGTCGCCTCGCCTCGCAATTCCTGCAGAGCAGGAAAGGTGCGTAGTTGTTAAGAAACCCACGGTTCGTACCCACCCACGTACCCGCTGGACCTTATCGAGCTTGCCAGATGTATACGACTTTATAGCTGCGTTTGCTGCCCTTTGGTTAAGGAAACGTACTTTCCACATAGCTGTGATCCTACGACGCGCATCACGTTGATGTGCGTGAATAAGAAATAACCTAAAGAGAAAAGGTAATCGCAAATAGAATCAGGAACACCTTAGACTTCTGTCAAGCAAAGGACCAGGCAGGATTCCGTAAAGGCTACTCAACAATAGATCATATTCACACTATCAATCAGGTGATAGAGAAATGTGCGGAATATAACCAACCCTTATATATAGCTTTCATTGATTACGAGAAAGCGTTTGATTCTGTCGAAACCTCAGCAGTCATGGAGGCATTACGGAATCAGGGTGTAGACGAGCCGTATGTAAAAATACTGAAAGATATCTATAGCGGCTCCACAGCCACCGTAGTCCTCCATAAAGAAAGCAACAAAATCCCAATAAAGAAAGGCTTCAGACAGGGAGATACGATCTCTCCAATGCTATTCACAGCGTGTTTACAGGAGGTATTCAGAGACCTGGATTGGGAAGAATTGGGGATAAAAGTTAATGGAGAATACCTTAGTAACTTGCGATTCGCTGATGATATTGCCTTGCTTAGTAACTCAGGGGACCAATTGCAATGCATGCTCACTGACCTGGAGAGGCAAAGCAGAAGAGTGGGTTTAAAAATTAATCTGCAGAAAACTAAAGTAATGTTTAACAGTCTCGGAAGAGAACAGCAATTTACAATAGGCAGCGAGGCACTGGAAGTAGTAAGGGAATACATCTACTTAGGGCAGGTAGTGACGGCAGATCCGGATCATGAGACAGAAATAATCAGAAGAATAAGAATGGGCTGGGGTGCGTTTGGCAGGAATTCTCAGATCATGAACAGCAGGTTGCCATTATCCCTCAACAGGAAAGTGTATAATAGCTGCGTCTTACCAGTACTCACCTACGGGGCAGAAACCTGGAGGCTTACGAAAAGGGTTCTACTCAAATTGAGGACGACGCAACGAGCTATGGAAAGAAGAATGATAGGTGTAACGTTAAGGGATAAGAAAAGAGCAGAGTGGGTGAGGGAACAAACGCGAGTTAATGACATCTTAGTTGAAATCAAGAAAAAGAAATGGGCATGGGCAGGACATGTAATGAGGAGGGAGGATAACCGATGGTCATTAAGGGTTACGGACTGGATCCCAAGGGAAGGGAAGCGTATACCAGGGGGCGGCAGAAAGTTAGGTGGGCCGATGAGATTAAGAAGTTTGCAGGGACAGCATGGCCGCAATTAGTACATGACCGGGGTTGTTGGAGAAGTATGGGAGAGGCCTTTGCCCTGCAGTGGGCGTAACCAGGCTGATGATGATGATGATAATGATAAAGAGAAAAAAAAAGCAATGGCGATTCTCGCGTTCTGACTTAAAGCGGGCCAAGTGTAGTGCTCTGTAATATAATTTGTACCGTCGGAAAGGGTGTAAATATGTCGATAACTCACATCCTTACACCCAAAAGGGGTGTCAGAGTGCGAGTTAAATTATATACATATTTGCACCCTTATTTATTTTGAAGGGTGTAAATTATTTTACAGTGTAACCTGACCTAATATATGTCAGCTCGATATGACATAAGCGCTATGGAGGGAACACCTCTGTTTTTGCAAGAGTTGAAGCCTTAGTGACTGACTGTTGGTCGGGCATATGCGATTCGTTGCTTTCGTCATGCCCTTGAATTTCAGCCAGTAGAACTTTGTTGGAGTACGATAACGCTCTATACACTATGGCGACGCATGGCCCTATGGGAAGGTACGTGCTAGCTGCGCAAGCGCATCTGCAACAAAGCCCGCACCGTTCGCGGCGTCTGATCACGTTAAGTCAGTAGCTTTAGATAGGTTTAGCTTGGCCTGTATTCCGGTAAAACGCAGGCGGACGGGGCGTTGGGGCAGAGGCGTAAGCGTGAGCGGTCTGCATGGTGCAGATACCTGGTGACGCAGTGCTCAAACAGCTAATATTGCATTAACCGAGCGTATTTTTCTGCGCTGCTGGTGTAAATTTTCAGTACTGGCGTAATCGTGTTGCTGCCAAAATTTTACACCCGCAACAAAGTAAAATACACTTGGTTACTGCGCCTATACACCGCCTGCGTTTTACCGGAATACCGGACAAGCTAAACCGATCTTTTAGCCTTGTTAGTGACTTCCATGTCTCCTTCCAACTTCCATCGGCTTGTTTCATTCTTCGTGTATGGGAAGCGAAGGCGTCAGTCAAGTGCAGACTCCGAACGCTGTGAACTTGTGCTAGCGCTAGTAGAGCTCCTAATTTTATGTACAACGAATATCGGCTATAACGTATACACGGTTTCTTTTTTCTTCCAATGCTGCTTTGTTGTTAATTACATTCATTTACGTAACCGCAACGTGTTTTCTGGACGCGCGTGACGCCGCAGCCACGAGCGAAACGTGGCGAAACGGACATGTCAAGTGAGCGCACTCTCGCCGCCGGTCAGGCACAAGCGAAAGACAAGACGAGCAGTCAAATCGAGCTGCGCTCCAGCTACCGTAAGCCGCCGCAAACATGCCGAGATAACAGAGCACAACACTTCGCGGCGCTGGCGTCAGTCCAAGCCCGTCCGTCCACGCTGCGGAGCGTTCGTGTTAAGCGTGCTGATGGTTGTACGTGCTCCTGTAGTGGCTGTATCGGATTCCAAAAGATAACGAATTCGAGATAAAAATGCTAATTTTTGACTTACGAAGCCTCGCAGCAGCGGCGGCGACAGATCACCACCACGATTACCAAATAAAATTTCGGGAAATAACCTTGCCAGTAATGATTTTAGCAGGCATGTTGTACCTGTAGAATTGAAATGGGCCAGTGCTGAAAGCAAACCTTCACATAAAAGCTTCGTGACCAGCACCCAGTTGAGGGATACGCGTACACACCTAATCTTCCGTGAAATGCACGGCTGTTCCTGTTCACGGTTCACATCAGTTGTCGCGGAAGCATGTGGTGTGTACACGTCGGTAAATTCTGTCAAAATGTAAGCTTTATATATCCGCCAAACACTGAAAAAAAAAAGTTTTTGCAACTTTAGTGGCAGAATGTCGTACAAAACACCCTTCATATACCCTTCTGTCATTCTTTTCTTTTCCTGCTAGGGCGTGGCTTTGACGAAAACACCGATACTACACCTTCCAGGCATGCAAGGGTGTATGAAATGCATATTTCGCAGGCTACGCCTCATAATAATGTAAGGGTGCGGAGGTACTTTTAAAGAGGGTATCTTTCTATGGTTCTTTCAGCCATTTTCGTGGTTGATCGGTTGTAGGACTCAGCAAGCAAAACGCTCGCTTTCTCTACCTCTCAATCGTTCGTTAGTTGGGTGTATTGGCTTACGTTGACAATCATCTTTGATGATCTGTGCACAATTTTTAATGTGGAACTGCAGTAATACTGATGGCGGGGTTGCGTTACTGTTTATGCAATTCTTTATCTAGAGATGATGTTGAATTCACAGTCATGTGTCGATCATTAGCACTCGAAAATATGTGCAGCATATTTCGCCACTGATCCCCGCATTACCGTGCATTTATGAAGAAAACTCGCGCGCTCACCATTCCGATTGCTGCTTTCTAATGTTTCTAATGCACTGCTTTATATGCCGATTAGGGCAGCTCGCACGGCGTCTCGCGAACTGCACGCAACTAGTGCTTATCTACCTAACAGCAGTTCAGCTCATCCCCACTGGACGGTGAAGCCGTGATACACCTGCCTACTATACTTGTCGTTATACCTGTTTGCCGTCTGGTGTGTGCTATTAGCGTTCTATACCGTATTATGAAAGGCTGATTCTCACCGGCTCACGTTCGCGCAAGTATGCAAGTTTGGTCGCCATGATCTTGCTGTTGATTTATTTTTTCAATCAATCAATCAATCAATCATTTCATTTCATTAAAGAAGGAGGAGTACAGGGCTAAAAGCTGACAGCTTGACGAGGTCTTGACGAGATTTTGACAGCTTGACGAGATTTTGACTAGTAAATGATCAATTAGGAGTTCTATACCTAATACTACGGTAAATAAACATTATACTGCTCTGTTCGTGTTAGTCTTAGCTCGGGGCAACTCCGATTTCCCTGCTCAAATAGTAAAACGCAGAAATGCTTTTATGAGACAGCCGCTAGACCAGTCTGAATGAAACTTGTTGTACTTGAGAGAGAGCGCTGAATTCTGACAACTACAGGGAGCAGAATATGATTTACAGCATGCCCTACCTGTCTCGCTGTGCGCAGAATCTGCGGCCATCGAAGATGTGCTGCAGTGCCTGTCTCGGGGAATGCGCCTGTACAAGGTGCGCTCCGCCAAGAAGACCTACCGGCGCTGCTACCAGCTTCTCCTGGAGAACATGCACCTCGTGTACAGAAACTCCAGGAAGCCTTCTTTCTTCGCTAGAAATCCGCACGGTCAGTTTCGTTGCACGGGTTTTTGCATGATTCCCTATCGAACAAATTTAGAACGTATACCAACAAAATGTATCCCTTAATCGGCCCCCTGCCCCCCTCCCCTTACCCTTTACTGGCCTATCCGCCTTCTTCCTTGACAGTTCCCACTCTGCTGTCGTGGCGCTAATAAAACAAAACGACGAAATAAAAAAGTAACGAAAAGAAAGCGCTGCACGAAGGCGCAGCCATACAACTAACAAATGTAACATTCACAATTTTCTTTAACTTTTTTGGAAGGACGTACGGTGACACAATTCTTAACTCAATATATAGAAGTGAAGCAAACACTACCGTACTTTGATAACCGTAGCTGCTGCTGTTGTCTTGTCGAATACAGAAAATTAATAATAATAATGAAAATAGAAACAATGTACATATTGGAATCTATGTGAAGAAAAGCTTTCGTTAAACGGCTATTCTAAAAAAAGAAAGGAAAAAAGAAACGTTTCTATACATCGGTTCCATCTTCTGTCCAAGGCGACCGCTGACTAAACACTGCCTCCGGAATGGGCCCACACTTTGCTACGACAGTCGATCCTGTGTTCATAAGTCTGCCTACGTACGTTACTCGACGAAATACCTACTGGGAAAGACGCGCCAAACACCGTGAAATAAGGTCTGCAAAGCCTCAGTTTAAGAAAGGAACTGTGCGCTTATAAAGCGCACATATCTGGTGTAACGCGAAAGCGCCGTTTGTCGCTCGACTGTGTACGCAATTCCATAGAGAACGTAGCCGGCCACCGGCACATTTATAGAGGTAGCACAGATGGGGCTACATAAGGGAACCGATTTGTTTTATACAGGAGTGCTGTTCTGCCTAAGAGCTACTCGGCAAAGCGATGTATACATCGAACTCAAGAGTTCGACGAAAGTTCGTCGGGTCACGTAACATAACGATGAAGAAGTTGCGGTCACTGATTAAGTCAAGGTGAAAATAACACAAACATTTCGGGATCAGTCAAGGAAAACTAACACAGGGACGTTTCAGTGTAATCAAGGAACCCGTACGGGACCGGAAACGTCTCTGTGTTATTTTCACCTTGAATTGGTCAGTGACCGCGATTTCTTCATCATCGGCAAAGCAACATAGCAGCAACCTCCGTCACCAAAATCCGGCTTCACCGATTACGTGCCTGGTGGTGGGATAAAACACCGGCGATATAACAGCACAACAGCCCGGCACTCCGACCATGGCTCATACCCGCTATGGCGGATTGGCAGAGACTCGGGGTGGATAAAGCTAAATGATTAGAGACGTAACTAAATTCGACTCGCAGGTTTGCGAAAACTGGTAACTTCAGTGTGACGGGTGCAAAAACAAAAAACAAAAAACAAACAAAGGGTGTTACCTGAACTGAAATGCATTAAAAATAAGAACGATAAAGACCGCTTATTTAACTGGGGCGGTCGCTTAGTACAAATTACTCTGACGCCAGCGTAAACACGTACCCCGCGTGACTGTATACGCGAGAGTCGGAAGTTCGAAATGAAAGCATAACGGAGAATTGTCAAATCCAAGTAGCTCTTTGGAGACTACGCGCCCATTCTCGAAACACGTGCGCGCAAGAGCACGTGAGCGATAGCACATATGCGCGCGCCAGTTTACATTGAACGAACTTGCTCTCTCGTGCGAGAACTTTCTGGCCTCTGAAGGTTTAGATGCTGTGGTCGGAGGTGGCGCTGCGAGGCGTTTCTTCACCGCCTTAACTGAGTAGTTTCAGTGCGCCTTCATCGCACAAGCCCGCGGCGCGCCACATTTTAACGCGATAGCGTTAGGGAGCCCGTGTGGCAGAAAATCCGGCGTCGGACGTCGCTTCGGCAAAAACAGTATCGAACCAAATTTTGAACCACGCATACCCGATCACTTATATGTACCACAAAAGTTGCTCACACCTTGCCTTTCATTCTTTACAAAGTTATGCCTCGGAATTTTGAGAACGGCAGCCCACTAACAAATGTAATGGGGAAAAAAAAAAACAGCGCGTCTCCTTATGTTAGCTCTTCTCAGACTGAAATATTAAAATTGCGAAACAATAACAGGAGATCGACCCACGCAAGAGGCCGCGTTTCTACCAGAAAGCTCGCCTTCCTGCATAGCGTTCGCAGCCAGCGTTTCCCGGTAAGCGTTACGGTTACATAAGCTGCAGTTGCCGGGAAGCACGAAAAGTAGTAAGGGGTCTCTGAACGCTATCGCGTTCCACTCTTAAAGGCGAAGCTTAAGCGTCCTCCAGATTTTTGAGATGCACCGTTTCACCTTGCTTCTTTATGCATAAAGCTTTCGTGGGAGCTTTTCAGTGAACGACCGGGCATGACCCGAAGATCGCTGTGTCCGCGTTCCCATCGCAGTGGACATCTTCGAGGTGGAGGAGGTGCGCAAGGGCTGGAAGACGGACGTGTTCAACGGCGTCGAGCGCAAGTACCGCCGCGGTGCGCGCTCGCACTACCTGCCTTTCGGCGGCGCCGACATGAGCGAGGACCGCTGCTTCTCGCTCATCCTGTCGCCCAAGCACGAGACGCTCGACCTGGTCGCGCGGACCCCGAACGAGTGCGACCTGTGGGTGCGCGGCCTGCGCCACCTGGTGGCCAACTGCAAGAACACGCGCAGGGACCAGGAGTACGAGAGGTGCGCGGAGGCCTGGAAGGCACTGTGGCTCCACTTTCTTTTTCTTTTGGGGGGGCGGACGGGTTTATTCATGGAAGGTTCTGTGATATTATTACCAGGGGGTATACAGTAGATTTTTCACGTATGCGCTCCTGAGACTGCGCGTACGTTGTATTGCGCATTATTTTCAATTTCCTTTAGAAACTTTCAATCCTTTTGAAACAAACTCATAGGCAATTACACAAACGAGGTTTGTGCGCCTCCTTGAAAAACTCAAAGCCCTTGAATTTGGAAAAAAAGAGATTCAAGGACCGTTAACTTATTACTTATCATGAGGAAAATAGGTGTTTTTTTGTAGGTTATGTCAGATCTTTTTTTTTTTTTTTCAGAAGGAAACAGTGCAGTGAATATTTTATGCAATGCATAAACAAAAAGCGGAATGAATGCACCTTTCACGCATAAAAGCTGTCTTAACGAGATCTATGTCATAAGAAATACAAACTGGCAGAATCAAGATTGTGGGATAGCATTGAACAAAATTTGTAATGACACGCTTGTACTACTCAGAAATATATAACAAAAATGATGAGATATGCAAAATTTATTGCCGTCTAATAGGCACCATCTCCAAAAAAAAATATAAATTTTTAATTGAACAAGTATTCCACAACAAAAAATTAACTGTAAGCACTACAGTTGGCCATGCGACGCTGCAACTGCCGATGTACTGGGCTGGTTTGCGCCATTGCAGCTCTCAGAGTCTGAGTACGATGATAAGGCAGCATCCTCAGACTAGCTACTGCTCGATTCATCGATAAAATGAGCCGCAGACTCGGCGGAACCACGAGATGTGCAATCTCTCGAAGCATGCGTGCTGCTCCCGCACGCAGCCATTTTTGCTTCCTACTTTTACGATAGCAAAATTTCGGAGCGCATTCAAAACTGCCTTTTGGTAAAAAATTGAACTGCTTAGAAAACAAAAATATAGTTCTCCTCCTTCACGTCCGATAGGGCAGTAAGTCCGTGACCGGTGTGGAAGGTCTCGAAAGCAGTATTTCTAACCATCGTTTGCGGGCTAACGATGCAAATGGGCATGGTATGCGAAGAGTTAAAACACCCCAAAAATATGTGCTCCTTGAATGCCCTGAAAACTGGGGTTGGGCAAGATTTTCGAAACAGTCAAAGTAACAAACTCCTCATAGGGGCTATGCCATGGACACATTTATTGGCCATCAATCCCAGATATTTTCTTTTGAGAGCGTCATTAAATGATTATGACGTGGTGTGTACACAGACACCAATGACAGGCTTGTTTAAATCATCTTTGCCACCATGGAGCTGGACAAAGTCAGATCTAGCAACCATGCCATGCCACCATTTTGTTGTTTAGCTAGCAGATCAGTTCATGTTGCAGCCATCATGGCTCCATTTTCGAGTGCTGGGCTCTAGAAATGCCTGGAGAAAAATAAGTTTCGGCCATTCAGCCTTCAAACCACGAGTATATTTGGCTGAAGTTGGATACTACTAACCATCATGCCAGAAGGCACTTGACGTCACTGCAATGGGAAAGTTAACTTATAAAAGCGGCTTGAAGAACTTGCAGCGCGTGTCCGATTCAGCTAATCACTTAGCTGCAAGAAATTGAAGACATTTTGCTATTTTTAATGTATGTGCACGAATAAGGTTCGTTTCCCTTTTGGCATCCTTGAAATCCCTTAATTGTCCTAGAAGTTTGAGTCAAATATATTATGCGAACCTTTCATCCAGTATACATCCCAAATACAAAGTCATATACATGCGGAACTGCACTGAAACAGTTTAATCATATTCTTAGCATCAGCCTCAAAGGAAATTGGCATTAATTCAATCTGGACCAATCACAGATGACGAAAAGGAGGGGTCGTCTGAATAACATCTGTACACTTGAAAATGTAGGGTGCAGTGTCAACATGACAACCTGCCATGCAACATTACGCTTTCATCTCTCTATGTTGAGGCCAAGAAAAGCAGAATTTACAACTACAGTATAATAAACATGTTGAGATGGCCACATTGTGCATGCATATGGAGATACTCCCTTCACCATCCAAATGGTAAACAAAAACATTCTGGCAGAACTCATCTCACAATAAGTGTCGACATTAATGTGATTTGCAATCAAGCAGTGCAGTGACATACATACATTGCCACCACCGAAATGTGTCATGTGGGGGTGGTGCAGTGCAGCCAGGCTCCTCTCTTGTGCGTCCCTCTGGAGGAGGGGGAGGGGAGGAGGAAGGGAGTGGCTGGCAGCGACTGACCCTGTCGTTGCCAGGAGCTGCCAGTCCGTACATGCAACAAAGTTGAAAAAAATTTTATAGTCCTCCCATGGTCTGATTTACAACAAGAAAGGTGTCGTATAGTTACCAGAATAAAGCGGCTACCAATATGGGTAGCTGCTAAGGGTTGTAACAGCACACCCAAGACAAGGACAACAGAAGGAATAAAATGACGACACAGCACTGTGTCATCATTTTATTCCTTCTGTTGTCCTTGTCTTGGGTGCGCTGTCACAACCCTTACCATGAATCCCAACCAACTGGCCCAACTTGCCGTTCTGATGCATGGGTAGCTGCCCTGAGCAATTAGGGCCTACAACAGAACTATCATCACAACAAAAACGAAACATGTTTATGGCAGAGCAAAAGAACACACATACACACAAAAAAAGGAGCATGCACATATGAGCTGTTGGACATTATAAAGAGAAAATCACATCTACTGTTATATCCAGTAGAAAAAAAAAAGGCAGCGCAAAAGTCAGGAGGAAAGTTGGTCTCGACTGGGCCATGGCAGGGCACAGGACAGTTGGCAATCCTAACCCCCTTCATTTTTGTAGTCCTCTTTTTCCCAAATGAACTTTTTTCGACCTTGAGGGTATTTAATAATTGGACCCTCTCGGCATGAGTGTTCATGCCTCTGTATAGTTCTCTGATGCTAGTGAGCTAGATAAATATAAGTTATACTGATGCTATTTTAGTAGGTTCACGACTGTTCTAATTTGCAGATCACAACAGTCAGTGCTAATGGGACAACCAGTTGTTGGAAAAACTCGCCTCAGAACAGTGGAGCATAATCAAAGTTTCAATTATTGGTGTGTGTCTTGAATAAAATAAATACTACAACCCATGTTGCCGTTCAAGTAGTTAGTCATGTTTCTGTGTGTCTTTGTTCGCCTTTTGTCCTTCAATCTGTTTGTTTTCATTACCAGGTGGCTGCGGGACCAGTTTCAGAAAGCTGATGTCAACAAGAGTGGTGCTCTGAACTTCCAAGAGTGCCAGGGCCTCCTCAAACAGCTCAACATCACCATGGACAAACGTCACTGCCGGGCTCTCTTCCACGTGGGTACTTATTTTTATGCATGTTTAGCTGGCACCTTGATGAGCACTAATGGCACTCAAGATAATAGGAATTCATCGCCAAATTCATCAATTGTTAGGGGATTTGCTATTTGAGAAGGTATATTTATTTACTTCAAATTTTGTAATGAATGCAGTAGATGTCAAAATAAGACATTATTTAAGGTAAAATATAACGTTATTAGCTGGATCTACTGCTCTCCTCAAAATTCTTATACAACATGATTTGGTTTCAAATTGTCATAACTCTAGCATGCTGTAATTCATCTTAACTTCTTCGGCAGATATAAAATTCCTGCAAAACTCCTCTATCCCAAGCTTATGAATTTACCACATGGGCTTTTGATGACTGACAAGATCTGTTCTAGCCTTGCATTTGCATTATTCGTATTGATTACAACTAAAGATTCAGAATATATGTGACTCCTCCTGGACACAGGCTGCCAATTTCAAGAAGCACAAAGTAAGTGGAGAAGACGTGCTGGACCGAGAAGAGTTCATAAGCTTCTACCACAGCCTCCTGTCACGACCTGACATTGATGCCATCTTTAAAACGTGAGGCTTACTCCCTTGTCTTACATAGTTAATTTGTTGATAGCTGTTATAACTTTCACCAGAAATTTTAAGTCGGATAGGAGGTAATCGCAGTGAACATAATACTTCTGAACAAAACATGGAGCAATGCAACTTGCAACACGACAGGTCACAAAAAGTTACAAAAAAGGCAGTATAAACTTAAGAGTTTGTGAAGGCATTATTTTAATGCCTGTGAAATATGTATTTCTGATAAGTGAAAAATGGCACTCGCTCCAATTTCTATTCCAATCAAGGTATGCCGGCCACACCATGAATGTGATGGGTCCCGACCAGCTGCACAAGTTCCTAACCCAGGAACAGAAGGTGCGATGAGATATGTCACTAGTATTACAGTGCTTGCATAGTGTGTAATGAACTTTTGCAAGTTTAGTTCATTCTCTGGTTAGATGAATGTGTCCTTGGCCGACTGCAAGAGGATCATCGAAAACTATGAAGTAGACAAGCACAAGCCCCAAGGCTATCTTGGAATTTCAGGTATACTGCATTTATTATTTTTCAAGTTTCTTTGTACATAAAAATTCTGGGGTTTTACATGCCAGAACCATAATCTGAATGTGAAGCAAGCCAAATTGGGGAACACAGAATTATTTTGACCACCTGCGGTTCGTAAATGTGCATTTAAATTAATAGGTACACGAGCTTTGCCCCCATCGAAATGTAGTTACAGTGGCTGGGATTAAACGTGGGACCTCAAGCTCAGCAGCACAATACTATAACCACTAAGCTACCATGGCAAGTTCCTTTGGATGCATGTGTACAAAGCATACAAGCGAGCAGTCATTTGAGGGTCAAACAACGAACAATGCATTGGGCAGGTTGTAACATACAAGTTTTAAGGTGTAAGACAGGTGTAAGGTGTAGGTACAATGGTAAGCTTAGGATGATATCTTTGGTAACTTTGATGAAGCACTGCTTTGAAAGAAAATTGCAGTAAAAGGAAAGTATCATTTTTTTTTTTTGGTGCACAGGTTTTCGTGAGATGCTTCTTTCAGAAGAACATGACATATTTGATGCCAAGCACCGGAAGGTTTGCCAGGATATGAACCAACCACTGAACCACTACTACATAGCATCGTCCCACAACACGTAAGGAGCTCGTTGTGTCACCCTATTTTTCTGCCAGACATCGGTAGTGAAATGGGCACCATTAGCAATGGGCATTCTTTTTCTGAACTTCAGACCAATGCTTGACCTCACTCAGAGATCATCTGGTTCTTTATGAAAGGTTTTCAGGTCTCAAGAAAATTAATTGGCCTACATTCAAAGCAATCAATGGACAAATCTTCAACCTTTAGGTGGCATGGGAACTTCTATAAGGCTTTAACACCTTGTGTGCAATGCTTAGAATTGCATTTCTTCAACACATTATAGCATTGTTGCACTTCCACATACTTAGAAACTATGGAATTGCAAAGTGGGCTGGCTGTAGTCATCGAGTAGGCACACAGGGTGAGTTGTTGAACAAGTTTGCCAGCAGTCGCTTCTATACCACTGAACTACCTGGTGAATTTATTGATATGATTATTGTGGTTGGAAATCGTATCAAAATGTTAGTACGTAACAATTATGTCACCAGGTTCTCCACAACATTAACTTGTTACATGAACGAAGGTATTCGTGATGTGAGCTGAAGTGAACCCTTGCAGCTTATAATCACCACCATAGTCAGTCTGAGATTGAGACCAAAAGAAGCAGTATTCCAGCATACACATAAAGCCACTTTCTACAACAAAAAGAGAAAAAGAGGTGCTGCACATTGTTGCAATACTACACAAATACTACCTTCATCTTCAGAGGAAATCAGCCTCTAGGTGCTCTGTGATGTCATGTTTTTTGTTTGATGTCAATTTCACTCTGTTCTTACCACATACCAGTCTTTCTCTGGATTAGTACTTACTGCAGAAGCTGTACAGACTAGTATTTCTATTCATAAATCTATGCATCAGATAACAGCGAGTCTACCTCCCCTTTTGCCTATCTATAATATGCAGGTATTTAGTTCAGGGACAGCTCGTTGGCAGCAGTAGCGTCGAGGGCTACATCAGGGCACTGAAGAAAGGATGCCGCTGCCTGGAGCGTGAGTTATGCCCTTTTGTCTTGCTCAGTTCTAAGAATCATCTACTTTCCTGATGCTTTGCTACCTATGCAGCTGTAATGCCGTTTGACATAACATCCCTTTTAAAGAAATGGTCTTGTAGCACAAAATAGGCAGTAGCTTTCTTTACAGCCTTATTTAAAGTAAGTTCCAGAGAAAATCAACCATGAAGCTCAAGCTAAGCTCTCATTTAGCTAAAGAAACTAGGACACTTGGCGAAACAGTTTTAATGTTAGCAAGGGCAGTAGCAGTAGCAAGACCTTGGCCTGCCACTCCATGCTGGAATGAAAGCAAATTATTTTTGCCACCTACGGGCTATAAACCAGTGTAAGTGGTACGCAGCCCCATTGTTCAAGAAAATCATAATGGAACTTGCAGTGCAAAGTGTTCCAAGCCACTGGTAGCAAGTAGACATTGGCCATAACAAAAATGTGACGAGTAACCAGAAAGTAGAGCTGAAATTTAGTTAAGGAATGACCGCACAGGCAATTTTGGAGCAGGAAGAAACTACATTTTCTTCCAAACAGGTACACAACCTGAACTATTTCTTTACTTAAGCATTCACACATTAAGGCACTTGTACATGCGTCTGCAAATGCAGGGTTCACACTGTTTAAGTGATTGCTGATCCTGTGCTCTGTAAACTTTTCCATGCGAGTTCACAGACATGCTACTACTGTACTTTCAAAGAAGCTTTTTATTTTGTAATCTGCTCAAAAAGACTTGGTCTCTTCCTAGAGTATGCATGGTTGTTATGGTGTCTTCCTGATGCCTTCCTGAGCATGCATCGTTTATTTTCTGTTTTATTTGTGGGTCCATCAAGGTTGTGGTACACTTCAAATCATTTGAGAACTGAACAATTTTATCTTTGAGCTTGCTGGATGATTATCAGCAGGTAACAAGAATAGGGGCACCAACACAGAAGGCGTGTATGACACTGTTGTTTGGCACCTTAATGCTTATTAATTGCTTCAACAACAGGAAAGCAATTTGCTTTATACACACATTAATCCCCTATTCATGCAATCTGTTCATGCCATTGTGCATTCTATGTTGTGCATGAAACGATTAATAGATGTTCAGGTACTAGTTAGCCCAGTGTCAGTACATCTTTTCTGGGGCCATATTGTCAATCACTCACTTTGGCGAGTATGTACGATCATAGCACTGGACATGCTAGCTTCTACGCGTGGCTGCTGTGTCGGCTGTGGGCAAGAGTAGCATTCACCAACTCCTACAGCTATCGTATTGGAATGGCAAATTCACCAATGTGCACTATGTGCAAGTGTGAAGAGACCATCAGTCACCTTCTGTGCCACCATTCTCGCTTCCATAATCGTGAGACTCTCCAGCATGCCTTGAATAGACTGGATGACAGGCCGCTTACAGAAGCAAAGATCTTGGGAGCCTGGCCACACAGTTCATTAGCCCAGAAAGCAGTTCGAGCGCTTTTTCACTACCTGAAGGCAACAGACATAAAAACTGTTACAGCGCAAACACATGCAACCACAAAGTATGAAGGACAGGACACAAGCGCTGTTTGCGAGAAAAGGGAAGAACACAGAAGGAAGGGCCCACTGAACAAGAAAGGTACTTCATTAAAACTTCTTTCTGGGTGAGTTGGTGCATACTTGACATAAAAACTGTTACTGCGCAAACACATGCAACCACAAAGTATGAAGGACAGGACACAAGCGCTGAAGAAGAGGGAAGAACGCAGAAGGAAGGGCCCACTGAACAAGAAAGGTACTTCATTAAAACTTCTTTCTGGGCGAGTTGGTGCATACTTGACATAAAAACTGTTACAGTGCAAACACATGCAACCACAAAGTGTGAGGACAGGACACAAGCGCTTGTGTCCTGTCCTTCATACTTTGTGGTTGCATGTGTTTGCGCTGTAACAGTTTTTATGTCAAGTATGCACCAACTCGCCCAGAAAGAAGTTTTAATGAAGGCAACAGACTTGAGTTCCCGACTATAGACATCCTACACCTAAGTTCTCTCTCTCTCTTTCACTCCCCGTTCCCCTCCCCACGTGTAGGGTAGCAAACTGGGCACAGTCTGGTTAACCTCCCTGCCTTTCCTTCTTCCCTCCCCTCCTCTCTCTCTCTTTATGCGTGACAGCGTTCCAAGCAAAGGGTGGTGCCCATTGGCTTGGCACTGTGCCAGGAATGCAGTCACTTGTAGACACCAATGTGTTCTGTGCGGAGTCATGCGAAATGTTGTGAAAGTATGCGACCATATCCCTTATAGTGATCAACCAAGAATAGACTGCTCCTAGTGCATGCATCTTTACTTTCTGCTGAAAACCATTCTTGAAATCACTGTGCATTTTTTATTCCCCAGGGCACATGTTTAACATGCTAATCGCTGCTCTGGTTGCATGTTTCTAGTCGACGTGTGGGATGGGCCTGACAATGACCCAATTGTTTACCATGGTTACACTCTCACGACCAAGATACTCTTCCGTGACGTCCTTGAGTCGGTAAAGCAGTATGCCTTCAAAGAGTCACAGTAAGTTGAATGTTTAAGCCATCAAAAGTTCTGTTCAATAATGTCAATATGCTGGAATTCAGCAATGAGCCTTATCAGACAAAACCCGTGAAATGTCAACCACTTTTGCAGGTACCCTGTGATCTTGTCTCTTGAGAACCACTGCACTCTTGAGCAGCAGAAAGTGATGGCCAAACACCTAGTCGAAATGCTGGGCCGTACGTTATTTCATACATTCTGTCATTTTATATCCAAACATTCTGGTCTGACTATTGTGTACTGTTTAAACATTATTACGGTTAGCTGTCTTGTGAGTGGAAATAAATGGCAATCATACACGCATAAGGACTCCAGCTTTGAAAGCCAAGTCAACCTTCACGTTTTGTGTTTCTCATCAAGGAGGCTGCATTGCAATGGGGATACAATTGAAGAAGGCTGATAAGCTTAGATCAAGGTCATTCACAACTCTCCTCAAACGGGGTCACCCATCTTTTTTCTCGCGCAGGTTTTCAATATCAAATGTCAGTAACCTCTCAGTGACTAAACTGCAGCTACAAAAGTGTTCCTTGTTGTTTGTTGCTGGAAGATTGTTTCTTTATTCTAATAAAAATAACACGGTAATGCGTATCCTCTGCCACCTGATGTCAGAGACTTTGATGGTTTGGAACTTTAGAAGGCATAACATTGGCTGCCTGAAGCCAAGCATATGGTTGTCTTGCAGAAAGTTCTTGTTGTTGTGCATATTTTTTTAACGAAACATGACTTAAAGCTTTCGCTTCTATTATGTTGCAGCTTTATTGTACAAGAAGCAGATCGATGAAAGAGAAACGGCAATGCCACCACCTTCAGCACTGCTGAATAAAATCCTCATTAAGGTAATGCGTCTTTGCAAGTAGTTGGCCACCTCAGAGTGCATGCGTCTTATTTTCTTGTTTTTAAGTTATTGGCCAGGGTGTGTAGTCAGAATTAGCATAAACTGTTAGTCTGGTGCACACGTATAAAGTCTCTATATGCTTGCCTGCAAATGACTTCCAAGCGTGTGAGCATGGTGCTGCTATGTGACTGCACGGAAGAGACATCAGTGGAAGCCTCTTAGCAATGACATAATGGTGCAATTTGGTTAACTAGTTCAGATTTGCGGACACATTTGTGACACATTTGCAGGCACAGTATGACAAGTTCATGTTCAACAGAGCATCACTAAATTTTATATGCGTATATTTATCAGACATATTTTGCATAGCTGTTGTAATAATGCACTCTTTTGTTCAATAGACACATCTTGCGGACAAAAACACAATATTCTCGATGAGACAGATGCCTAGTGTCTGCAGTCGGCTGCTATGCGCAATATCTACACAGTGTCCATTGTGGCTAATGCCTGTTGTGCAATGCAATATAAAATTATTTAATTATAACAGCCACCTCCATGAATACTTAATTATATATGAAGTTCTTATGCAGGACAGCTAAACTAATTGTGTTAATTAGCATTCTTCCTTAAATCTCGCAACTCCGTTGTTTAAATGGAAAACAACACCAAGTGAACTCGTCAGAACAGCGTTATGAACTCGGATCTTTCATTCCTATTCTTTGTAATCGAACAATAAATGTGCCTATGTGCGTGTGTGCCTTTATGCATCCATGTTTTCTGTCTGTTTGAACCAGTTCTTAAATATAAATAAAGATAATAGATTTATGTGCCTATATATATAAAGTCACTTTGATATCCCTAAACCAAACACCTTAATTGTTGGAAAACCCTAGGTGTCACATTGGAACTCACCAAAACTGTGGAAATCGCCAAAATAAGCTCTTGTGCACTTAAATAATAGGAATTCATTATCCAATGCTCCAGCACTGGCTATTGTTGTAAGAAGTGAAGTTAATCTGCTCATGTGTTCACATAAAAAAAATCATGATGCAAAGCTCTACCACCACAGTATGCCTGACTCTTACAAATATTATTCTGTTATAACTTAAGACATTCTCTGTATTCATGACTACACTGTACTTCCTAGCAATGTCCAGTGTGTCATGAAATCTAGACTGTGTGTTCTTCTGTCGTGACATTTGTTACAGTTCTTGTGTTGTGACTTTGTGCTCTCTGTACTCCGTCGCAGTGTTGCTTATGTCGTGTCCCGTGTCTCTTGCTTCTTTCAGGGCAAGAAGTTAAACAAAGACCTCTCTTTGGATCAGGATGAGGATAGCGAGGATGAAGGCACTGCTGCCAAAGTAAATAAGGCACAATACCTTTTTAGCAGTCACATGAATGTGCGTGCTTTCATGAGGCACTTGTTAAACTTTAGTGCCCGTTATTAGTGTCCACTATCAGATATAACCAAGTATTTTGGCCATTCAATTATCCCTATTCAGATATAGTTAATGTACATGCAGTTAACCAGTGCCTCTTGGAAACAACTGATTATTGAAAAGCTTGTAAATGTTCCTATTGCCAATCTTCAAATCAAATGCTAGCGCTTTTGACCACTTTCCTATTCATTTGTTATGCTTCCTGTATGTTTCACTGTATTTGCATGCTTGCACTGATCCTCCATTTGTGAGTTGAGGTCAGTCATTCACATAATACTCCAGGAACTGAGACAGAAACAAGTTCATAACTCACATCGGCAGGTTTTCATGTAGGTCTGTTCACAGCTGCTTAGTGTGGCATTGCAAAACTGACTCCCTGTTGTGCTTTGTTTTACTGAATGACAGTTGAGTGTGTCCTTTTCCTCTTTTCCTTTGCTTCAATGGTTAGCCCACCCACAAAAGTGTCTTGGCTGAAGAGCTCTCGGACTGCGTCAACTATTGCAAGGCAACACATTTCAAGTCATTCGAAGAGGCTGAGAAATGTGAGTAAAAGTGAACCCTCATGCTCAACCATCATCATACCGTATTAATGCAAAATTGTTGGCCCATAAATATGAGCAGTACTTGATCCCTTTTCTATTAACTAATGTATTTCAGAAAAATATATGTTCCCTATTGTGAACACAGTTTGATTCTACAGATCCTACCAGTTGTAGAATGCGAGAACTGGAGAGAAAAAAAGAGTACTTAATTTTGGTATAACAACATTACATAGAAAAGCACAAATTAACACTTCATGCATGCATCAGATCACATTCATGCTGGTGTTTCCCCTCCTATGGTTTCATCCTATCAGATCAGAAACTACAAATTTTTTTCCCCTAAGCACGAATTTGGATCCCACTTTAGTGAGCAAGCAAAATGTGGTCACTGAAAATGATAACAGCTGATCTAAAGGCATTACATAGTTGTAGTCATCGAGATGTCTTATCTTCTTGACCGGACTTTCATCAGTGAATGTTGAGCTGCCATTAGAAATAATATGGCGGATTATTGAACAGACTATAGTACTGATATCAGTCTTTGATAGTCAAATGACTGGAATTTTATATTCTCACTTTCACCATGGAAATATCTTAATTCAGTCTCCAGATTGTGAGCTGTGCTATATACCATAAAGCATGTGCTACATATATGTGACTGCCCTCACCACATGGAATATCTAGAGAGGCTGACTTATGCTTGCGCCTGCCTCAACAACAAAATGTTGTCAGAGTACTGTATTGGGCCCTTGGCCAAGCTGCAGGCCATGAAGGCCTTACTTAATGTGTTAAAAAAGCGTAGGCTTGGCCTCTAAGACTATGGATAGGTTTGCCCGCTGCATGTTTTGCCTCGTGCCTCTGTCGTCATTGTCGCTCACCTTATTCCTTTTTTCCCCTCACCCTTTTCACCCAGCACAGTTATGTTCCTCAGGACAAGCTCTCTGCCTTCTCGTTCAGCTTTTATGTCTCTTCAAATTCACATGCATTTTGTTTTGCTAATTTACCATTCGTGTATTTAATCGTTTCAGGGCACTTCAATGAAATGGCCTCCTTCAGCGAAGTGAAGGCCAGCAAGATCTCATCAACTCCAGAAGGTGCCCAGAGTTTAATTCGCCACAACAGCAAGCACCTGTCCAGGATATATCCCAAGGGAACCAGGACAGACTCCAGCAACTACGACCCTGTGAAATTCTGGAACGTTGGCTGCCAGATTGGTGCGTCTGTTGGCTGAAACTTTCCTGCACTCAAGTAAATGACTATATCAAAAGAAAAAGGAATCACTGATCAATTCTAATTTCCACAATTTGAGATATTGCTGCTGACTCTACTGCTAGGCATCATGAAGGCCGTTAGTATAGATACCCACAGTGTGGCCTCTAGTATTGATCCCATGGCATGAAGACTATGAATGAATGAATAAAGCCTTTATTTTAAGGAAGGGGACGGCTCTAGGCCGCTGATGGGGATTAGGAGGGAAGGGAATGTGGGTACCCAGACTGTTGGCTGAAACACTTCATCTCAGTCTGGGATCTTCCACTTTATGCAGGCTCAGGCGCATGTTTAGTTCCGCCACTCTCACGTGGACTGATCGACCCCTTCTACACTACTCGAAACAGGCCACTTTGTCTGCCATACGTCACAATGGCTTTCTGTGTTTCAGGGTTAGTTTGTATGGCAATTCCTAATGTTCTAATGTCTCCGTGTAGTAGATGCTGAATGTTGGATCTCCCTTGTGAAAAAGCTGCACAGCTCCAAATGAGGTGTTGCAAGTCTGCTCTGCATGACTCCTGGCAATGTGTACATCGGGTGTAAGTCTTCGTAATTGTAGCTTGTCTGCGTTGGTGCCATTTCTCAAGTATGTGTGGTGTGTACGCAGCGTTTGCCATAACCTTATTCAAGAAAACCTCTTCCGCGCGGGTAAGCCCTCCCTTGTCGTCAAACACATGTACTGGTGTAGCTTCTAATAATCTCCGTTTACTGTCTGCTTTTATTTTAGTACGAATGTAATGCATCAGTGCTCTGCTAGGAGAGCCTGCCGCCAATATGTTTAGGTATGGGTTTTGGTCCGCGGGGTTTGGCGAGGAAATGGAGTGTGGGGAGCTGTACGTGTAATCAAGCTCACCCGCTTGCGCGGCAGCAGCGTGAGCGGCTGCGTTTCCCCCATCCGTGCCGGTGTGCCCCGGTGTCCATAGGATTTCAACATTTGTCCCATTGTCCTGTATTCTCTTTAGCTTTTTTCTGGTGTCGTTGGCCACCGCATCATCTGTCGTAGGCCCCGTTAATTCGGCCACTGCTTCGCACGAATCAGTAAGGATCCGATAATTATTCCGCACACTCTGCTCTACAATGTCTCCCATGTCAATGGGAATGGTGTTGACCGCTCCCCATATAGCTAAGAGCTCAGCGTGCAAGGTTGCACCCCCAGGAAGCTGACATGTGTGATAGCCATTGTGTTGGGGTGCAGATGTGCTAACCCAGGCCATGCTTGCTATGTCGTTTGTGATTGCAGCGTCCGTGTAGATGTCAGTGGTGTGCTGCGGCGTGTTTAATCCCAATCTCTTTTCAAATATTTTTTAGCTTCCGCGTTTCGTCTGGCGATAGGGCGTTGTTGCCTCCGTACGCCCAGTGGTGCTTCCCATGGTGGCGTTATGGTCGCTTCCGCGGGCTCTGGCTTCGCATGGACTTGTTTATCCCATGCCATGATCTGTTTTCCTTGGGTCGTGTTTTCCAACCGGGATCGCATTCGAATTCGTGCTTCACTGATTATGTCCCGTATGGGTGGAATCGCTACGAGCTTGAGCAGGTCCTCGTTCCTCGTGTGCTTTGGTAGCCCAGTGATCGTACGGAGGGTGGCCCTGTGTAACTTTTCGATGTCACCGAGGTCTCGTTCAGAGAATTCGTACAAGGGTGCCCCGTAAAGAATCCTTCCAACCGCGACCGCTTTTGCAAGCGTTTGGCACGCTTTCTGACACGCTCCGCCATACTTGCTCGATATTTGTCTAACCAAGTGCAACAGCGGTCTCCATTTTTGCTTTAGTGTGCGAATCCATAGCTGGGGGCTGTTGCAGCTAGCAATCTGCGCTCCAAGAATCCTAATTTGTCCATTGGCCGACGTAATATCGCTTTGGCCGATGTGCAAGTGATCTGCATGTTTACATTGGTTGCTTTCTTTCCGTCTACGCTGATCAATTCTGTCTTCTCTGGCGAGAGTTGCAGTTCGAGGTTATCTAAAGTGTTGCTAAGGCTCAGGATCGCTGCTTGCAGCTCAGTTTGCATGCTCTGTATGTCAGAATAATCCGCCGCTTCCGTCCATATTGTTATATCGTCGGCGTAAATAGTAAAACGGGCTGAAGTGTCTCGCTCAAGACTTTCTGCCACACGTGTCATGGCCAGATTGAATAGCATAGGTCCGAGGATGGAGCCCTGGGGCACTCCCCTATCCAAGTAATAGGTCTTCGGACTCCATCCCGGTGCCTTGCCATGGAGCTGAATTGGTCTGCTTTGGAGAAAGCTACGTATCCAATTGCATGTTCTTTGGCTAGGGTACCTGGCTATAAAACTATGTCCACGAATCATCCTATGCTTCACTTGTGTGCACAATACTGCCTTAGTCCTTCATTAAGAATAACCTTGGTGCGCCCTGATTCAATCGTGGAATCTTGCAACTGACTACATAATCTTTAGAAAATGCCCTTTCAGAAACTCAACACTGTGTGTTTGGATGCCTTCATTTTGCCTTTGACTGTCTTTTGTTCCTCAGTGGCACTGAACTACCAGAGCTGGGACCAGAAGATGTTCTTGAATGAAGCGAAATTTTCCCTGAATGGCCACTGCGGCTATGTGCTGATGCCAGAGTTCCTCCGCAAAGGAAGCTTCAGGATGGATTCTCCTGACCCATCTCTCAAGAAGATACTCGTTCTGAGGGTAAGAAAAAGAAAAGCCTATGAACAATCCTTCCTAAAAAAAAAAATTCAAGGCATGCACCTCCAAGACAGAAGTGGCCTTTTGCTTATTTGGCCTTAGCTTTTTCGATCCCTGTATTTTAGACCATAATAAAAAGTCTCAGTTGCATTTCTTACAGTGCACATGCATGCAGTCACTCATCATGAATCGCAAGGCAGAATCTACAAATGCAAAAGATGTACACAACTGCAAACGTTATGAACAGGCCTGCATAAGATGTTGGGACATTTGCAACACCACTAACTTGATCAGTTAACAGTCTGTACAACATCATTCCAGCTCCAGAACCACCACCGGCAACAATGCAGGGACTCGAGATGTACATGGGACCTTACGACTCATGCGAACCTGGCTGCTGTGAAACACACGTACAGAATGCGGAATCTGTGCAGAATAGCACATGTAGTACTCTGTCACATATATTAATTGTACCCTTCCGACTGTACCTGAGTCAGCACACAAGGAAAAACACCCAGTTTTACCAGCACCTTGCTACCTCAATTTTGCACCACACTGTCTCATCTGATTTGTGCACCACACCACTCAGACTAGTTAAACACATGATAATAAGAGAAATTACTTTCCTCAGCAACGTACTGCGCCGATTATGATGAAATTTGTTGCATTAAAAAGAAAGGCTATGAGCTAGTGGCCATCAGAAACATACTATTTCTTCAGTTCGCCAATGTAAAAGAACATTCCTAATGATTGCAAAATTTCAGATAACTCAAGTATTACATTTACAACTCAGCAGGGAGAAGCACTATCACAATGACCTAATCTGCACTAAATAGTCAAAAGGAGAAGAAATTGATGTGTTATCCACTGCTCTGGAATATACCACTAATTTGTGACTAGGACTTCTGCAATACCCTCATAAACATTGCAACAATTTCATGTCGGCTGCAACTTCCTAAATCAGATTTGCCTTTACATGCTCTAATATATGCAATTCACAGAACTGCAATATCTGTTTTTGGTGCAGAGTTACAGATGTGTAAACTCTGTGCTTCCATTTTCTTGAAACTTGCT
This sequence comes from Dermacentor albipictus, assembly GCF_038994185.2. Classification (NCBI taxonomy): domain Eukaryota; kingdom Metazoa; phylum Arthropoda; class Arachnida; order Ixodida; family Ixodidae; genus Dermacentor; species Dermacentor albipictus. Next base: position 16,341,414 of record NC_091829.1, read on the forward strand.
GATGAGAAGCTATCGGCTCAGGGCCACAGCATTCTGGACTAGGCCTGCCGCCCACTTTGGGCGATTATGTCGTCGGCTCACTTTCATAAAGTCTATTCGTTCTCTTTACCGATTTTCTGGAATTTTGTAAAATATTCCAGGCCCTAAATCTAAATTCTGCTTCACGGAGTCAATAGAATTTAACTTTCTTTCTCGATTGTAATAAATTTCTTTCAAATTGCCTGGCTGGTCTTCTCATAAAAGTATTTCTGAACTTTAAATGTCTCTGAATAGCGAAATCGGAGTTCACATCGTGCTAGTGTGTGCTCTTAAGATAGGATCTAATTAGGTGCATATTGCCAGAGCACGCATCAGCTGCTCTTGAAATTATGTTTATGCAATATCCAACATGTCAAATATGAATGAAGTGCTTTTCTTTTAAACAAAGCATTCAATTCAAATATCTATTTAGTGATTTAGAGTTATTGAAATGGTAGAGTATACATGGGGTTACAGTGGTTATTGGAGCCTGCATACTATGAAAAAGCATCCATGCATAATACACTTGTAAATGTTATAGAAAAAAGTAACTGATGGCAATAACAATTACTTCGTTAAAATTTAATTGATTACAGGGACCAATTACTGCCCCACAAAAGTAGCTAACTACAAATGGTAATCAAATTACTACTATGCCTCATTCACATTTATTCATCATCATCAGCAGCAGCAGCGAATTTTTATGCCCACTGCCAGGACAAAGGCCTTTCCTGACAATCTAAAATTACCCTTGTATTGTGCTAGCTGACTCCAACTTGCACCTGCAAATTCCCCAATTTTATCACCCTGCCTAATTTACTGCTGTCTACCACTGCGCTTCCCTTCCCTGGCACCCATTCTGTAACTCTAATGGTCCACTGGTTATCCACCTTCGCATTACATGGCCCTGCACAGCTCCATTTTTTTTTTTGCCTTAATGTCAACTAAAATATTGGCTATCCTTGTTTGCTCTCATATCTGCACTGCTCTCTTTGTGTTTCTTAATGTTACATCTATAATTTTTCATTCCATTGCTCTTTGCGCGGTCTTTTAACTTTTTTTGAAGCTGGTTTGTTAACCTACGAGTCCCTGCCTTATATCTTAGTACTGATAAACTGCAGTCATTGTACACTTTTCTTTTCAACGGCAGTGGTAAGCTCCCAGTCATGATTTGGTAATGCCTGCCATATGCGCTCCAAAACCATTTTTATTATTCTGTAAGTTTTCTTCTCATGGGGGGATAACCTTTATTCTCATTGCACAAATGCATTAAATAAAACAATGTGGCCTGGATTTTCAATGCATCCTCCGTAGCCCTTCTCACGTCATTTATCTTCACTAGTAAATACTTTTCAAAATTTTTGTCAGTCAACTTTTTGTCGTTTTCTAATTAATAAATGTGTCAGCAGGGATACTTAAAACTTGCTAAATGTGCATGCTGGAGGGATGGGCAGAGTTATACTATATGAACACCTTCACACAAGATTGTGGTTACTCAATGCTGCGATACTTGCATCCAATCCTCCATCAATCACACTGCTTCATTGTTACAGGGGCTTAGAGAAAGTGCTTGCAATAGGGCCAATTACAAGATGAAAGAAATTGTTTGTAGCTGACTTTTTGGCATAGACATGTGAAGTGGCCATCACTATGGAGCGATGGCAATGCCAGTTCAATTCATTGGCCAACATCTGGTGGAGTGTTAACATGAGGAAACAACTAACTACTGAATGGCCAGGTTTGCCTGTCTAAACATGTGCATCCGTGAGGCAGCCATGTGGCATGACTGCAGGCATTTTGCTGTAGTTCCCGCCAAATGCAAGTGCTCCAAGATACTTTGCCTGTTACATGTTGCCTCATCAATAAAGCAACAGGTTGCATATAATGGGTTACAGAAAAAAATAACTTGGAACTAAAGTGAATGTTTGAGAGTAAACAAAAGTAATTGATTACAGGTTATTATATACAATTTGTTGCACAGAAGTCTGATAGATGCTGTCCACTGCGCAGCTACTAATTTCAAACAAAAATATTGAATACTCAATTTTATATTTGAAGCTCGTAGCCTAAATAGCTGAATCTCAATAAATCCAACTCAGAAGGGCCCAAAAATTTCTTCGAATTAAACAGAGTTTGAAATAAAGGAAGCTCATTAAATGGAGGACTTCTGTTCATTGCTGCATTAGGCGGCACACATGCACTGAGCTACCACATGAGTGACAAGATTAAAAAATGTGGCTTCACGGCAGTGCGGCTTGTGCTATAGGCACGTTATATGCACCAAAACACAATACTTGCAACGAGAGCAACAGCCGCACTGCTGTGTAGGAATCGCTGTAGCGCGAGTTGGCGGACTTTTGAGAGCATGGCTGCCGGCGAGGTATCTGCGAAGTGAACGGCCCAAACCTTTTTGAAAATTGAAATATATATAATTTTGACTCTACTCTATTTATATTCTAACTGATACCAAAATTTCACTGTTTGAGCACTTCTTAAGGTCTCTCGAGAATTGTCTTCAGTGATCATTGAAACTACCTATATGATGGGCATTACAGAGCAGCAGGGAACAAGTAGGACAATGCTTTTGCTTAGAGACATTATAGCTAACTTCATCTTCAGGCCAGCCAGTGCTTTCTCCTCTGCTTAATTATTGGGACATCATAGCTGAGGCATGTACTTCACCTGCTTCTCTAATGTTCACACTGGATTCAAATCCACGTCGCAGATACTCAGTGGCCAGCAGCTTCCCAAGCCCCTTGAGACCACGGACGGTGAAATTGTGGACCCTTATGTCGTCGTCAAAGTATTTGGACATCCACATGACAATCAGAAGGTCAAGACAAGGTTCGTCAGGAACAATGGTGAGTCACTTGGGTCTTCCAATCTTGCATGCCACTGACCCCAACTTGATGCAGCAAAGTAATCGGTGTTTGTTTCACCTGTCGGGGCAGCCTAATGGCTATGGCATTGTGCTGCTGCTGAGCTTGGAAGTCGCAGGCTTGATTCTGGCTGTGGTGGCAGCATTTGAATGAGAGAAAAATGGAAAAATGCTGGTGCACTTAGATTTAAGCGCATGTTAATGAACCCCAGGCAGGCAAGATTAATTCAGAGTCCCCTGACACTATGGCGTGCCTCATAATCAAATTGTTTTGGCGTGCAAAACCCCAAATTTCTTTCATTTTATTATTTTTATTATTATTTTTTATTGTTTTGTGGTGTGTAATTTTTTATCTTCGTTTGTGCATACCTTGCAGGCTTCAACCCAACGTGGGAGGAAAAATTTGAGCTGCCGGTGCACGTCCCCGAGCTGGCCATCTTGGTGTTCACGGTCAAGGATGAGAGCCGTACGGGCAAGAATATGAAGCTGGCCAAGTTTGCAATCCCCCTGGATGCAGTACGGGAGGGTTATCGGCATGTGCGGCTCTGCAACAACGCTTTCATCTCCCTGGTGCCAGCGAGCATATTTGTGCACATCAGCTTCCGCAAGCCCTGATTGCGCACATCAGGAACTGCCATTGAGAAGTGCACACCTCTCGGGGCACTTTTCGTGCTTTCCAAGCCTTGCCATTTAAAGTGTGCCTCATTATGACTCCATTATGCAACTGCCTGCGTGTTTGTGTTGCACATGGTAGTGTTTCTTTTCTTCTGTGCTAACCAACATTTGCCACACAGCGGGCTGCATGTTTTTTTTTTACTATAGTTTGATCATACACTCATTTGTTCACCAATATGCTGCCTTTTACAGATGATGAAATCGCAGAGGTTTACTTCACTTCACTTGAGAAGTTATGGTAATATGGGAGGCAGCAGTTTTGAAGACATGATGCGCATATTTGGGTTTGTTGCCTAACCTATTATTCTGTAACATTTGTACAGGCCAGGACACTGCAGGTGTCTTGACACAATGCCCTCAGGCAGCTCTCGTATGCACAGAGATTTTGGAAAGTTTGCACATACCATGAGTGTTGTTCAAGACAATGTTCTTGTAGAAAGCTGTGGAATGTCTGAGGTGCAAATGTCCTTTGCAAGAAGTTATGTTCACCTTGAGCAGCCTTTTTATCAACTTTCCAATTATTCCAGTATTTCCAGCTTCCAGCTGAGCTGATTTGTGAATTAGATGCCAAAGTCACACTGACAATGCCATGACAGTTATTTGCTATCTACAATGACTAATAATGACTGCTTCAGCTACTCATGCAGGCAAGTGCTTAAATGAAGCTTAAGCATTAGGGAAACCTATATTTGATCCAAACAACTTCACAAGTTGGAATTTCCTGCAGTCAGTATTTAACCAAGAGTGGGCTGGATACCCAAGCCAGGCAAATTAGTGAGAATATAGAGTGGTTGAGATGGAGGCCATACTGATTGTGGAGATTAAAGAGACTCGCAATATCTGCGAGTCATTTTGTATACTTATTGATACTTGGCTTGTTACATTAAAGAATTTTCAAAGCACCTTTTCACCGACAGGTGGAATTTAGAAGACGAGGTCGGGTCTTTTTGGAGACTTCACATCAATTTCGCGTTCTTGGGATCTGTGTATGTGGCCACTTTCATCTCGTCAAATTAGACTGTTCAGGCTTTCTATTGCAGACGGGACAATGAAAAAGCCGTTGAAATGAAGCCTGAAAAGAAGACGCATAAACTTAGTGCTTAGCTATGTACAGAGCAGTATTATAGAGTAATTTGCTCAAAAAAGCTAACATAAAGCCCAGATGGGCTCATTCAAACTGAACATGCCTAAGGCTGGACCGAGTCTGGCCCTACTCAACGAAAAATATGGGTCGATCCTGGAGATTGTGCAGTCTGAAAATGCAGGCCAATATCGCAGATACTGCAGTCTAAGCAACAAGCAAAATGGTGCACTAATGCACCCAAAAAGACTTTCTTTGATGTTAGCCGCTGTTGACTCGCCTCTTGTTGTGATTGATTCATGCATAAATTTTGTTGTTTCCGACCGTGACATATTGTCAGAGGCACAAGATCACTGAAAACTGCATGCTGCATATAAATTGGTCCCATAAAACAAATACGGAACTTTTTTTTTCTTCTTTTCAATGGTTCGCCTTTTTATGGCAGCAACATTTGGTCATGTAGCATTGTTGGTGCCTTTTATCTCACAAATTCATTGTATTCACTGTGCCTTTGCACTGCCCATATATGCTTCAGCTAACAAATCGTCAAGGTGATGTGAATATGTTTACTAGGGAATCTATTTTGCTACAACCTCTTTGTAAGCGCCACCCGTTCTGTCATGCGGGATGACACATTCTGATATCAGCACTGCTGGCTTTTCAATGGATTTTGCTGAATGTTTTATACGAGCCATGAGGGAAAGAAAATTACTAGATGTGTGTTCTGCAAAAAATTTTGAGTTTCATTCAGTTTGGCCATGCAGCCTGTCAAAGGGTACACCAGGTGCGCTGAAAATATGCACTGCCACAAACAGCAATCCTGAATTTTAGGCTGCGCAGAAAATGATAACTTTTGCTGATTATATAGTTTGTAGCCATTTGGCACTGATAGAACCTACACATCCAAATACATAGTTGCTTATGCAAGAGCTACACTGGAACGAGCCTCGAGTTGGGCTTGTCAAGGTAACATACTCCTCCACTAGTTACAGCGGAGGGCATGTTGCAATGGGGGCACATAGTCTTAAATTTATATCCATCATGTAAACATGTTCTTTTGGGTGTACGTGTTCTGCCTATTAAAGCAATGCAGCTCAAAACTTTCTTTACAAAGAATAAGCAGGACATTGTACACAGGTGGACTGGCTTTTTTTTTTCTTTATATGGGTCTTGCAATGGGTTTGGGGAGTGGGTGTCCCAATGACATTGTAACTGTCACAATCAATGTGTATACCTTAACGGTTATGTGGCAGAGTAGCCATCGGCACTCATCATGTGGTCTCGCTCGGGACTGACCGAGGCCAACGCTGCTTAGCAAAATATTAGTTGGAGCAGTGGACTAGTCTTAAAAACATCTCCAAGTATATACATCATGATTATATGCAAGTTCTTCAGCAGGTGAATACAATGAATCATGGTAGCAGCTAAGGAAAGACTGCGAAACTTCGGTCTCTTGCTTTAACATTGCACAATGTCTATCTATTTCACAGCACTTCTTCATTTACACTGCCCCCCCGCCCCCCAGCTCGTGTATTGCAGTGTGTGTTGTCAATGTGAAGCGTCCTTCGCTTGAGCTGTATAATGGACTTGTCTGCGTCACTATGTGCCAAAAAGTTGTTTGTAATGTTGTACATTATTTTGTTATGTCCTTCTGGCTAACTCAGGATCAACCAGATATTACATGTACATTTTCTCTCTTTGTTATCACATAATGATGGTTTTTCACACCATGTGAAAAGCTGTTACTGGCACCATTCTTCCCGCTGACTCTGTGGCTCTGAGCTTTTATTCACATACAAAAACACCGTTGGTTGACTTAGTCTTTTGCTAGTTTTGACTAATGATTGCCCATTGTCGTGGTCAAAAGATGCGCGGTGCATCTTGAGTTGCCTAGGGTGCACTTAATATGAGTTATGTGCTTTTATGAGTATAGTTTAAAAGTGTTATTGTTCTTATTGCAACAAATCAAGAACACGTACATAGTACACAGTACTCAGTGCCGTCTCGATTTTTCTCTCAACATTTCACTGCCTCAATGACTGAATATTCCACAAAACATCTATATTTTTATGTTTATTGCTGCATCCCCAAACACTGTTTTCCATATGAAAATAAAAATGTAATCTACTTTGCCTATTTTGCACCCTTTTTTTTTCTTACAGGGATAAAGTTATTGTGTGGCTGAAGAAAACTTGTTGCTGCACCATTTTACAATCGCGATGCATGTAATCAAGATGTGTTTCTCTGGTTTGATTATGGTTGTGCTGTGGTTTTTACATAATTACAATACTGAATAAAAATGAGTGAACAGATGTTTGGTATGCTGATTATATGTTGTTTAAGATAATTTTTAATTGTGAAAGCTTGCATTCTAAGACAAACATGAGCGTGTGACCATACATCGTGAATAAAATGGGCCGACATTGAACTGTGGACTGCGTTTCTTTTTTTGTGACCCTCCCGGGTTTATAATTTCATTTAGAGCAAAAATGTGGCACCTTGAGAATACGAGCCACAGCAGACAAATTCAACAGTCGGACCACATGTGTAAAACATGTGGTGTGACACGTGGTCTTTGTTCAAGTCATTGTTAAAATTGAAAAATTATTGTTAGAAACTCTGTTTGCAAAACAACGAAAACAATATTCATGAACCTACGGTGAATCATATGAACAGCAAGCCTGAGTGCACGTCATTTGTGTGGGGGTATCTCCATGTGCTGCACCGACACCGGAAGTTTTGAGTGCTTTTGAATGAGTACGTTCAGTGAATTTCAATTAATCTTGCTTATCCAGCAAGCTATTTCCTTCTGCAGAAGTTCTTTCCATATTCACCTTGGTGATGTATTGTTTGCGGACAACTTCATTGTCGAGTTCTTTGTTTTAGTTCTCTTTCAAATAAAGAGCCCTGCGAGATTCATTGCAATGGCTGATTAATACATAAGTTTACAGCTGGTTGATATTTAACCCCTCTCTGCCACCTCTGGGCTAGCCCATTTTCCAGTGACATACTTCAGTTTTCAGACTTCATATCACTGTACATGTGAAAATATGTGAAGCCGAATGCAATTAAAGATACACTTAAGAGAAACACTATTAAGCCAATTCGGATCAATAAAGCATTCTTGAACTCTTCATATATATATATATACTTACGTCATTTTCACTGTGATTAGAAGATAAAATGAACATCAAAGCTTTCTTTTTGAATTCCATGCTGAAAACACCATGACCGGTACCTCGTCTTGTGGTAAGTTTTTTTTTCTCCCCTCTCGTTTCTTTTTTTTTCTTTCTTTTATTGCGTAAGGGTAATTTACTAACACAACTCTTATAATATTTCTTTTGAGTGGCGTTTCAAAGGGGCCCTGAATCATCCCTCGCGCATGTTGAAGACTCTAGTGGTGTTGAAACTTCGAATAATGAGTTCGAATAGTATAATATTCTGGTTGATTCGAAATACACTTTCCCTGTAAAGAATATTCTAACCTCATAAAATTGTTGTTGGTTTTCAAATCAGCTTCGCCGTCGTAAATCCATGTTATGCGGCGAAGCATACAACCTCTATTGCGGTGAAGCAGATTTTCCGTGCAGCGTAGCATATGAAAAGTAAGCGGTACTGCCACGGGGCTCCTGCTCTGCCCGACACTATCAGATCAAGTACCTACACCGCGCTGCCTCATCATGTGCCTAGACAACACCAGCCGCCAGGTGAAAACCTCTGTGTATGCTGCGAATCTGGCTGAGTGCCTAAAAACACGGTTTCCAAACTCCAAATTTAACCAAGTAGTAAGCTTGGCAATGTTTTTAGACCCTCGTTCCAAAGTAGTAGAGTACCGCCAGGATGCTTCAATGACAAACTGGTTTAAGAACCTGGCTTTACAAGAAGGAAGGAAAATTTAAACGTCAAGGAATCCAGGTATATCCTCAACAAGTCCTCAACAATAAAATTAAGCTTCTGCAGAAACTACTTTCTCGTCAGCACTGTCGAAATACTTTGACAAGCTCAATAACCAGCAGCAATTTTCACTGCCACAAACACAGGGTGAAGATATGGATATGATGAAATTTTGGGCCAAGAAAAGAAGATCCACTTGAGTGGTTGTGAAGCACTGCGCCCCTATACTGGCTCGGAAGGTTTTGCTGCTCCCCGAACATGCCGTGAAGCTATCCTTTCTTAATGACAACATTAACAGGGTGTCTAACAAAGTTGACATTTTCAATTTACCTGAGTTCTCCAGGTTTTCCCTGAGTGCTTTTGCAAAATTCCCTGAGTGACACAGAACATTGTTTTACCGCAAGACGGGCTGACACCATGTCGCCCGATGCTGTCACGCTCTAGTAAGCACATTAAAAAATAACAAAACGTCTTAATCCAGTTTGAATAGTAATTAAGGAGTAATGTTTATTTTACGAAATGAGAAAATTGAATGGAGGGGTTAGTAAAATGCACAGCAAATAATATATCTTCGAAAAAACAATGGTAAAGCCCATTGCAAATCGAGTCGTGCATTTTAAAATACAAATAAAGAGGCATACAGAAGCAAATATTTTGGAAAATGAGCTATTCCTATAAACTGATAGCAAGCTCATTGGTATTAGGCCCGCACTTCGTCACAAGTGAGATTCTCTCAACAGCTGGAAAGTCAACATCTGCTGTCCCGACATACTCTTAGCCCACGCACAATGCCTCAATGTTGCGTTTCGCTGCCTTAAAAAGTTTATTTTGGTTTGGATGAGGGTCAGCTGCATCTCAGCGTCAGCCAACCCATACCTTTTTGAGCTCAAGCTCCTTTCAAGAAGAGGCGGCACAGTTCATTTCTGGAACATTTCTTAATGCGACAGTCCTTTCTGTTCTCGACCTCGTTCTGCCGCGATTTCTCCCCACGGACCGTTTGAAGCATCTTCGTGGTCAGTTGTACTTACAGTCAACGTACGATTTTTCGGACTCCCTGGGGTCACTAAAATTTCCGAAAAATCGAGCAGTCCGAAAAAAAAATGAATGCACGTCTTTTACTGCCCTTAAGGGCTCAACTCGCCACAGACACGTCCGAAAAAGTTCTGAAGGCCTGCCAGTACACTTATTAGGCATGTCGGTGCTCGTACTGTGGCAGGAGACGGCGGGTGCGCGCGTCCACAATTAGGGAATACGTACTGTGTACCGCGACAATTGCCCCTTCCCACGCTTATTAAGCTTCACCGCAACACTTCACGTGTGCTTCATCCCGTAACATTACAGCGGTGAGGCAAAGCTGCCCTTCGGGAACCGGCATTATGCAGCGCGTCCTGCTTTCCGAGTTTCGAAGCCAATCGCCAGGATTACAGAGGCGGAGTCGGTGCCATTGCTGACAGCGGCGAATTCTTTCAATGCAAGATACGGCACCTAACGGCAAAAACCTTAATAGCGAACGTCGAAGGAGCTAGGCCTCGCGTTGCCACGGTGGTGGATGCGGCTGCCAGCGGATCTGCGTGCGAGAGCGCCGGTTCGAGGCGGCGAGGTAATCAAAACGGCGGAAGTGGTGGCTTTGATTAATGCCGTTTTGGATCTGCGATCACGGCAAGGAGTCCGGAAAATGGGACGGCGAAGGGTGCTTGCGTCCGAAATTTCAGGCGTTGTTATAGATAATTTACTCTTTCGGGTACGTCGTAGCGCCTCGAAGCCGTCCGAATTATCGAACGTCCGGAAAATCAGTTGTTGACTGTACGCTGGCAACTTTTCCAACCGACGACACGGCGTCAAAGATAATTAGTTACGATTCCTCTCTTTTACTCGAGCCACCACTGCCCTAGGGCGTCTTTCGTTCCCTTTCAATTTTGGTGACACAAAAGCATAATTTTGCTATAGATTATTTTCTGTGCAACAAACTTGCTTTTCTATAGCGAAGCAGTACATGACCAGGGTTTCGTGTATTTTTCGTGCGCGTAAACAAAAACTATCGTGATCAATAGCTCATGCCCGCGTATGGAAGAGAAAAATGCCATAGCTTGTCCGTCATGTGCGGTGCCTCAGGAAATATGCGTGCCGCCACACGACAATACCTGCTTTCCTGTTTTTTGCTCATCCTACATAAACCAATTAATCGCGATTAAATCATCAATAGAGAAAATGGAGAATTAGAACTGCCCCGCAAAACGCATTACTGGTAATAAAACCACCTCGAGCGCTTGTCGAATGGGTGCCGCAGTGCTACAGTTTACCTGCCATAGGGAGGCCGAGCCCCTGCTTTAAATAATGAAGGGGAAAACCAAGTCACCTCCCCCCTCCCCCCCAGTTTAAGCCCTGTTTCTAACTTTTGTTCTCTCTTATTAATTCATTTAGTGAAATTCCAACTGTTTCGTTTGCGGGTTAGAAGTCGGTGTTATTTGCTCGCGCATAAACATTTTATCAAGTTAAACATTGAAATGAGAATAGAGTTTGCTACGAAAATTATTAGACAGAATTCTAGCGTTGTGAGCATTCAGCTTTCACGGGAATATGATGAAGAGTGCGCGTGGATTTCTATAATGATTGTGGTTTCAGACGTTTTTGTGGGGTAACTTATGGTTTATCCTTCAACCGCTTTTCTTTAACGCAGCAATAAGGTAACTATAGCCTCTACGGATATGAGTAATCATTGCAAATTGTCGCTCTTGTAACGCAATATTTCGATGAAAATCGCCAACTAGCGAAACCAAAAGGTCGCTGGAAAGCAAAAAGGATTAAGTTTATGAGAATCAGTGTTTTACCCATCTATCCCATGCAGACATGCAGAACCGCCATACGTGATTGGAACTCTAGAATACACTACTGCGCCATATTTTTTTTTCTCTAGTAACCTTCTTGTGGAAATTCTGCGGCAACGGGTACACAGCATACTACTTTATAAAAAACAGGCTAGACATCTGTAAGGCAGTGGCGTAAAAAACAGGCTAGATATCTGTAAGGCAGTGGCGTAGCCAGGGGAGGGAGGGATGGGGGGTTCTCCCCGGATACTTGCCTCCCACTCTCCCCTCGAAATTTTCGTGTTTTGTACACGCTCTACCCAGATCCCCTTCTCACTCACCTCACCCTCAGCGTCCTCGGTCAAATGCCTGCCTTAACGCCCCACCCCACCCCCCACCGGAAAACAGTTTGCTAACAGCCAACACTGACTTTTGTTCAGAGACAGCAACCAGTGCTCGATACGGTTTCTCTTGACGGCAGGATATTATCAAAAAAGCTTTGATTTGCAACCATTCGCAGCAGTGCTGACACTTCAGTCTGGCGCGATACCTTCAACAATGCTATTGTTTTGATAAAAAAAACGATACAGGCCTAATCCTAGACTCCACTGGAAATACTGGCGGTAAAGTGTCCGCCGTCTGCCTTGAGCGAGAGGGGCATTCAACAAAACAATGACGCAAAGAGCATTGTCAGCAGAAGCAGATCGAGTGAGATGTTTCCATGGCTCACGCTTGGACTGCTGTGTCGGAGCTTTACAAGCAATTTTTTCGCGGTCCAAGCAAAGATATCGTGGTTAGAGAGCACCTATTCAGTATTTAAGAGGCCCATGCACGTTCAAAATTGCACTCATCGTTAACTGCGGGTCGCCTGCTGCAGACCAAATGGCCGACTACGGAGGTAAGCTCGTCCCACTGCGGGACTGCGTGTTCTTCGCTTACGAATCGTTTCATTTGCACGCATGCATTGTGTTTTCGAGCTGACTGAACGATTTCATTCGCACACAAATTCAATGTGGATATTTTTTTTTCGCTTGTTTCAAGTATGCATTACGATTATACCGCTCGCGTATGCGTCCATCTCGTCTGCGTATTGCAAACGTCGATTGATGTAATTTTAGTTAAGGGGATTTTCCCTAAACTAAGATCATCATGCGAGATGTCACGCATCGCGAAATCGAAGGGTTTCCTGCTAAAACTTCCCACGACGTCGGCAAAAAAGAAGTCATTAAATGCACTTTGACATTTCTGAAGGTCTGTCCGGAAAGCAGCGAGTATTGTACTGCGATTTTTTGAATGGTTGGAAGTGTTTGCTCGTTAACTATGATCGCTGCGCGTATGGATGCCATGCGACGGTACCCCGTTTTGAGGTTGAGCAGAAGTTTATCCGGCTTAGAGAATACATGTACAATTAAGATGACTGTGTGAAACCACGACCCAAGACTCCTAATATAGTAATAATAGTAACTAGTAATAATAGCACGATAGAAATGCAGTGGCGCATGTACACACTGGTTCCCGCGCTGACATCCGATGCCATCACGGGGGAAGTTGAGAAAAAAAAAGAGCAGACTTGTGCGACCTTGAAGAAATATTTACCCAATTTCCAGCGAAGCTGTTTCTTTGGAGCACTACGTTGCAATAAGAATTTCTGTATACTGTTATTAAACTACCTACTTCAAGACCTTGCTCGCATATATAGCCCTTCCGAGCACTTGTTACAAAGGTAGTAATTCATCCTCAAACTTCCGACGCTTAACGGCATTCTTCCAATTACCTTCCACGTAGTAATTAGAAGGAATTTTTTTTTTGCAAGTGTGTTCCACTTAGCTGGATTTATGTGAAACAACGTGAATAGTGATACAGGGCAATAGAACCAGAGGTGCAGAAATATGCTTGCAAGCTACTGACACCGCCGCTTTCGCTTGAAACGCTGTGCAGTGAGCATGTACAGGCCAGCGTGCCACTGGGTGCGTTGCCAGGGAGTCCACCTTCCTCACAATGCGGTGGCCGGAGGCAAGGACAAGGGAGACGAAGTGACGTACGTTGGCCGCGCACTGCACGAAGGCAACCTGTTGCCGGGGAAGGTGGTTCCATCCAGCGGCATCTGTTACTTCGGCTTCGACGGAAAAGAGCCTCACACGAAGGATTACCAGGTAGGGCTCACTCGCTTCTACGCCAACAAACTTGGCCGGTGGAGTCATTAGGGAGTTTTAGAATAGGGGCCCCAATAGTTTGAGGCCCCGAAGAGCTTTGCGGGTGTTAGCGTTGGGGCACGTAGGAGTGAAGAGTTTTAGAATAGGGTTTGACGTTTGCGGATAGCGTCTTGCGCTGACAGCGCCACTACGGCGTCAAAGAAAAACTATTAGAAATAATTAAATAAAATATACCATTTTATGATAGGAATAATAATTTTTACTTGCGTGTATTCGCGTTTAAGTACAATTTAGAGGTTATTCTCTGTAAGCAGCAAACAATTAGTTGCGCTTAGTTTTGAGCAAACCAACTTTACTAGCCTTCACCAGCCAAGCTTAGCCGTGTTAGGCCTACGAGCCATAAAATCCACAATCGAATTCAAAATCAGCGGCGCCTAATGAGTCAATCTTCATCACACGCTAGGTGAGAGAAAGCGATAACCGCACTCGCTTCTCCTAGCTTGCGAGCTTCACGCGTTACCGCGAATCGAACCCAGTTTTGTGCTAGGTTAGAGCCGTCGCTTCGATGGGTGCCGCCATGTTTGCCGACGCAAAGCTTTTGGGGCCGCTATTTGGGCTCCCGCTAAATCTGTGAAATAGCGTTCCCAACGCAAAACCCAAACGGAGTTTGCGTCTTGCGCATGCGCAGTGGCTTCGACGCTATTTCAATGGGGCCCCAAAACGTTTGGGGCCCCTATTCTAAAACTCTCTATTAGTTTTAGTTTAGCGTACGCAACTGTAGCGTACGCTATACGCTATAGCGTACGCTAAGCAGCGCACGTTTCCTACAATTTCAGTTGGCCGACGATATCTTTAGATCTCTGAGGCCACATGCCCTCGTTGCGGCTATTTCGCGCCTGTAGCGATAGGTGGCGCTGACATCCCGAACGTTTCTTTCGTTAGGCTTTGACTCGTTCGAAACGAGAAGCGATCTCGAAAACACCACGAAGTTAACCGTAATACTCTGTCGTCGAAGCGGCCTGAGACTAAGCGAAAGCCGTTGACACAGTCATTTGCTACGAACGAAGTGCATTTCACAAAAGCAACGCCAAATTGAATTCGAAGCGGGCAGCCATGTTTCCCGCAAACTCCGCAAACCACGCAAAAACGCTAACGCCAACTCGTTTGCGTTGTGTACGCCCGCTATACCCGCTATTTCGTTTAGCGTTCAGAGCATGCGCAGTGACGACCTGCTATTTTTTAGCGTACGCAATGGAATAGCGTACGCTATACTAAAACAGTCAGTTGCGAGCTGTCAAAAGTGATCTGTAAACGGCGGAGTCAGGTGGAGAAATACAAATTTGAGAGGCGATTCAACCTCCAGACCAGAGAACCTCGACCTAGAGCACTGGGCTAATGGAGTTCCTTTGTCGCGCACGACATTGGTCAGAACAACGCCAAGTCAGAAGATTATCCAGACTGGCATATGCAATGCACTCGACGGCGCGGAGGGCGGACGTCGTTTGAGGTAAAAACCTATTCGTGACTATAGTTTCACTGTTCCTACGGCAGGCACTCAGCGGCCGAGCCCCCTGCGGTAACCTAGCTTGGTTCGGAAATCAAAACAGTCCTCAATTTGTTTTTCTCTCTTCTTTCCCGCAGGCTCTGGTCTCCGATGGTGCTTCTCTTGACTGGCTGCCCGGATCGTGTGGCAAATTGCCAAGCGGAGCGGTCCAGGGAGGCGTCACCGCCGGCGGAGAGCCTCTGTACGTCGGACGTGCCAGTCACGAGGGTCTGTTGGTCATCGGCGCGGTTCAGCCGTCCGAGAAGTGCTTGCTGCTCCCTTTCAACGGCAAGGAGCACAGGCACACCGACTACGAAGTCCTAGTCTGCAAGACAATCAACTTCTGAGAAAGAAGCCGGACGACTGGAATGGGGATTAATGCCACCGCTGAAGCAATCACAGATGACTGCGACAGATTACCGACAGCCGAATTCTTTGGCGATAGCGAGCGCAGCGATGTGGGCAGGTTCCTCTCTCTCTCTCTTTCTTTCTTCTCCTTCCTTTTTTGCTAAGTCGACAGCAGTTACTAGCACCAGGAAAATAACGGAGAATCGGAAATGAAAGACTGAGTAGCAATATATTTCTGTAGAGCACAAACGCCTTTGTTGTTCGTTATCTGACTTCCGAACTAGTGGCGATCACTTAGCGATAGATGCGATGGAAAGCGAGGGCATAAATAAATGAATACCATACTGGCTAACCACCGTTCCGTAATCTTCACTGAATATATACGGTTAAAATTAAAAATTGAACTCATGTTCTTTATCGCAAATAAAAGAAACTGCGAGCAAACTCGTTGTCTTCTTCAACGTGGAATGCACAAATACCTCTGCAAAAAAGGAAGAAAACACTCACAGACGCAATCAACAACCAACGCTCCTTGGACTTCTCGCTGCCTTTAAAGGTCCCCCGACAGTCTACCTGAAAGTCAGCACCCACCCTCTAAAGGATCCCCAATTGATGTTTGCGTCGTACAGGATGGCCGATGTAAAGGGGCACGAAAGGGACACACTAAATTAATTTAGACTAATAACGTACCCCCAATCTGCGGTCGTTCATTCCACGGCAATGTATAGATTGCATA
The DNA here is from genome assembly GCF_038994185.2 of Dermacentor albipictus. Taxonomy (NCBI): domain Eukaryota; kingdom Metazoa; phylum Arthropoda; class Arachnida; order Ixodida; family Ixodidae; genus Dermacentor; species Dermacentor albipictus. Next base: position 16,357,544 of record NC_091829.1, read on the forward strand.
TTCGAGGAGAAAATGACGGTCAAAGTTAAATTTAATTTCTCTAATTTTGCGCCAAGAACGCTCGAAGGCAGATCGCCTCTGTACTAGTCTAGGGACCGTATATGTACATAAGACGCCCACGCCCCGAAACATTGCAACTCATCAGCAAGTTTCACTCGCCCGAGAAGTGCGTGTGTGTGTGTGTATGTATATATATATATATATATATATATATATATATATATATATATATATATATATATATATATATATATATATATATATATATATATTGTTACGCTCTTAGGTGCATAGTGGGTTCACGCCTCAAGAAACAGTGTGCGGGGGCACCGAAGAGTGGTGAACGAGGAAGACGACGTGTGGCTGGCTGGCTGAAGCTCGACAGGCGCTCAGCTGATCAAGGCCATCGCTTCTAACTCTACCCGGCTTCAAAGTAACGCCTTTTGTGGGCGCAACAGAGTGGTGGAGGTGCGGGGTACGACGGGACGTACCACGGAGTCGCAACATCCAGAACTTCGCCGGAGCCGTCGTCTTGCCGGTCTCTTGCCAACGACCTTCCCTATGGCTCAGGACGGAGGTGGACAAATGCCAGCTCTAGTTTCACCTTCTCAAAGGTCAGCGCACTACATGGAACCACGCTCGTTCGCGGGAAAAGTGGGCGAAGACGTCGACCAGTGGCTGATGCACTACGCAAGGGTGAGCCGCTACAACCGTTGGGATTCTGTCACTCAGCTTGAATATGTCGCGCTCTTTTTGAGTGAGACAGCGCTGATGTGGTATGAAAACCACGAAGACTCCCTAACAACGTGGGAGCACTTTGTCGAGGAAATCAAGAAGTGTTTTGGCGACACCCACGCCAAACAGAAACGCGCCGAGAGAACACTTGCTCAAAGAGCTCAAGCTCCTGGAGAAACATGCACTATATACATAGAGGAAATCCTCAAGCTGTGCAAAATCGTAAATCCGCAGATGTCCGAGGAAGACCGAGTCGGACATCTCCTCAAAGGCATTGCAGAAGATGTGTACAATTTCCTCATAAGTCGGGAACACGTTGATTCCGTCTCAGATGTCGTGCGTCATTGCCGTACGTTTGAGACGTTGAAAACACGTCGCATTGTGCCAAAGTTTGGACGCCTTGCGAATGTGACAACCATTGCCAGCGTCGATGAGAGCCCGTCTGCCGATCTTTCGTCTACTATACGGCAGATCGTGCGTGAAGAACTGCTGCGGCACCAGGAACTTGCGCGCGACGTCATACGACAACCTGACGCTTATTACCCGCAACACATGGCGCCTGCCGCACCCTGCGCTTCCTGGCAACCGGCGGTATGTGTCACAGACGTCAACCACAGAGGTGCTCCATGGTCACGTGAGGACACATTTACGCCCGAACACCGAGCAGCAGAACACCCTCGCCCCAGCAGGTTTGCACGCAGACCGACCGTTCCTCCTGTGCAGCAGGCTCAGCCGCTCCGCTCTGCTACACGACCCCCCACGGCTGAGCGCTTTGAAGGGCAGTTCATCGATCGTCGTTTACCTGTGTGCTATAGCTGTGGCGACTTGGGTCACATTGCCAGGTACTGCAATCGCCGCCAACCACCGAGGTTCGACCGATCGAAGATGTCTAGGCGGTACCGCGGTCCTCTGGGCGAAACATATTCGCCCTCGCACACATATTTAGGAAGCTTGCCTCACCAGCACCCGGAGCCGCTGCGGAACCGTTCTCCAGCATCCAATCGCAGCTTGACACCACCACCCGCTCCTCGTGTCGCCCTCTCCGCGGCGTCGATACCCGTCGCCACCTCCGGAAAACTAGCCAGCGCGGCCGTTGGAGGTGAGGTCGCTGGACAATCTTCGATATCGACAGAGATACCTCCAACCATTTGTATGTTTAAGAATAAGGTGTCTGTATTAATTGACGGGGTTTCATCCATGGCCTTAGTGGACACGGGAGCAACTGTTTCAGTGATGAGTCTTGCGTTTAAAAGCCTCCTAGGACGAAAGGTGATGTTTCGCTGGGACCGTGCCGATACGTTTCGCGGAGTGAGTGGGGATTTGTTGTATCCTGTGGGTGCGTGTAATGTAGACGTAACCTTGGGTGGTCAAATATTTAACGCGGTGTTCGCTGTTCTACCTCATTCTACGCATGACGTAATCCTGGGCCTTGATTTTTTGAAACTGTGTGGTGCCACCGTCGACTGCAAAACGGGTGAAATCAGTGTAGGTACGAGCTTTTCTGCTGCGTTTATGGAAGACCCACCGTATCGTGAAAGTGTGCTTTGTGTATCCCGGGATACCGTTGTGCCTCCGTTATCCGCAACGTGTGTTTCAGTCGCCTGTTTCCCCACCCCCGACGGAACGTTTGACGCTACCGTGGAGCCCGTTCACCTGAGTTGCATCAAGAGGAATGTACTGATACCGTATTGCACGCTGTCAGTCGTTCAGGGGCGCACCAACTTATGGGCCATAAACTGTTCCAGTGAACCTGCAATACTACCACAGGGTCTGAAACTTGCCGCCTACCATGAAGATCACGTGCTATCGCTCGCCATTCTTACAGAGGCCCTTGATTCTGCGGATGAGCGCCATTTCACTAATGTCTGCCCTGTGGCGCACTCCTCATTTCTGACTATGGTAAACAAGTCGCTCAGCACGAAGCAGCGTCACGAAGTGGCAAATATTCTGCGAAAACATGCCCGACTGTTTGACTTCTTCCAGCAAGAGGGACCACCATTGTTTCCTCCTTCTCGTATACACCATCGCATAGATACGGGATCTGCCCAACCGCTGCGACAGAAACCATACAGAGTCTCACCATCGGAACGCAAGGTTATCAATGACCAAGTCCACGAAATGCTAAATAAGAATGTAATCCAAGAATCCTGTAGTCCGTGGGCAGCGCCAGTGATCCTGGTTAGAAAGAAAGATGGTTCATGGCGATTTTGTGTTGACTACCGCCGCCTCAACACCATCACTAAAAAAGGACGTATATCCTCCTCCGCGTATTGATGATGCTATCGAATGCCTCTCATCAGCGTCTTACTTTTCGTCTGTTGACTTGAGGTCGGGGTACTGGCAGATTCCTATGCATGAGGCAGACAAGGAGAAGACGGCATTTGTAACACCAGATGGACTTTTTGAATTTAATGTGATGCCGTTCGGGCTCTGTAATGCGCCTGCAACTTTCGAGCGCTTCATGGACAACATCCTGCGTGGTTTGAAGTGGGAAGTATGCATGTGCTATCTAGATGATGTAGTGATTTTCGGGCGCACGTTCAGTGAGCACAACGCACGTCTCGATCTTGTGCTAGACTGCTTGGACAAAGCGGGTTTGGTCCTCAACTCGAAGAAGTGCCATTTTGGAGAGCGCCAAACACTCGTTCTGGGACACCTAGTGGATAAGGACGGTATACGACCTGATCCAGCGAAGACTGCTACGGTGGAAGCCTTCAAGCAACCTCGCCATGTAAAAGAGCTACGCAGTTTCCTAGGGCTTTGCTCGTACTTCCGCCGGTTTATTCGTGGATTTGCCAACATCGCGTATCCGCTGACATGCCTCCTCCAGAAGGGCGTTCCCTTTGAATGGACTCCTGAATGTGAAGCTAGTTTTCGTGAGCTGAAGTCTCGTCTGACGTCTCACCCCATTCTCCGACACTTCGACCATGCGGCTCCCACAGAAGTCCATACGGACGCTAGTGGTATTGGCATCGGCGCTGTCCTTATTCAACGCGTCGACACCAAAGAACATGTCGTCGCCTATGCGAGTCGTTCTTTAAGTAAGCCCGAGCGTAACTACACCGTTACAGAGCAAGAATGTCTTGCAGTTGTTTTCGCAGTACAGCGCTTCCGGTCGTACCTGTACGGGCGCCCCTTCACTGTGGTGACAGACCATCATTCTCTCTGCTGGCTGGTTAATCTCCGCGATCCGTCGGGCCGGCTTGCGCGTTGGACACTCCGTTTACAGGAATATAACTTTATTGTTTCTTATAAAAGCGGCCGCCGACACGCCGACGCTGACTGCCTCTCGCGCATGCCGCTTCCAACGACGGACTGCGACGCGGACAACTTAGACTGCTATATTGGATCACTGGAGCCGGGATTTCCTGATATAAATACCTTCAAGGTCGAGCAACAAAAAGACAGAACTTTAGAACCACTGCTCATTACTGTAAGGCAATCAGCACCATCCTCTCGTTTCTGTGTTCGTGATGGGGTTCTTTACAAAAAGAACTATTCTACTACAGGCCCACGATATCTTCTGGTGGTCCCGGAGAGTCTCCGTGTCTCCGTCTTGCGCGCTATGCATGACGATCCAACATCTGGACATTTGGGTTCTGCGCGAACTCTCTACCGCCTTCAAGAAAGGTTCTACTGGCCTAAAATGCGCCAGACGACCGCCCAGTATGTGTCCAGCTGCAGCGAGTGTCAACGTTATAAGCATCCGACGAGTGCTCCTCCTGGTCAACTGCATCCAGTGCCACCCCCCAGCACTCCCTTTGAGCAAGTTGGCATCGACCTCCTCGGTCCTTTTCCGCGTTCATCCGAAGGGAATCGCTGGATTATCGTGTGTGCCGATCACTTGACACGCTACTGTGAGACAGCTGCAATACCATCGGCTACTGCAACCGAAGTGTGTATTTTTCTGTTGCGTTTTGTCATTCTCCGGCATGGACCTCCGAGAGTCATCATCAGCGATCGTGGGTGGCAGTTCACTGCAGACGTGGTCGAAGAGATGCTTCGTCTATGTGCTTCAAGGTTTCGACATTCCACCCCGTATCATCCCCAAACAAATGGCCTTACGGAACGCACGAACAGAACTCTTACTAACATGCTGTCCATGTATGTCGAGTCAGATCATAAGAACTGGGACAGCGTGCTGCCTTTCATCACGTACGCATTTAACACCTCAAAGCATGAAGTTACGGGCTACAGTCCCTTCTTTCTTCTTTACGCTCGTCCGCCTCGTTATACACTAGACACTATCTTCCCGTTTTCCAGTCACGATAATCTTTGTATATCAGAGACAGTCTGTCTTGCTGAAGAAGCCCGACGACTTGCTTCTTTACGCACTCTTGTTTCACAAGACCGCTCGAAGGCACGCTACGACCGCCGACGCCGACACGTGATATATGACCCTGGTGATTTAGCGTTGCTCTGGAAACCAACCAGGAAACGTGGACTATGTGAAAAACTGCTGGCCCACTACGTTGGACCCTACGTTATTACGGAGCGCATGAGCGAATTAACCTACCGCATAGCACGTCTCACATCAAATGGCCGACGGTCAGCCAAGACTGAACTTTCGCATGTCGCCCGTTTAAAGCTCTTTATTTCTCGACAGCCTGTTTGACTAGCCCGGCGGGCTTCGTCTGCAAGGAGGGATATATATATATATATATATATATATATATATATATATATATATATATATATATATATATATATATATATATATATATATATATAGTGTCATATGATAAGAAGTCAACAAACACTGTCACCATGGACAACATAGGGGAAATTACTTGTGCTTGATCAATGAACTTAAGAAACTATAAATTAATGGAAATTAAAGTGGATCAAAAAACAACTTGCCGCAGGTGGGAACCGAACCCACAACCTTCGCATTTCGCGTGCGATGCTCTACCAATTGCGCTACCGCTCTCTCTCTCTCTCTCTCTCTCTCTCTGTATATATATATATATATATATATATATATATATATATATATATTAGGAATGCAGCCCAAAATATTTTATTCAATGTCTCTGTACTTGGCTCTGATCTTGGCTTTAAACGTTCTGCGTAAGCTTCGATGGCAGCCCGCAAGCTATCTCCAGGGGAATTTTCTCAATGCCTGCTCCAGCGATGCTTCCAGGGCCATCATGCTGGTGTGCTTATAGAGGCGGGCTTCATTTTCGAGAACAGCCAATACACAGAGATTCATTGGGTTTGGGTCAGCGTATACATTGTGGATGCGCGATTCTCATGCGTCCCCTGATGTGTTGTATTCCCGCATAGCTCGTGTCCTTTGTAATCCGGCTTCGCCGCGTGGCCTGGTGCCAGCGGCAGTCGGTGTGGTTGAAGCGCATTGCGAGAGATGGCGCGAGTGTGGCTCTGCTAACGCAACTTAACAGCGTGGTTACTTGGGCGCAAAAAGGAGAAGGCTCTTGCTCTTTGGCTTGGTGTCGGAAAGCGACGCGGACGTTCTGCGCGTGCGCTGATCCATGCTTTCGAGAGACAGTCTCGCGAGGCCTACCCCGGAATGGACGAACACGATCGTTCGAACGCGCCACCGCTCGCGTGACCATACGGGCGAACGATCAGGCGTTGGTGTCCATGCACGGGGCGCTCGTCCAGCAGCACGCTCGTTATCCGGTCGCGGTGAGTCGGACTTCCGCGACTTGTCGCACGCCCATCGACATGTTTTGTGGATAGCAACTCGGCTAGCAGACTATCTGTGAAAGGTGCAATAAATGCCCTTCTGATTGTTTGCACTACTGTATTGTTGTCCCTTTGTCCAAAGAGCACGGGTGAGAACCTCACAACCTTCATGCCGTCAGTTTTCAAGCTGTCTTTTACCATACAGGTGTCACGTGAACTGTTTAATTTTAGTCCTGGAAAACAGCAATATAGTTATGGTACTTCTTCCTTACTGCTACGTTTCGCCTACGACGCGCGGTATAGCCGGCGCGGATGCAACGGACGCCGGGGCTTCATTCAAAGCGGCGGACATTTTGGCCCGTTCAGCGCTGCCGCAACGCCTTCCCGCCAAGCGCGTCCAGGCATGTTTCAATGCCACGTGTCTTCGTGTGTGTGTGTGTGTGTGCATGTTGGTGCCCACGCTTGTCAAAGCCCGGCAGCCGGGGAGAGGAGCTCCCCAAGTGTGAAGCGAGGAGGTCTCAACGGCGCCGGCCCGGCGGATGCGTCACTACACTCGTCTCAACGTGTCTCTCAGCGTGTCCGTACCCCGCCGTCACGTGGCCTCAACCCGAGACGTTCCTTCTTGCCCTCAACTCCGAGAGTATAAAAGCAGCTGCCCCCGGACGCCAAGATAGAGGCTCCGAATTCTTCCGTCGAGTAGCGTGCTCTCCCGTCTCTCCACTTCGGTCGACCTGACCGGCCGCTCTTTTGCGATGCTAGAATAAACAAGTTGTTCTGTTAGCAGTCGACTCATGCTTTGCCAGGACCTTCGGATGCTTCCAGTAGTGCCCCAGGCCGCCAGGCCAACGCTACCCTAGGGGCTTGCGACCCAGGTGCAACAACTCGTGCCAGCGGTACGATTGCAACATTACCTGCGGCGTATATAGCCTATATGATATGATGAACGGCCTTTGTTTCTTTTCTTTTCGTGTAACCTGTGCCCAATACTCGCGACTTTTGCTTGGTGTGCACACTCTCGTTAACTATTCTAGCCACAATAAAAATGATGCACTCTGCGTTTACTGAACAGTTGGGATTTTCATTTATTGACAAATGATGGCCAACATAATATTTCGATTGGTTCGCAGCCGTCAAACTAGAAGTAAAGAAAACAAAACTACAAACTTCGAAGCAGAGTAATACATACGTCTGTTTATTCATTCTTTGAAAAGTTGAGCTCCCTCAGCGTTCTGCCATCCTGCCTGTCCCGAATTTTCGTTTCAACTCTGGAAGGAACTCGATAAAGTCGACACGTCTGGCAAGCAGAGCCCTAAAATCACGGCGCAATACAGAAACACGCTTTCCAAAATTTACTCTGTTGAAAACGGCAGAAGCCGAGGCGCCGCCAACACCACTCGGCATGATGGCGGATAAACGACTCAAAAGGATCCTTTGCAACGCGATCATTTGTCGGTATACGTGTACACAGTGAGTATAGCTGGCGTCGATGGCCGAACCGCCGTCGCGCGACGTCTCCTCAGAAGTTGACTGTCTTGCAGACAAGCACCTCGTAGTCGGTGTACTTGTACTCCTTTTCGTAGTAGGGAATATACATGCATTGATTGGAAGGGTGCACCTTCCCGATGACCACGCCGTCTTTGAGATGGACGCGGCCGATGTAGAGCGGCTCGCCCTTGGACGTAGTGCCACCCTGGATGGCTCCAGTGGGCACCCCGCCCCCGGATCCCGGCAGCCAAGTCAGGTTGTCACTGTCGGAGACGAGTGCCTGCGACCACAGTTACATGCAGATCTTGATCACGGCGAGGACGGTGATTACGATGACGATGATGTGTTCCGTGGCTCAAGGGTGCATGCAGATAGTATGGTATGGTATGAAGAACTTTATTTAGGTCCTGAGGGATCAGTCTGGGACTGATGCGGGCCACTCCCACGTCGGTACAGAGAGGCCGAGCCCCTCTGCTATCACACGGGCCCTCTGGACAGCCCTGAGTTGGTCCGCCAGCACTTCACTGTGCAGCATTCGCTGCCACCACTGTTCACCTCGAGAACCATCACCGGCCAACGCCAAGCAGCGCCACAGCATGTGTTGTAAATCGAGCAAACCCCCACACTTACTACAATAGAGTGAAACCCCGCAGTGCGGATTAATTTTATTCATGATGACAGGGTTAGGGTACGTCCGTGTCTGCAGAAGCCTTAATGTAACCGCATGCAGATAGTCACCCCGCTGGGTTTCCAGTTGATGTCGATAGCCACGATCGCAACGCAAGCATACGTGTGTGCGGCCACCATACCTAGACATATAATCCAAGCCTGTGACTTAAATAAAGTACAGCCTAATAGAAACCCCCTGTAATCTCAGCCCATAAGACCTTTAAAAGTTTTAATGCGAGTATAATTCTTAGCTTACTACGGCCACTTTGTGTCAATTTATGCATCTAAGACAATCTACGCCGCTTTTCACTTTTAAGAAATCCTTTAATATTTATCCGCTTGTATGTGGATTCAGAAGTGCGTCACGCTGATTCCTCAAGCACAGAAACCCGGCGTTCCAGCGCTGTGCCAGGTACTGCGATTAATGATCAGCGTTAGCGCTACTCGCACTGGCGCACCAGCTTTGAAATCTCTGAGGCCATGTAACCTCTGAGGCCATGTAATCTCTGAGGCTACGCAATCTCTGAGGCCACGCAATCTCTGAGGCCACGCAATCTCTGAGGGGAACATCGAATGCGCACCGCTAGATTGACGCAGCGTGTCCAGATGAAAGCGCGAGTCGAGAGCCTGGATACAGTACACGGCTCATACTTGACGGTTCTCTGTGGTGGTAATACGTACGGTGTGTTCGTATGCGTTGCTAGAACGCTAATAGCATTAACGTCGACAGACATCGTGAGATGAGTGCTGCCGGAATATCTTTTCCCTTAAAATATATTATCAGCATGCATGGGCTATTAACTGATCTCTTCTCTTGATTACATTTCACAACTACAGATTATTGTTACATAATTGGTATGCCACTATAAGTAGAACTAATACTTTTTTTCTTTTTGCAGTCCTTCGTTCCACACCAAGCGAAAGATCGAAGCAACGTTCCCGCACCAACCGTAACCATAAGAGAGCATGACCAGCTTTTGAAATGTATAGCTAAGATTGCAAACTGAGACACTTTTGCATCTGTACTGTTTATTCAAGACTCATCTGTGTGGTGTTTATTTGACCCTGAGGGTATTTAGAACAAATAAGTACTTGCAAATTGCTCGCCGGCGCACGCTGGATAGCGTAACTCAGCAAAAATGGGCATGGAAGAAAATTTCAGTATAGACACTCTCCAATGAAACAACAGGTTGAAGCCAATCAATACCGCGTTACGAAACTTTAAAAGGTGTTAGGTCGTTGTGAAGGTCATCAACGAGTTCAAACACAAATATATGTATAGTTCACAATTCCCTTGAGAGCGGCTGTGGAAAATTGACTGATTGATCGATCAATTGATTGATTGACTGATTGATTGATTCATCGATTGATTAGGTCATGGAGCTTAATGTCTAACACCAACTTTGGGGCTGCGAGGCACGCCTTAGTAAAGGAATCCGGATAAATTTTGACCACTTGAGATTCTTTAACGTGACCCTATAGCTAAGCACAAGAGCAGCTTTGCACTTCGGCCCCATCGAAATGCGACCGACGCAGCAGGAATTCGCACCCGCGACCACGAGCTAAGCAGCAGAACGCCACCACAGCGACTGTGCTAAAGCGGCGGATGTGAAAAGTTTAGGTGAAACGCGTGGTGGGTCCCACTGGTGGAGGTAAGAATATAAAAATTAGGTCGTCAGAAATTTTGGGTAATGTAAATCAATCGAATCAATTTCACATTTGAGTGTACCTGCTGGACGGTCATTTTGGGCTAATAACCATACATAAGTAGCTTGACTAGTCCCAAAAGACCTTACAATGCAATAGCACATTAAAGAATGTGCGCACAGTTACAACGATAGAGATAACAATAACTAAACGCAAACTAAGGTTAGAATTGGTAAAAATGTGAACGCAGTTTGAAATATCGAGGACAGAGCGTTTTAGGAGAGCTAGATATGATGTGCTACAGATGGTGCTACTATAACACAGGCGTACAGTGCTGGACGAAAAAGAATTATTCGGACGCTATGCGTTTCGCACCCTCTCAGACTTCCTGGTTGCTAAGAGTGAGAAAGAACACAATCGGATGGACATTATATGAAAAACAAAACACTTCGTGGTTGGCGCCACGAAAATGGAAACCTATGAAGCCGAGGTTGGCAAAGAGCTGGATGAACTGACGAGCCTAGAAGATCTGCAAACGCGGGATAGCTTCGGCCTCACAGTTTCAGAAACTACAAGGACAGGTATTTGGAATGCAGTGGACTTACAGACTGGCGGCTGTGATGGCAATCGCGAGCATAAGATAGAAAAAAAAAAGGCAAACATTGTGAAGGCGAGCATTAACCTGACTGCAAGACAAGAGCACGACAGATTTCCGCACCTGGTAGTCGGTGTACTTGATCTCGACGCCACCGTAAGACACGTAACAGGTGCCCAGGGAAGGGACCACTTTGCCCGGCAGCACGTCGCCCTTGTGCACGGCGCGGGCCACGAACAACTTGAACTTGCCGTCTTTTTCCTCGCCCCCGGCAACGGCGTTGTGCGGAATGTGCTTTCCGCTGCAGCGAACCCAGTGGCACGGCGACTTGTAGCTGCTGGCTGAGCGACGAAGTGGGAACACCTCTTTAGCAATACTTTATAAGGTGACCACCAAAGAGAAACATCAAATCAGTTTAGATTGATAAAGTTTCATTTTCTTACTCCATTTTCCTTTTTTTAGACGTTTCGCGCCAGGACCCCAGCACCGGCACGTCAGTGTGACGTCATCGATCTTCAAGCGCTTCCTCGTATCTCGGCAGCAGCAAAAGTTCTCAATAAACACTGATGGTGCCTACGCTACGAGCGTGCAACACGGTCGCCCTTTCATTTTGCTAACTTTAATACTACAAAAGGAAACGCACGAACGCTCGGGTTCACTCGTTTATAAATATAGATGAGCGACTATAGCCTCCTCCTTGAAGCGTCGATAAAAAATTAACGCAAAACTGTGGCTTTGCAGATCTGAATCTCCTAATGTATAAAATAGAAACATTGCGTTGCGAAAGCATACCGACAAATTATTCATGCCCGATTCCTAGCTCTTGAGCTGTTGCTATTCAACGTCCACAACGCATTAAGGAACACAGTATAGGCAAGACACTATTTAGAACAAATCAAAGAGGAACTATCGAGCAGAACTGAAACACGGACAAGTCCGGGCTAACTAGAACGCGTTCTTTCGATTCTGGTTTCGCCAACTCTGGTAGCGTCGGCACGATTTCGGCTCGCACGCATTATCTGAGACCTGTACCAGTATTCGACGGCCGTATAAGTTACGGCGCGATATCGCGTCAGCGAGTATAATTACTTGCGCAAGGTGTTTTAAATTGCGATATCTCGTTCGCGTTTCAATTCTACAAAATAATGGCACGTGCATCGCCCGTAACGAAGCAAAGAACATCATCTGCACACACACGCACAGTAAGGAGTCGCTCACCTCCGTAGTCCGACATTTCGTGTCGTCTTCTATGCGGCGATTGTGATCTGACCGGTTATGGGCACAACCCCAACAACGGTTCATATATACCATGAGGCGCGCGATGAGGTGACATCAACAATTGCGTTGATAAACCAACAAGGAACTCATTTCGACATGCGAGTATCGACAGCGTGACTGCGATGATTCATTATCAATAAGGCGATGCGCTGGAATGATAGTCCTGGTGTTCTTTTTTTAATTGTTGTTTTGCTTATTTTGTCTCTCTGTAACGAAATCCGCACATGCGTATTTTATTTACTTATTGCAGCACTCAAAACGCCCGTAAGGGTATTACACCGACGAGGAAGTTGGAGAAGAGTGATTATGACATAATCATTGTGTTGAACATCGAAACACATTAACCATGAAATAAACGGGAAAATGAGTAAGACAGAAACTAACCAGAGTAAAAAGTTAAGCTATTATCTTCAAGGAGTCCTGAACCACTATTTATCGAGGTGAAGAAAGGCACTTGAAGTGAAAATAAACTATTTCAGAAATGCTTTGCCGCAAAAAAGTACTTCAATGCGTTCTTGTTCAATGCCTTGCACTGCGAAGGGTATACGGCGCAGTGGGGCGAGACCACAACGCTCCACCCCTTCCAAATGTCATCGCGGCGCGCAGTTCAAATTTCATTTTTCATGTTAACGTAGACGTCACGATTTCCGCCTTTCTTGCCTACGACGCGCTAAACATAAGCCAAACGCGCTTGTCCTCAGGGAGCCGCAGTGCGCTTAGCCAGTGGACTCGTGGCGGCACCTCGCGGCGGTCACGGTATCTACGCCATGTAGCCGACCGCAGCTCGATGTCGGCCATCGGCCAATAGCAACCGTCCCGGTATTATTTAATTTAGTCCTCATCCATCTGAAAAGAAACCTGCCCCCTGGCGTCAAAATCACACTGTATGCGGACGACATCTGCATTTGGAGTGCGGCGCGTTCCCGCAGTACCACCCAACAACGCCTCCAGAGAGCGCTAGCAAATATATCGGCCTACCTAAATCCAAGGGGTCTGAAATTGTTCCCCGACAAAAGCGTTGCCATGGCTTTCACGCGGAGGTGTATGGAAAAATATCCACTAGTGTTGGGTGGTCGCGCCCTTCCATACGTCAAGACGCAAAGGTTTCTTGGAGTGACGATCGACAGGAACCTCACATGGTCGCCCCAAGTGAAAAAACTGAGTGAGAAGATTTCCTCGGCGTCGCACGTATTCCGATTTCTAGCCGGATCACAGTGGGGCAGCACCTGTCGATCAATGGTGCTCCTCCATAAGGCCTACGTCGATGGAACACTTCGATATTACCTCCCGATCCTGCACAAAATATCTCCCACAAGCAAGAGAAAACTCGAGGCAGCACGAAACAACTGCCTTCGCGTATGTCTTGGCCTTCCGAAGGGGTCGTCCCGCTCAGGGACTGTAGCAGAAGCTGGATGCCTGCCTCTGGAAGTGCTATGTTCGCAGGAGACACTTCGGATACACCTCCGCCACGTCATTCATACGAAGACTCACTTTTTAAAGGATATTTCCAGAACCCGTGCTACATCTAGCTTTGGGCAGGCCGTCGGAAGCATATCTATTTCGATTCCTGCTCAGGCGTCACAAATTATGCCGCGAAACATTTCACCATGGACACTGTCCCCACTGGAAATCGTGCCATACATACCTGGAATCAGTGCGAAAAAGAAAATGCCTCAAGCAGCGACTTATCAGATAGCTTTAGAATATATGCACAAAGAATACGCAGCCGCAACGCACATTTTCACAGATGGCTCTACAACTCCACATCGTTCATCATGCGGACTTTTTGTTCCCTCTACAGGACAACGATTCTCGTTTCGTCTTGAGCGAGCGACATCATCTACCTCAGCGGAGCTATATGGCATTAAGGAGGCCCTTGTGTATATACTTCGACAGCAGCCACCAAAAACATGGGTGATATTCACAGACTCAAAAGCAGCCCTACAAAGTATATGGAACAGGCACAAGCGTTGCAATAATCCACCAGCAGCATTTGACATTGCTTATCTTCACCACAGGGCTAAGATTGCTGGGCATTGCATAAAGTTCCAGTGGATACCTGGCCATGCCGGCATTTCGGGAAATGAAAGAGCGGACGAAGCTGCCAGAAATAAACTCCAATACCGCAAGTTCAGAAGAACATATTTTACAAAAGCCGACGCTTCAACCATGGCAAAAAAATATGCCTATCAAGAAAAAAACCGCATCTTGAATCTGCCGCTTCACCAAGATAACTTCCTACATTACATTGACCCAGAAATGAGACCGAAAATTCCACGACCACTTCCTCGACACTTAGAGACATTGTACCATCGTCTTCGACTGAACGTGGCATATACGAACAATTATCTGTACCGCATAGGACTTACCACTAACCCATACTGTGATAACTGTCGCAACTTAGAGACAATTGAGCACATATTACTAGAATGCCCCGCGTACCGCGACGAGAGACAATTTTTTGAGCACCAAATGGACATGATTCGCCACGAACCGTTAACATTACCGAGCATCTTAGGTCCAATGCCCGGCCCTTCAAAACAGCGACGGGTTTTGGATTTATTGTTCAAATACCTGACAGAAATTGGTCAAATAGGAAAACTTTAAAAATTGCATCCTCCCTATACAAAAGCCTAAATTAACCCGCCATGTCACGTGTAAAAATTAGTATCAGGTCCACTCGGACATTTCATATTTACTTTTATCTTTTTTTCTTCCACTCTCTTCTGGAATCTTTTAATCCCATTCCCCATCCCTATACAGAGTAGCATGCCAGCGGTTATATACGCGCCGGCAAAATTCTCTGTTCTTCTAATAAAGAGCCCTCTCTCTCTCTCTCGCAACCGTCTCCGGGAATGACGAAATAGTGCGTCCGATGACGAAATAGTGCGTCTATAGAAGGGAGTCAGGACGGGGCCTTCTGTTGAACAGAGAGCGTTTGAAAGAACGGTGACTTCACGATCCGCTTGCGAGTTTCATGCACAGAGTACGACAGCAAAAGCTGGCTGAGATGTTCACAGCTGCGTATGCTACTCGAGAACTATGTTATTTAACCAAGCCCGAGGGGTGGTTCAGGGCCCCTTTAAGGAAGGACGAACAAGACATTAAAGATATTGCAGTTAAGTAAAGCAGGAGTAAGGTTAAAAAGTAAGTTACGCAATTCTATAACAACATAGAACTTTAAAAATCGCTACTTCAGTGTAAGCGACAATATTTATTAGCAAAGCGTTCCATTCCATTACGATCAGCATTGAGGGTGAGCACTTTCATCGTAATGTTCGAGCAATGCAAGCTAGGCGGCACATTTCGTTCATAACACGAATATTCTTTTTCGAAGCGCACTTCATTAACGATTTACATTCAGACGCAGCACAGATGCGGCAGCACACCTGGGAGAGCAGACACTGACAAGCAACAAAATGCTTTTTAAACCATGGTGCCATTTACAGCAACTCTGGTGTTACCGATTTTGCCCACTACAAGAACTTGTGTGAATGAACTTGCTCGAAACGAGTGGCCCTCTGGTGTCCCTTTACCATCGGGAGACTTCCAAGGGTACGGTCGCATACCGATGAGCTAAACTCTTTCGCGAAGAGAATACTTCGTAAAGGTTCGCACCACAGCCGTAAAATTGTAGAACAAGCCCAAATTCACAAACTTCGGGCAAAGTTCGGGAGAGTTGGCAGGCATATATTTATATCTAACTCTGGGATGCCCGCTTCTTTCACCCTTCGCTCATATGAAACGTGACCAAACGCTTTCTTAAACATCTGTGAGCGTTTTACATATGAGTGTTATATCTCACGTATGCAGTAATTAAGGTCCGTAACCAGGTCGAAGGATTTTCTTTTTACAATATTTTATGTGCCTCCATGCTGTTTGTTAACAGCAACTTGTTGGCGCTTGACCGACTCATACTGTGCGAAAAAAAAAAATGTGTCCTACCAGTATGTGGCAAATACAGGTAGGTGACATCGAAGGTACCTGTCAGAATAATTAATTGCTCTGCTGGTTTTTTTTTTTTGCATAGCCAAACAGCTAAATAAGCGCGATGAGAGAACACAGGACACAATAAAGGGAGACAAAGACAAGCTTGTCTTTGTCGCCCTTTCTTGTGTCTGAGTTTGTTTATCGCATTGATTTACCCGTTCATGTACTTGTTAGGACTCGCTCTACACCAGATTTCAGAATGGCAATGACACGAATGATTTCCTAGTCGTCAGCAATGTACCCGCTCTTCGAGGACCGCTGAAAGATGAGTGTTAGTAATATAGCATAAGCATGCATCGTGATTTTGAGTATAGTGTTATATATATATATATATATATATATATATATATATATATATATATATATATATAAAGCTCGCATGATATGCCGGAGTAGCAGTTAGCCTTACTGATCGCTTGATATGCTACTCCAGGTGCTGTCTGCGGATTATTATATAGACAGCGATAAAATTAATTGAACACGTTCATTGCCTGAACCAAGTGAACAGAGGAAAGTGGAACACTCGTGCTGCGTTCCCCAAAAATTCACTCATGACGCCATCCCATTTATGTCGGGTAGTTAAAAAATCACTGCCTAATGTTACAATTCATTTCGGATGTACGCAGAACACGTATTTCATTGAGTCATGTAAATGACCAATGCAGACCGCCTGATTTTACTTACGAAGGCGGTGGCATGGACGTGCGGTGTACGCGTGGTACCCGTATTTGGAGGCGTAACCTAAGGCAGTTCGGCCGGCGTGCGAAATGGAACCAATGGTTGGCTAATCGTTCCGCATTCCGCTTATTACACCTATACTCCCCTGTTATCACACCAGTTTGTGCGATTAATTCGCGGATTTACACGAAAAGCGTCCGCCATTAGCAACATCAAACGTCAGCCATGTTTTCGCACCGATAATATCCGTGGTACAGCCAATCACAAAATTTTACGAAAAGAGAAATATGAGAAAAAGCTGAATATATCCGCGCAGCCTCACAACGCAGCCTGTAGTATTCGCATTTGCAGCCTCTGCAAGTATATGTGAACAACATTGCGATATGTTCGGTTCTACAGACTACTGTTACAGGCTGCTCGAAAATTTAACGTTGTCTGGGCTACCGTGGTCCGTAAACTTTTGTGGCTAACTGTACATATGTGTATTACGATTTTCGATACGTCAAGGTCACAGAGGGTGAGGGGGGGAGTAACTCTCTAGACATATGGGCGCGAGAAAGAGATAACGGGCGATTACTCTGCCTGCACCCTTAATTTGCGCAGTAATTTGCGCGTCCTTTAGGAAAACGAGTCACCTTGATCGGGTGCCTCAATAAGCCGATTAAACGCTTTCCGGTTGCCCTCGTACCACTTATCAATATTGCGCACAATACATTGCGCACATACGTGTCAATCTCTCATAATTGCTTAGCAGTATATCGCAGTAAACAGAACTTTGGAAATATGATTATATTTCTCGTAAGCTACCGATAAATCTACTGACAACCTCCGCGAGTGTTACCTAGAGAAAGCGCAGAAATGAAATCCATCCGCAATCATTGGAATCGGCAATGATAAGATTGCGGAAGGAACATATACAAAGCTTATATTCGGCGCAAATGATAAAAAAAGTAATGTAAAAAAGGAAAGCAGGGATAGCTTGTAGGCGGGAGGTAGAGAGAAGAGAGTGGGGGAGGGAGACACATCAGCGACTCGCAAACACGTCAACAACGTACATGAGCCAAACCAACTTCCGCTTTCGCTTATCTGCGCAACAGTTAACTTCACTGTCAAGGTCTCGGAGGCAGTATATATATGAACTGAGCTTCACGTGCCGAAACAACGCTGACCACCTCGAAAGGGAGAAGAACAATATGGCCGACTACGAGAGTAAGTTACACGTCTGTATACTCTCATCGGGTCTCGCTGTGCCCGATTCCTTTTCCCCGCATTTTCGCTGTATGCTGGCTCTCGCAGGTTCTCGTGCCGTCCGGTTTAAGTTAACACTGCGTGCAGTTTTTCTTTCAAGCTGCGTAACTACCTTCAAGCTAAACAACGTCACTGTTAGCCGTGTTCCCTTTTAAGTTATTTATTTATTTATTTATTTATTTATTTATACTGCCATCCCCGACACTTGGACATGCAGGAGTCCATATGGCAGAATACAATCATGCACAAAAACAATGCCTTTTAATATAACAATACGCCTTTTAAGTTGTTCCACATCTCAACAATGAAAAAATAACGGGGAACAGCCTGAATAAAGAGCAAGTGGCTTAATATCCAAAGGATGCATTTGGCAAGCGGCGTGTGCTGTCACTAGGAGAGGAATTACCTCACAGAGGATATGGGCGCACGAATACATATTGGCCCATTGAAAATTTTATGCAGAGCGAAAAGCTGCCCGATTTCAAGTGGGTCGAGCGAAAGAAAGAAAATAATAGAAACGCGCATGAAACTAACTTGAGAATTGCCGGCAATATCGTTGACATAGAGACATTGTGGATTTTTTTTTTCATAATTCATTTGAGTCAGTCTACATCTTGAGTATTATGAGGCGCCAAGACTACCGAGGCATATTCCAGCACAGGTCTTGCAGAGGTTTGGTAATTCAGTAGGTCAGCTTGTCATTTCTCGTTACGCCTTTTATTCTATGTTTCAAGACATCCCAGTTCCATGAGAGTCTATACGTACTATAAACCGCAATATCTGCTCCAATTTATCTTGGAAGAAAAGAAAAGAAGAAAAGAAAAGATGAACAGAGTGGCTGTAGCGAAAGGTCTGCGTTCGCCGTGTGTTTGCGAGTCATTTTCTATGTGTATGTGTGCCACCTAAACAGCTCGGCTCATACTGCAAGTGCTACTACTATAAAATATTTAACAGGATAATTTCCAACAGCATCATGGCAACACTTAACTTCAATCAACCAAGAGAACAAACTGGCTTCAGGAAGGGGTATTTTACAATCGATAACATCCATGCCATCAATTGCGGTAATGGAATAATCTGCGGAGTACAATCAACCACTCCATATGGTTTTCCCAGATTATGAAAGGCACCTCATTTGAGATACAAGCAGTCATACAGGCGTTGCGTAATCAAGGACTACAGGAGGTATACGTGAATATCTTGGGAAATATCTACAAAGGTTCAACAGCTACCTTACTTCTCCACAAGTATAGAGCTACCTATCAAGAAAGGGGTCAGGCAAGGAGACACAATCTCTCCAATGCTATTCACTGCATGCTTAGGAGAAATGATCAAACTATTAGACTGGGAAGGCTCAGGACTGAGGAACATCGGTGAACATACCAGCAGCTTTCAGTTTTTAGATGACATTGTCCTGTTCAGCAACAATGGGGACGAGCTACAACAAATATTTGAGGACCTTAACAGAGAGACTGTATAACAGTGGTGAAGATTAATATGCAGATGACAAAGATGATGTTCAATAGCCTGGTAAGGGAACAAGAATTCGGGATCGCCAGTCAGCCTCTAGAGACTGTGCAGGAAAGGAGTACGTTTATCTACGTAATTACTCACAGGGGACCCCGATCATAAGAAGGAAATCTATAAAAGAATAAAAATGGGTTGCAGTGCACACGGCAGGCATTAACAAATCCTGACTGGGAACTTACTACCGTATTTGAAAAGAAAGTGTACAATCATTGCATTCTACCGGTGCTAACATATGGGGCAGAAACATGGAGATTAACAAACGATCTCGAGAACAAGGACCGCGCAAAGAGCGATGGAGAATCGCCGTGGTTGCTTAGTGGTTATGGTGTTGGGCTGCTAAGCACGAGCTCGCGGTATCGAATCCCGGCGTCGGCGACAGCATTTCGATGGGGGTGAAATGAGAAAACGCCCGCGTGGTTAGATTTAGGTGCACGTTAAAGAACCCTAGGTGGTCGAAATTTCCGGAATCCCCGACTACAGCGGGCCTCATAACAGGATCATTGATTCGGCACGTAAAGCCTCGTAATCTTTAAGAGCGATTGAGCGCAAAGAGACAGGAAGAGAAGGGTGTAAATCAGGGAGCAAATAGTGATAGCCGATATTCAAGCTGATATTAAGAGAAAAAAAATGGAGCTGGGCATGACATACAGTGCGTATGTCATGCCGTGTCGTACGTGCCGTGACATGCGTAGGGTAGATAACCGGTGTATCCTTAGAGTTACAGAATAGGTACCAAGGGAAGAAAAGCGTAGTCGTGGACGGCAGAAAATTAGGTGGGGTGGTGGAATTAGGAAATTTGCAGGCGCAAGTTTCAATCAGCTAGTGCAAGACAGGGGTAATTGGAGATCGCAGGGAGAGGCTTTCGTCCCCCCGCAGTTGAAATAAAATAGGCTGATGATGATGATGCCCACTAACTCTTGTTAAGAATGGTCAGCTGCAGTGCGAGATTGCCACCCACTTACGACTATGGCGGCAACATCCCGGCGCTGTTAAGAATGGCCAGCCGCTGTTAAGAATGGCCAGCTGCAGTGCAAGATTGCCACCCACTTACGA
Source organism: Dermacentor albipictus (assembly GCF_038994185.2). Lineage (NCBI taxonomy): Eukaryota > Metazoa > Arthropoda > Arachnida > Ixodida > Ixodidae > Dermacentor > Dermacentor albipictus. The sequence goes on from NC_091829.1 coordinate 16,378,101, forward strand.
CTATGGCGGCAACATCCCGGCGCTGTTAAGGATGGCCAGCTGCAGTGCAAGATTGCCACCCACTTACGACTATGACGGCAACATTCCGGGAGCGTCGACGCCAACTTCTAGCCAAAGCGTGACTAAATCGGCTTCGTGACGGAATGACTTCGGCGGGCACACTATTGTTTCCAAACTCCCCAACGCGCTACCCGGAACGGCTCCGAGTTCTACAGAGCCCCTCTGACGTCGGCTCCGGACATTCGAACGTGTGTGCATTTCTGTGCGTAGACCGTCCTGCGGGGAGGTGGCTAGTTTGCGATGACGAAACGAACGTTCGCATCACATTCGCATCACCTTCGAACGTTCGCATCAAAATAGGCTGATGATGATGATGCCCACTAACTCCGTATGAACGCTCCGGTGCCGCATCTGTTTAGCTAGCGGTATCTTCCGCATCGAGTTTCAGGCTAATGTATGCTATGGGGAACTGTGGTGTAGCAGTCCGTCAGATACTACGGCAATGATGGTTAGCAAATGGATTTCATTGTCTAATCTTCGTGCTTGTGGCTTCAAATGTTCTTGTGGTTTTGTCTGGTAGGCTTTATCTGCCCTACTGGGCTTACATGTTGAAGCAATCTCCTTTTTCTAAACGCATAAGGCAGCGAGACTGCCCACGAGCGTAACTACTGCGAATTATTGTACTCATAACACAATACTTAGATTAAACTGATCAATGAATAAAGTCGCAGAGTCGTTTTCAAGCCAGAAGGACGAAGTTGAGGAAAATCCATGTACTAAATTCTAACCATAATTTCGAAGCTGTCTATTAAGCCATTCTTGCAGTTCGCTTGGACGCAATAGCGCCAGAGCTAACTCTAATAATTTTTGTAGGAAGCACTTTCAGCAGACCTGAAGTGAGTTGACATAATAGCTCGCGCGAAACACTCTGCAGAAACGCAGTACCATCCCGCCTGCCATTGGGTCGTCTGCAAAGGGTCCGAGATACCGCGAAACGCGGTGGCCGGAGGTGACGACAAGGGAGGCGAGGTGACATACGTGGGACGAGCCCTGCATAAAGGCGAGCTTCTACCGGGAAAGGTGGTCCGCTCCCTGGGCGTCTGCTTCGTCTCGCACGGAGGGCTCGAGTACTGGTATAGAGAGTACCAGGTAGGTACCACATGCTTAATTCGACGCCAATAGGCGGTGTCCTAATCCACGCCGCAGCGAATAACATTCAATCTCGAAGTGCATGACATTGCTAACTGTGTGCGCCAGAAGCGACTGCGGAGCCAGAAACACGTCACATACGCGACGTTTGAGACATCACATATTCCTCTCTCTCCTTCCTTATTTTTTGAACGAGAAGAATAAGGGGATCCGATAGGGCTCGACATTTACTTTAGTTACAGCCCCTCGTCACATACAATTAGAGTCAGAAAAAGCTATACAGGAAGTTAAATGTTAAGTTTAATTGAAATGTAGACATAATAGGGTAAAAGGAAATGAAAGTGGAAGAAACTATCAGCACCAGTTATGTCCGCAAGGTTGGGTGCTTGCATACAATAAAGGAAACCAGAACCTTTTCATAGCATTATAAGAATACAACGTTCTAATCATTCTTCGTGTTTCTATATAGCTAACTGGCACAACTCCTACCACCATCTTTTACTAATCTATACCACAAATGCAATCACCATTTCGTCATTTTTGATACCCAAGGCTTCCGGCAGATCACCCACGTTCTCATTTACCTACATGGATATGGCGCCATGCTAAGAAAGCACACTCAATGGTACTTGCGCTATTTTGGCACGCTAAGCGGGAAATGTCGTTAACAGTAAATTTTCGACTACCGTGCTCCCGAACAGCTTCGAACAAAGGTCCACCAGACCTTTGAATGAAATGAAAAGGGACACAGTGATTGAGGGTTTGCAGCTTCCGCAAACACAAGCTTCAAAGTTTCCTCTAGCATAGAGTTTCCTACAAAAATAACTAGAGAGAACCTTGGTACCATAGTGTCTACACACCGCACTTCTTTAACACCCTTAAGGGTGTACATCAGTTTGACGCCAGGCGAGAACCCTTCGGTCGTTGACACAAACCCCCTAATTTTGGTAACACCTTTAGGGAAGGAAGTGTGGACGAACAGAAGCCAAATAAAAGAAAAATGGCCCTCTCAGCTCGTTACGATTTCCATTGTATACGAGTTGTTCATTAGCATTAATCCGTAAACTAAATCGAAGGGCAAGCAATTCAGCATCATATAAGTCACGCGAAAAATGCACGGAGGTGGATTCAAACCAACGAAAGTAACGTGGCAGCCAGACACCCCATCCACTGCGCCACACAGGCGCAACTTTTCAGCTCTTGAACTATAGGTATCCATAAGCATAGATAGCCCAGAAATCCAAACGTTTTCACCTCATGGCAAACCTTGCCTGAGGTCACATATTGCTCGCATAAAATGCGGTCGCTAAGCTCGAAACCTGCCTCCTTTTCGCTGCAACGGAAACTTCCAAAGGTAGCGAACGCGCTAGTGGGTTTACAAACAGGTTCCGCGCGTTCTGTTCATTTTTTTTTCCTCTCGCACACACCCCTACTACAGAGTGTTTTGAGGAAAATAGGTGATAGATGTGTAATGAAGGGTGTAAAGAAAGAAACAGCCTTTAAGCACCTTTAAGGTTAATAAACGGTTTAGTGTCTGCGGCAGCTGAAAATACGGCGGTTAGGCCAAGATCAGAACGATGGCCGGTACATGTGTATGCCTAAACTGCATCCCTGTGGCTTCGCACAACTTCGTAGTTTACCAAATTCATCAAAATATCGATTTATATCGCCACTATTTGCTATGATTACGTGCGTACGCAGAAACTAATCGCCTTGTCGTGTTTAGACAACTACGAATGCTTCGGTATTAAGAAAGACGAAGCGTAATCTGCGGCGTTACAAGAACGTTTGAGACCAGAAGCACGTAGATAAAGAAATCCACGTACTAATCATCATTCCCATAGTATCTCAACGATTGCAGGGCCAGGGCTCCCTCTGTACTAAGAGTGTGAGAGAGAAAACAAGGATAGGAAAGGCAGGGAGGTCAACCAGAACAACAACAGGTTTGCTACCCTACACTGGGGGTGGGGGAAAGGGGAATAGAAAGAAGAAGAAAGGGAGAGAGTTCTAGAAAACTGTACGGGTTACTTAACGTGCTTCAAAAAGCACGGCACAATCGAGCATTCTTGCAATGCGCCGCCCCGTTCGAAGTTTCCGAATTACAAAATCGCTTCCCTGCTGACTTCATCCTCCGCTCTTCTCGAAGGCGCTGGTCTGCAGGGGCGCGTCCCTGGCCTGGCGAGTGGCGTCCGACGGAGCCGTGCCCAGCGGAGCCATCCAGGGCGGCGTGACCGCATCGGGGGAGCCGCTCTACATCGGCCGCGCCCACCACCAGGGCCTGCTGCTCATTGGCAAGGTGCACCCGTCGCACAAAACCATGTACGTCCCGTACAACAAAAAGGAGTACGGATACGCCCAATACGAAGTCCTGACGATGAAGACGCTCAACCTGTGAGATTAAGCGAAACGAGACCCAACCCGCAACGGGTCTACACAACGCTCTCGCAGCAGCCCGCAAGCGGTACATCGCCGGAACAACGCGCTTCCAAGGGGCGTCGCACATTTGCTATTCGAACAATTGTGCAAATGTTCCTTGGAGCCGTGAATATTTAAAGGAAACAAACCTTCGTTCGACGATCCAGTGCGTCATCATTGTGAAACTTATTCTTTTATTTTGGTTCGAGAGTGGTTTCGTATTTGAACGCTTTTTTACATATATATTTTAGCAATCTTGTTAACTTAAACTACGTTCTAGTTCACTATACCTTTGACATTGCCATAACAACTGTCTGAAGTGCACATCTACGCAATGGTATTATTGTGGCCGTGCCAAAGACATGGCTATTTAATAACAGGCTTTGGTTTCAAACTTTGCATGTAAGCAAAGTTCAATTAAAATGTTAAAATCAAAGTGCAATACAAATGTTCAATTTACTTGAGGTTTTATGCTGGCTGTCCAAGCGTTGTTTGTCTTCTACTATTCTTCTTGTGCTTGTTGCTGGAATTTCGCGTAAGTGCTTTGGGTATCTCGTCTGTATGTGTGTGCGACGTGCAGGAGATGGGATAAAGTACCTCCTTTGATTTTCCGATGATTATTCATAACTAAAAAGAAAACGAACGACTGGTATTACGAGCAAAATCTACATGTAACACGTTCTCTGCTGGTGGCGGCTGTAAAAGTGGTGGAGGCAAATTTTACATTTTGCACGTCTTTGGCCGCACCACTTCCTTCACCTGTAATAATGTGAAATAAATATTTTCATTATATATGCAAATGTCTGAATCATAAATCTCTGGTACATATCTTCAAGCAATTAAGCACTTACACTGAAAGCTTATGTGGCTTTCTTTCACGCACACTGGGAAACAGAAAGAGCGCTTGCTTCTCGCTTGTACACTTAGCGCATTTGGAATTCGATTTACGCTAATTGCACAAAAGCAAATGAAATAAATTAAAAAAAAGAAAAACGATACGCTACAGCAACCCCAGCACAGGGTCAATGACGTCTTTTGTTTGTCGAGTTCGATAAACTCACAACGGCGATTTCTCTTTAAGTGCGTAAATTGCTTTCTCTCCGAGAAACTTTTTTTTTTTTTACGGTAGCTTTGCACCGCGTTTACCTGGACGCTATAACTTTCCGTGTCCCAAATGTTCCTCCACCCTATGGACTTTAACAGAATTCATTCGGTCAACCAATGAAGCGCAGTCAACTTCGATTAAGAGACCGACGAGTCTCTTCGTCGGCGGAAGCGATGAGGTATGCAATAGACGTGGACAAAGTGTTTGGAGTCGGATCATTTAACTTTTCAAAAGTCCGCGGTACAGTTCATTTCACTGCTGAGACCATTTTACTCACGGAACTTGACTGCCAACCGAAGTGAAACTTGACAATAAATAGTTGCAGCGAAGCAAGCGTTTTTTTGAAAGCAAGCAAGCTTTCACCATTTCACTAATATAGACGAGTGAAAACGTATAAAATTACTCGCTTATAATTTCATATTTTGTGGTTACAACATTATTTAGGCAACAGAGAAAGTTTGAAGTATTAACTATTTTTTGGATGTTGTTTGGAGTTGTTTTGGAGTTTGAATGAGGGTCAGCTGCATCTCGGCGTCAGCCAACACATACATTTTTGAGCTCAAGCTCCTTTAGAGAAGAGGCGGCGCACTTCACATCCGTAACATTTCTCAATGCGACGGTCCTTTCTGTTCTCGTTCTCGTTCTGCCGCGATTCGCCCCACGGACCGTTTGAAGCATCTTCTTGGTCAGTTGTACTTACAGTCAACGTAAGATTTTTCGAACAACCTAGGGGTCACTAAAATTTCCGAAAAATCGGGCAGTCCGAAAAAAAAAATGAATGCACGTCTTTTACTGCCCTTAAGGGCTCAACTCGCCACAGACACGTCCGAAAAAGCTCTGAAGGCCTGCCAGTACACTTGTTAGGCATATCGGTGCTAGTACTGTGACAGGAGATGGCAGGTGCGCGCGTCCATAATTAGGGAGTACGTACTGTGTCCCGCGACAATTGCCCCCTCCCACGCTTATTAAGCTTCACCGCAGTACTTTACGTGTGCTTCATTGCGTAACACTGCAGTGCTGAGGCAAAGCTGCCTTTCGTGAACCGGCATTAGGCAGCGCGTCGTGCTTTCCGTGTTTCGAAGCCAATCGCGAGGATTACAGGGGCAGAGCGGAGAATTCTTTCAATGAAAAATAAAAACCTTAACAGCGAACGTGGAAGGAGCTAGGCCTCGCGTTGCCACGGTGGTGGACACGGCTGCCAGCGGATCTGCGTGCCAGAGCGTCGGTTCGAGGTGTCGAGGTAATAAAAACGGTGGAAGTGGTGGCTTTGATTAATGCCGTTTCGGACCTGCGATCATGTCAAGGAGTGCGGAAAATGGAACGGTGGATGGTTCTTGCATCTGAAATTTCAGACGTTATTATAGATAATTAACTCTGTCGGGTACGTGGTAGTGCCGCGAAGCCATCCGAATTATCGGGCGTCCGGAAAATCGGTCGTTGACTGTACGCTGGCAACTCTTCCAACCGACGAAGCGGCGTCAACGACAATTAGTTACAATTCCTCTCTTTTACTCGAGCCAGTATTAGGGCGACTTTCGTTCTCTTTCAAGTTTGTTGACCAGGAAGCATAATTTTGCTATAGATTATTTTCTGTGCAACGAACTTGCTTTTCTACAGCAAAGCTGTATATGGCCAGGGTTCCGTGTACTTTTTGGTGCGCGTAAACAAAAACTATCATCATCAATAGCTCATGCCCGCGTATGCAAGAGAAAAATGCCATAGCTTATACCCCCGCAAGGCATATGTGTAGGCTATTAGCACTCAGCAAGGTGATGCGAACAGTGCTTACATTCTTTCCAATCTCGTAAAACATAAAAAACAGCGTGTCGAACACTGTGATCATACTCATACTCCCGCTCATACTGCCGTAAGCCACCAAAAAGTGCTATGGCTCATAGCCCGTAAAGTTCAAGTGATATTTGTGAACAACACATGAGCTCACGAGCAGGTGGCGTTGCCATATACGCAAAGGACAAAATGTATACGATACGTACATTTGTCATCTTGGCTGGCAAGATGGCCATGCCAGCGACTGTGGGGATGGATGTCTGTGCCGTACAAACGAAAGAGGCATGTGTGACATCCGCTGCGCATACATCTCCAGGCGCGCCCAAGCGGGATATCAAGACGTTCATGACCACGCTCTTTGCATAGGCTAGCCGCGACGACACGACCTCTGTGATGATCATTGCAGACTTTATGTGCACATTTCAAAACCAGACAAGAAATGGTTCACTCAGTTGGTGCTAGAAAAGTTTGAAGTGTCACACCAATCCAAGTTACTCAACTACTCAAAAACGGTCTTGTATAGATTTAACTTTGACCAAGATTCTGTATAAGGTTGTAACGAAACCAATCAGTGTATATCACAGTAATTACAAAGCTATCGTCACTGCCATTACCAAATCATGAAAATGAGCACAGTTACCCCTGTCCAACCGTGCGTGATGTGCTACGGCTTCACCGGTCATCCACCTTCACAGAATGGAACGGCTCCTCAATTTTTTTTTTTTTTCGTACCTGATCTGGTTGGTGATCACGTTGGTTGATAAATGATGGCCAACAGAATATTTCATTTGGTTCGCAGCCGTGCAACTAGAAGTAACGAAACCAAAAGCTACAAATTTCAAAGCAGATTAATCAGTTTTTCTATTTATTCATTCTTTGAAAAGTTCAGCTCCCTCAGCGTTCTGACATCCTGCTCATTCCAAAATGTTCTTTTCAACTCTGGCAAGAACTCGATAACGTCGCTATGTCTGGTAAGCAGAGCCCGAAAATCACGGCGCTATACAGAAACAAGCTTTCCAAAATTTACTCACTTAAAAACGGCAGAAGCCGAGGCCCCGCCAACGCCACTCGGCATGATGGCGGATAAACGACTCAAAAGGATAATTTGCAACGCGATCGTTTGTCGGTATACGTCCCAGGTAGCACACAAAGTCTTAAGTCGTATTAAGGGATTCAACGTCTGAAACGGATTTTTGACCAAAATCGACGCATCAAAGACGTTCCAAACAAGATAGCTTAAAAACGAGGGGTGAACACGTTTTGAAAACGACCCAAGACGCCACGCCACGGCGCGTCAGCCTTTTTAGCGGCTTCTACAATATTCAACAACCCATCAACGCGATCCAACCTTGCGCAAGGTGGCGATACCGTCGTCAAATCATGTGACCAAGGTGGCCACGTGATTCGTGATGCCTGGCAGCCGGGCGAGCCGGGCATAGTCGCGTCGTCATGGCGTCGTCGCGTCACCGCACTCGCATTGCGCTGTGGTGTGTTTGCGGCTGTTCTGAATGTGCTGCCGCTGCCCTTTGCTATGTAAGTGTTGCAGTGCTTTGCTGTCAAGAAAACGATATTCTGTGATCAGTTTGGGTTGTGCGATGCGTTTGTCTGGTTTTAATTTGGAAATCAGTAGTGTTTTCAATTGTTATGTGACCAAGGCAGCCACGTTATTCGTGAAGCCGGGCATAGTTGCGTTATCGCACTCGCATGGCACTATGGTCTGTTTGCGACTGTTCTGAATGTGCTGCCGCTGCCCTTTGTCATGTAAGTGTTGCAGTGCTTTGCTGTCAAGAAAACGACATTCTGTGATTAGTTTGGGTTGTGCGATCTGTTTGAGCCGGGCATAATAGCGTTACCGCACTTGCATTGCGCTGTGGTATGATAGCGGCTGTTCTGAATGTGCTGCCGCTGCCCTTTGTCATGTAAGTGTTGCAGGGTTTTGCCGTCAAGAAAACGACGTTCTGTGATTAGTTTGGGTTGTGCGATCTGTTTGTGTAGTTTAATTTGGAAATCAGTTTTCAATTGGAGGGCGCGGAGTGGAGCGCACTAATTAGCTCTTCAAGTTCATTGTCATGTTATGTGAGGCGCCTTTTCACTGACGCTGTAATTAGGGCGTTAAGGGCAGTATAAGGACGAAAGTTAGAGGGACGAAATCGTGCCTGTGTGTCCCTAGCGTCGGGATCGGCCGCTGTGCGTGATCCTAACAAGAAAGCATTTTGCAGAATGCGAAAAAAAGGCGGCCAAATTGCTGTCTGTGCGCACCTTGCCGATCTCCGCAATAGTGCCGTCATCGTGGTATTTTAGTCTACCGTTTCGCAAGAGTGTTGCAGACAAGAGAACTGGTTAGAACAGGCTTTTTTTAATGATTCAGTACTAGTACGGTATCCCAAAAGGTGAGGTCACGTGCCCGTCCTATTTTCTTCCCTCGCGCTACAGCGCACCGACAGAATTTTGCGTGCACCATACCGTGCTTTTATCGTTTGCGCTTCAGGTTCTCGATTGTCTTTTCGCCCCCTTTACCCACGTGACGGGTATTTCATGGTGTTACGGGGTACCACGTGTATCCATATATTGTGTCCAATATATGAAACGGCCAAATGCGATTTTATTTGACGCCTCAAATGGTAGTAATGTATTGAGTCCCTTTTTTGTGCTTGTTATCAATTTTACTACTTGGCGAATGGATACAGCATGTACGCTGCATAACTCGCTTGTGGATACTGCATACGTGAGTCGAGTATGCCCTTGGTATAAAATAGCTTGTATGCTTTAGGTAGTACGATTGTTTGCAGTTTGGGACATGTGTCGGAATGTACGCTGTGCGCCCTTCGCGCTTTACGGCGGCCTGCCGAGTTCGTGCGGGTGCCATGTGTGCGCATGGAGTTCGCGAAGCACTCTCGCAGTTTTATAATATATATATATATATATATATATATATATATATATATATATATATACACATGTGTTCTGTTCGCACGCTTCGCACAACAGGGCATGTCGTCGTTCTTTGTTCTTGTGCAACACATTTTCCTAGCGTACGTCTGTGCATTATTTGATACCGGTTTCACGCGGGGCTCTTTTAGCCGCTATCCAGTCCGTTACAAATCGAATTTCTCGGTCGTGATTAGCTCCTCTGCGCAAGCTACGAGAGTGAGACAGTCGCATCGATAATTTCGATCCGGATCGGGCTTGATCGCGATCGAGAGTGGTCGTGTGACACCGGTTTTACACATGGCTCCCACATAGGGAACACTTTAAGTTCAATGCTACTGGGTGAAGAGCAAGTGCACATATATGCCAGTGGTGGCATGTGGGCAAGTCTTCCTGGTGAAGCCAATACTTGTGCATTCAAAACATTTCAATTACCAGCGTAGTGCATCAATGTGTCTACTTCGACAAAATGGAGCACCAGTGCAGATATCTGAGCATACCTGTCCAGGGCAGCAAGTGTGTCTACATTGAAACCACTACCAGCATGTGCGGCAGTTCTATTTCCAGCAGCTGGACTGCACAATAATCAGTAGGGTGCTCCCAAGCTGTTTATCTATGAAGCTCTGCCTGGACTGTGTGCCAAATATTTTTGGACATGAAAGTGGGAGTGAATTGGTAAACATCAGTGGAACTGTGCCTAGACTTTGTGGCAAATGTTTTTGGATGTGAAAGTGTGAGTGAACTGGCAAAGAATTTGCTCTGGGCTACATGTGTTAAACGTTTTTCTCATTCAGAGTGCTTTTTTTTTACTTCAGGAGACTGGAGATGCGCGCAAAGTGTGACATGTCAGTGTGCTAATTAATGTATTTGCTGGTTTGCAAATTATTCGTTTCCACTTTGTTTTTGCCAGAGAGGTACAACTTTGTCTCTTGTAAAGGGCTTTTTAGATAAAACACTTACTATTTATTATGACCATTGCTTCCTTTGTTACACAAATGCAGCTTCCAGTGCATTCCAGTTTATTTCCATGTTTATGTAAGTTTCTAATATGAGGCTTGCATATACATTTCTCACGTTCTGGAGTGGCAAGATGAAGCATTACTGTCTCATCGTTCGCTGTACTACAGTAGTGTTCACTTGTTACACTGAATCCCCCGTTTAAGTATTCTGTACTAATTTCACTTTATTGCTTTTTTGTTGTATGGTTATTTTTTCTCGCCATTACCTTCTTTGATATATCCTAAAGCCAATATTTCCAGTTTTGCATTGTTCCCATTTTTGTTTTATTTCTGTCACAGGATTGTTTTATGATGGTATGCGGTGGTATTTATTTTTGTGCTCTTTTCAAGCTTCTAGCAGATTGGTAACATTGCTTGGAGGCAGTTACCATCCGATTCAAGCTTTTGCATTTTTCAGTCTACTTCTTCCATTCGCTCCGATGTCACTTCTGCATAACTCTAGTCCATCTGATAGCACATGCACTTCACTATGATAAATTAGACACTTTAGTAGACTCCAGGTTTTTCTGTTCATTTTTGTATGTGTACTTGCAACTTTGTTTACGTGCTAGTGAATGTTCACTTCCGAGTTCATTAGGAATCCTTTCTGCGACTTTTGTCATTGTTGATGTACTTTTACTTCTATTTGCATTTCTCACACAGTTTGTTCGAACCTTCCATAAGCATTACATTTTAATAAAGTGTTTTCGCTTTGTCACAATGTTCTCATTTCATGCACTCTTGGCATGAAGGGCTTGGCCTGGCCACCTGCCAAGACGTGGCCATTTGTTCTTTGCAGGATGTCATTCCCATTGTGGTTGTAAGCATCGTAGCTTACTAAAGGCGGTATTAAGGATTTATTATTCCTAACAGGCTCATTTTCGTGTGACTTGGTAGAGGATGCACCGGCCATGCGGGGAACAGTGCTTGACACTGCGCCATGGCTCTTACAGTCAACACCGACGCTTCTACACATCTGGGGCGCGATTGGAGATCGTTGTTCGAAACGCCCGATCAGTTTCACCTCACGCGATTGGCCTAGGCCGTGCCAACGGGGGCGGCTGACGACGTCTGCGCGGCATAGGCCAGTCGCGTGAGGCGAAACTAAACGCGTGTTTTGAACAACGATGTCTGATCGCGCCCGTCACCCGCGAAAATTAGCTTCAGATGATCGTAAACCTTTCAAGACCGCTTCTAGACCAGTTTTTTGATAACGTCCCAGAAACGGTTAGAAATTGGTTAGGAATAGTTTTGGCAAAGGGATTACTTGCGTCTTTCCCAATCCTATTTCTAGACCAGCTTTTCGAATACGTCTTGCAGACCTGTTCAAGATCGTCTCAAGAAAGTAATTAAGCCGGACATTAGCAGAGATATACGACGTTTTCCCGCCGAAGTTCTCTCATTCGTGTCTTCTTTAACCCGTTTTTATCGTCTTGGATAAACCCTACGAAAACGTTACGTATCTCTTTTGTGCTACCTGGAACGTGTACACAGTGAGCATAGCTGACGTCAATGGCCGAACCACCGTCGCGCGACGTCTGCTCAGAAGTTGACCGTCTTGCAGACAAGCACCTCGTAGTCGTCGTACTTGTACTCTTTTTCGTAGTAGGGAATGTACATGCATTGTTTCGAAGGGTGCACCTTCCCGATGACCAGGCCGTCTTCGAGACGGACGCGGCCGATGTAGAGCGGCTCGCCGTCGGACGTAGTGCCACCCTGGATGGCTCCACCGGGCACCCCGCCCCCGGATCCCGGAAGCCAAGCCAGGTTGTCATTGTCGGAGACAAGTGCCTGCGACAACAGTTACACGCAAATATTGATCACGACGACGACGAAGACGATGATGATGATGATGTGTTCCGTGGCCCAAGGGTGCATGCATATATTCACCCCGCTGGGTTTTCAGCTGATGTCGATAGCCACGGTCGCAATGCAAGCATATGTGTGTCCGGGCACATACCCAGACATATATAGTGCAAGCATGTGACTTAAATAAAATACAGCCTAATAGAAACCTCCTGTAATCTCAGCCCATAAGACCTTTAGAGGCTTTGATGCGAGTAGCATTCTTGGCTTACTACGGCCACTTTGTGCCAGTTCATGCATCTAAGACAATCTACGCCGCTTTTCCCTTTTAAGAAATACTTTAACATTTCTCCGCTTCTAGGTGGATTCCAAAGTGCGTCCCATTGGTTTCTCAAGCACAGGAACCCGGCGTTCCAGCGCTGTGCCAGGTACTGCGACTAATTATAAGCGATAGCGCTACACGCACTGGCGTACCAGCTTTGAAAGCACCGAGGCCACGCAGTCTCTGAGGCCGCGCAATCTTTGAGGTCACGCAATCTCTCGCCGCTAAATTGACGCAGCGTGTCCATACAAAGCCACCTACAAAAAAAAAATTTTTTTTTCTAGGTGGCCTTGGTCCAGAGGATAGCGCGAGTGGAGACCCTGGATACAGTACACCCGTCACATACCTGGCGGTTCTCGGTGGTGGCAATACGTACGGTGTGCCCGTATGCGTTCCTTGAACGCTAATCGCATTAACGTCGACAGTAAACGAGAGATCAGTGCTGCCGTATTGTCTTCCCCTTCAAATAGATTATCGGCAGGCATGCGCGATTAACTGATCTCTTCTCTTGAATACTTTCTTCTTACGGTTAGACGCGGGAGGGTCCAACCCTCGTGTGCCCAGGTACGTGGTGTCGCAACACACAACATGCTTGCTCACGCAGACTACAGATTATTCTTACACAAGTGGTATTCCACTATACGTAGAACATTTTTTTTTCTTGCAGTCCTTCGTACCACGCACAGCGAAAGAGCTCGGAATAACCTTCCCGCACCAATTGTAACCATAAAACAGCATGACCAGCTTTTGAAATGTATAGCTAACATTGTAAACTGAGACACATTTGTATTTGTATTGTTTATTCCAGATTCATCTGTGTGACGTCTATTTGACCCTGAATGTATTTATAGTAAATAAATAAACAGATATCGCTCGCCGGCGTACGCTGGATAGGGTTATTCATCAAAAACAGGCGTGGAAGAAAATTACGATACAGATACTTTTTTAATGAAACAACAGGTTGACTCGAAATCGCGTTATGAAACTTTAAAAGGTGTTAAGACGTTGTGAAGGTCATCAACGAGTTCAAAGACAAAGATATGTATAGTTCACAATTCCCTTGCGAGCGGCTGTGGAAAATTGGCTGATCGATGGATATATTGATTGATTGATTGATTGATTGATTGATTGATTGATTGATTGCTTGATTGATTGATTGATTGATTCGCTCATGGGGCTTAACGTCTAAAAGCAACCTTGGGGCTACGAGGCACGCCACAGTAAAGGAATCCGGAATAATTTTTACCGCTTTAACGTGACCCTAAATCTAAGTACAAGAGCGGTTATGCATTTCGGCCCCATCGAAATGCGACCGACGCGGCAGGGATTCGCACCCGCGACCTCGAGCTAAGCAGCAGAACGCCACAGCGAGTGTTCTACTGCGGCGGATATGAAAAGTTCAGCTGCAATACGTGGTGCGCCCCACCGGTGGAGGTAAGAATGTAAAGATTAGGTCAAATCAGAAATTTTGAGTATTGTCAACCAATAGAATCAATTTTCATTTCAGTGTACATGCTGGATGATTGTTTTGGGCTAATAACTAGACATAAGTAGCTTGACCAGTCCCAAACGACCTTACAGTGCAGTAGCAGGTTAAACAGTGTGTGCAGAGTTACGACGGTACAGGAAATAACTAAACGCAAACTAACGCTAGCATTGCTAAAATGTGAACGCAGTTTGAGATATCGAGGAGAGCGTTTTAGCAGAGCTGGGTAGGATGTGGAAAAGATGATGCGACTATGACACAGGCGTACACTGCTGGGCGAAAAAGAATTATTTGGGTGCTAGGCGTTTTGCACCCTCGTTTCTCTCTCGGACTCTCTGGTTGCTATGAGTGAGGAAGAACACAATCGTATGGACATTAGGAAAAACAAAACATCTCGTGGTTGGCGCCAGGAAAAAGGAAACCTAGCCGACTTTGGCAAGGAGTTAGATGGACTGGCGAGCTTAGAAAATCTGGCTATGGCCTGACAAGAAAAAAGCTATGGCCTGACAGTTTCAGAAAAAAAAAGAAAGAAAGACAGGTAGTTGGAATGCAGTGGACTTGCAGAATGGCGACTGTGATGGCAATCGCGGGCAGAAAACAGAAAAAAAGAAGACGACAGACAGTATGAAGGCGAGCATTAACCTGACTGCAAGACAAGAGCACGACAGATTTCCGCACCTGGTAATCGGTGTACTCCGCCTCGAGGCCATTGTAAGACACGAAACAGGTGCCCAGGGAAGGGATCACTTTTCCCGGCAGCACGTCGCCCTTGTGCACGGCGCGGGCCACGAACAACTTGAACTTGCCGTCTTTTTCCTCGCCCCCGGCCACGGCGTTGTGCGGAATGTGCTTTCCGCTGCAGCGAACCCAGTGGCACGGCGACTTGTAGCTGCTGGCTGAGCAACGAAGTGGGAACACCTCTTTAGCAATACTTCATAAGGTGACCCCGCCAGAGAGAAACATCAAATCAGTTTAGATTGATAAAGTCTCATTTTTTTACTCTATTTTCTCCCGATATTATAAGAAGTCTCGCGCCGGAACCCCAGCACCGGTACGTCAGTGTGACGTCATCGATTTTAAAGTGCTTCCTCGTATCTCGGCAGCAGCAAAAGTTCTCAACAAACACTGATGGTGTCCACGCTACGAGCATGGAACACGGTCACCCTTTCATTTTGCTAACTTTAATGCAAAAGGAAACGCAGGAAAGCTCGGGTTCACTCTTTTATAAATATACAAGAGCGACTATAGCCTCCTCTTTAAAGCGTCGATAAAAAATTAACGCGGCACTGAGGCTTTGCAGATCTGAATCTCCTAATGTATAAAATAGAAACATTGCGTCGCGAAAGCATACCGTCAAATAACTTATGCCCGATTCCTAGTTGTTGAGCTGTTTCTATTCAACGTCCACAACGCATTAAGGAACACAGTAGGCAGGACACAATTGAGAATAAAACAAAGAGGAACTATCGCACAAAACTGAAACGCGAACTAGACAGGGCTAACTAGAACGCGTCCTTTCGATTCCGTTTGCGCCAACTCTGGTAGCGTCGGCACGATTTCGGCTCGCACGCATAATCTGAGACCTGTACAATATTTGACGGCCGTATAAGTTACGGCGCGATATCGCGTCAGCGAGTATAATTCCTTGCGCAAGGTGTTTTACGTTGCGATCTCTCGTTCGCGTTTAAATTTTCCAAACTAATGGCACGTCCATCGCCCGTAACGAAGCAAAGAACATCGTCTGCACGCACACGCACGGTAAGGAGTCGCTCACCTCCGTAGCCCGACATTTCGCGTCGTCTTCTATGCGGCGATTGTGATCGCACCGGTAATGGGCAAGACCCCAAGAACGGCTCATATATACGACGAGGCGCGCGAGGAGGTGACATCAACATTTGTGTTGATAAACCAAAAAGGGACTCATGTTGACATGCGAGTATCGACTGCGTGACTTCGATGATTCATTGTTAATAAGGCGATTAGGACGAGGCACGCGACGAGGTGACAACAACATTTGCGTTGATAAACCAACAAGGAACTCATTTCGACATGCCAGCATCTACTGCGTAACTGTGATGATTCATTACCAACAACGCGATGCGCTGGAACGATAGTCCTGGTGTTTTTTTATTATTATTGTTTTGCGTATTTTGTCTCTATTGGCCTCGAGCTCCACCACTGGAAAAGCTGGTGCCACCGTCGGCGTGACGTGCTAGGAGGGATCACGTGGACATAGCGGCGGCGTCGGCTCCTTCGGGGGCGCCGAAGCGAGCTGGAAACGAGAGTTTAAATTACCTCGTACGCTGCGGTCCTCATTTAGTGGCGAGATTTTCCCGCTTCGTGTGTCTCCTTTACAACGCTTGAAAGCACTACAATAGGTAGTGGCTGCCTTTGAAGGCGCACAACATGGTAGGCTACTGCTCGGTGCCGCAATGCAGGACGCACGCAACGGAGCACGGTGTCAGCCTTATTCACACGCAGCCGCACGACAAAAAGCTGCGTGAAGCTTGGCTCGCGAAACATAAAACCGGCAAGCAGTCATCGGCTACAACTCGGGTATGCAGCAAGCACAGACGCGAGGAAGATTTCTACTACGGCGCCCGGTCTGCGATGTTCTGAAAACGCGCACTGAGATGCTCGCCCGCGTCCGCTACCCGACTAATGTCATGACGGATTGGTCTATGAACTTGTCGATGCTATAGACACTGGCAAGTTCAGTGGAGTGGAAATGCAGCGATAAGAAGCACATTAAAAAAAGCATGGCATATGGTCATGTTTGTGTTATGAATTAATGCACTGGATTACAAAAAAGGAGCAGCGGGAAATTGCACGCTAAGAACACCGATAAACATACAGTGCGACGCAACTCGAGAAATAATATTGAAATGTCCAAGAATTTAGAAGAAGAAAAAAGATTGAATCGTCGCGACGGCACATCCCCGTAGGCGTCGAAGTCTCTACAATGAAATTATTTTTGAACAGCTCTGATAACGCCCACGCAACAATGGTTGCTTGTATACTGTCAAATGCTCATATTCGGCGGCCTAAAGCTCATGGCACGGTGCGAAAACGCGCACGCGGCGAAAGCGAATCAGTGCGCGGACAAGCATGCAGACGCGCAGTCGGTCGCTGCGAATCTGTGCATCGCTGCATTGAGGCTTCATTCTATTACGCTCCATTTATTTATACAAACTCTATAAGAGCACATATCACATAGTTTGCTCTCGCCGTTTACCTACCTTTCACGCAAGAAACCGGTTCGGGAGACTACATCGCGGCGACCGCGCGCAGTAGCGTTCACTGTACGTATTCGGTACAGAGATAACGTCTATAAACGATTGTGTGCTTTCAGTTTGCCCAAGATTATTCTTTAGACAGCAAGAAATTTCTCTCGTTTCGAAAGTACTTACAGAAATGTCCGGGAGAGCTCGCGCGTGGTGTTTTCAGTGAGCGCTGACAGCAAAACCTATGAGGAGCGCGCCACGTGATCCCTCATACTACGCCAGCGAGGCGCTTCCGATAGATGGCGACTCCGTAACTCCTCGCCGCCAATATAACGAAATCCACACTTACGTATTTTATTTACTTATTGCAACAGCCAAAACGCCCGTAAGGGTTATACACCGACGAGGAAGTTGGGGAGGAGTGATTATGGCATAATCACTGTGTCGAACATAGAAACACGTTAACGATGAAATAAACGGAAAAATAAGTAAGACAGAAACTAACTAGAGTAAATAGTTAAACTATTATCTTCAAGGGGTCCTGAACCACTATTTATCGAAGTGAAGAAAGGCATCTGAAGTGAAAATAAACTATTTCAGAAATGGTTTGCTGTAAAAAAAGTACTTCAATGCGTTCTTGTTCAATGCCTTGCACTGCGAAGGCTACGGCGCAGTGGGGTGAGCCCACAACGCTCCGCCTTCTAAATGTCACCATGGCGCCCAGTTCAAATTTCATTTTGGGTGTTAAGGTAGACGCCACGACTTCCGCCTTTGGTGCCTACGACGCGCTGAACTTAAGCCTAACGCGGTTGTCCTCAGCGAGCCGCAGCGCGTTTAGCCAGTGGACTCGTGGCGGCACCTCGTGGTGGCCGCGGTATCTACGCCATTTAGCCAACCGCAGCTTGACGTTGGCTATCGGCCAATAGCAGTCGTCATAGCGAATGACAAAATAAAGCGTCTGATGACGAAATAAAACGCCTAGAAGAGAGTGAGGTCAGGGCCTTCTATTGGAAAGAGCGTTTGGAGAGAACGGTGACTTCGCGATCCGCTTGCGAGAGAGAGAGAGAGAGAGAGAGAGAGGAAGACGGAGAGGCAGGGAGGTTAACCAGATTGAGTCTAGTTTGCTACCCTACACGTGGGGAGGGGAATGGGGAGTGAACGAGGGAGAGAGAGAACTTAGGTGTAGGATGTCTATAGTTGGGCACTCAAGTCTGTTGCCCTCAGGTAGCGAAAAACGCTCGAACTGCTTTCTGGGCCAATGAACTGTGAGGCCAGGCTCCCAAGATCTTCGCTTCCGTAAATGGCCTGTCATCCAGTCTATTTAAGACACACTGGAGAGTCTGACGTTGATTACCGAAGCGAGCACAGTGGCACAGAAGGTGATTGATGGTCTCTTCACACTTGCACTTAGCGCACATTGGTGAATCCGCCATTCCAATACGATAGCTGTAGGAGTTCGTGAATGCTACTCCTACCCACAGCCGACACAGCAGTGTTGCGTCACGTCGTGGAAGGTTCGCCGGTAATGCAAGTTTCAGTGATGGGTCGAGGCTGTGTAAACGACACTTAGAGTTCTGTGGTGTATGACAGCAACCTAACGTGATTGTACGAGCGAGACTGCGAAGCTCTCTTGCAGCGTCGACCCTGGATAAAGGTATAAGGAGTGTCGGTGAGCCAGCCTCTGCACGTCGGGCAGCGTCATCGGCGAGGTGAGTACCAACGATGCCACAATGTCCCGGCAGCCACTGAAATATGATATCATGTCCTCTTTCAGATGCGCAATGGCAGGTTTCGTTGATTTGTGACACCAGCTGTTCATAATTGCCACGTCGTAAACTTCGCAAGCTCTGGAGGGCTGCTTTCGAGTCACAAAATATTGCCCATTTGTTGGGCGGTTCTTTTTAAGTGTATTCGACAGCAGCGCGAAAAGCGGCCAGTTCAGAACCTGTAGATGTCGTTACGTGGGAAGACTTAAACTTGATGACGACCGATTGAGATCCTAGAACAACGGCGCCCATAGAATTTTCCGAGACGGAACCATCCGTCTAAACATGAATTCGGTTAGCGTATGAACAATGGAGAAGTTCCAATGTGATCTGCTTGAGAGCCGCGGTGGTCAGGCTAGCTTTCTTCACTATTCCTGGAACAGCAAGGTACACAGGAGGCTTCTTCAAGCACCACATAGGGGATGGCATTCTTGTTGCGGGTGAGTTCCGCGCACGGCGTACGACAGCAAAACTTGGCTGAGATGTTCACAGCAGCGTATGCTACCCGCGGACTAAGTTATTTAACCAAGCCCGAGGGGTGCTCCAGGGCCCCTTTGAGGAAGGACGAACAAGACATTAAATATATTGCAGTTAAGTAAAGCAGGAGTAAGGTTAAAAAGAAGTTACGCAATTTTATAACAACATAGAACTTCTTTAAAAATCCCTACTTCAGTGTAAGCGACAATATTTCTTAGCAAAGCGTTCCATTCGATTACGACCAGCATTAAGGGCGAGGATTTTCATCTTAACGTTTGAGCAAAGATAGGCTGCGCATTTACTTCACAGCACGCATTCTTTCGAAGTTTTTTTTCTTGAGCGCACACCTTTTGTGGGATACGTAAGCACTTCCTTAACAATTTACATTCAGACGCAGAAAGAAGCAGCAGCACACCTGGGAGAGCAGAGACTCACAAGCAACAAATTGCTTTTTTAGATCATGGTGGCATTTTCAGCGACACCGGTGTGGTCGACTTTGCCTACTACAGGAACTTGCGTGAACAACCTTGCTCGGAACGAGTGGCCCTCCGCTGTCCTTTTACCATCGGAAGACTTCCAAGGGTACGGTCGGAGGCCGGTGAGCTAAACTATTTAGCGAACAGAATGCTTCGAAAAGCTTCGAGCCATAGCCGTAAAATCGTAGAAAAAGGCCAAATTCACTAACTTAAGGCAATGTTCGCGAGAATTGCCAGGTATATATTTAAATCTAACTCTGGGATGCCCGCTTCTTTCGCACCCTTCCCTTAAATGGAACGTGATCAAAAGCTTTCTTAAACATCTATGAACATTTTACATCTCAGTGTTAGTTCACGTATGCAGTAATGAAGGTCCGAAACGAGATCGAAGGATTTTCTTTTTACAATATTTTTTTGTGTGTCCTTGAAGCCATGCTGGTTGTATAAGAGCAAGTTGTTGGCGTTTCAATGAATCATACTGTGCAAAAAAAGAAATGTGTTTGAACAGTGCGTGACAAATACAGGTGAGTGGCATCAAAGGTACCTGTTATAATAAATAATTGCTGTGCTGGTTTGCTTTGCATAGCCAAACAGGTAAGTTAGCGCGATAAGAGAACAAAGATACAAGAAAAGGAGACAAAGACAAGCTTGTCTTTGTGTCTCTTTGTTGTGTCTGTGTTCTTTTATCGCGCTGATTTACCTATACAGGTACTTGTTAGAACTCGTTCTATACCACATTTCAGTATGGCAATGACACGAATCATTTACTAGTCATCAGCAATGTACCCGCTCTTGGAGAACCACTGAAAGATGAGTGTTAGTAATATAGCCGACGCATGCATCGTGATTTTGAGAAGTTTAGTGTTAATATATATAGATATATATAAAGCTCCTATGATATGCCGGAATAACAGTTAGCCTTGCTGATCGCCTGATATGTTACTCCAGGTGCTGTCTGATGATTATCATATATACAGCGATAAAACTAATTTAACATGTTCACTGCCTGCACCAAGTGAACAAGTGGAACACTCGTGATGATTTCCCCGAAAATTCACTCATGACGCGGCCCCATTTATGTCGGGTAGCTTAAAATCCCTGCCCAATGTAGCAACGCATTTCGGATGTACGCAGAACACGTATTTCATGGAGTAATGTAAATGACCAACGTAGACCACCTGATTTATGTATACGAAGGCGGTAGCATGGACGTCCGGTGTACACGTGATACCTGTATTTGGAGGCGTAACCTACGGCAGTTGGGGCGGCGTATGAAATGGAGCCGACCGACTAATCGTTCCGCATTCCGTTTATTACACATATATACTCCCCTGCTATCACACCAGTTTGTGGGATTAATTCGCACATTTACATGAAAAGCGTCCGCCATTTATTTATTTATTTATTTATTCAAGTTTCCCTACAGGCTCCGCCAGGAACATGGAGTAAGGGGGGCGATTGAATCAAACACAAGTTTAACAGAAGCAAAGCAGTATCAAACAATAGAATGTGGTTACATAGTACCAATAAACAAAAGGTTAACATGAAACAAGTACTATATGGTTACAAGAAGGTTTTGGCTTGCGTTTTGGCTTTTGGCTTGTTTTGACTTGTTTTGGTTGCAAGAAGCTTTTGGATCGAGTCACCTCGATCGGCTGCCTCACTAATCCGATTAAACACTTTTAGGTTGCCCTCGTACCACTTATCAATTTTGCGCACAAAACACTGCGCACATGTGTGTCGATCTCTCGTCCTTTGCTTAGCAGCATAACGCAATAAATAGAACTTTGGAACAATGATTCTGCTTCTCGTAATCGGTCGATAAGTCTACTGATAATCTCCGCGAGTGTTACCCAGAGATCGCGCAGAAATGAAATCTATCGGCAAACAGTGGGATCGACAATCATAAAATTGCGGAAGGAACATATACCAAGCTTATATTCGGCGCATATGATAAAAAAAGTAACGCAAGAAAGCAAATCAGGGACCGCATGTAGGCGGCAGGGAGAGAGAGAGGGTTGGGGGAGGGGGCACATCAGCGACTCGTAAACACGTCGTCAACGTACACGAGCCAAACAAAGTTCCAATTTCGCTTATCTCCGCAACAGTTATCTCCACGGTGAAGGTCTCGGAGGCAGTATATATATTAACTGAGCTTCACGTTCCAGAACAACGCTGACCGCCAACTTCACCTCGAAAGGGAGACGAACAATATGGCCGACTACGAGAGTAAGTTCCACGTCTGTATACTCTCATCGGGTCTCGTTGTGCTTTCCCCGCATTTTCGCTGTATGCTGGCTCTCGCACGTTCTCGTGCCATCCGGTTTAAGTCAACACTGCGCGCAGTTTTTCTTTCCAGCTGCGTAACTACCTTCAAGCTAAACTCCAGCACTCCTTTGAACAGCGCCACTGTTAGCCGCGTTGCCTTGTATGTTATTTATTTATTTATTTATTTATTTATTTATTTATTTATTTATTTATTTATTTATTTATTTATTTATTTATACTGCCATCCCACGAAATTTGGACATGCAGGAGTCCATATGGCAGAATACAATCATGCACAAAAACAATGCTAAGACTGCATAGGCCTAAGCAATTCCTGCGCTAATATGTCGTACGGTAACGGCCGAAATACGCCTTTTATGTTGTTCCACATCTCAACAATGAAAAAATAACGGGGAACAGCCTAAATAAAGCGCAAATGGCTTATTATCCAAAGGATGCATTTGGCAAGTGCCGTGGGCTGTCACTAGGAGAGGAATTAACTCACAGAGGATATGGGCGCACGAATACATATTGGCCCATTGAAAATTTTATGCAGAGCGAAAAGCTGCCCGATTTCAAGTAGGTCGAGCGAAAAAAAGAAAAGAATAGAAACGCGTATGAGACTAACTTGAGAATTGCCGGCAATAGCGTTGTCATGACATAGATACATTGTGGAATTTTTTTTTTTTTTTTCATAATTCATTTGAGTCAGTTTACATCTTGAGTATTATGAGGCGCCAAGACTACCGAGGCATATTCCAGCACAGGTCTTGCATAGGTTTGGTAATTCAGTACGTCAGCTTGTCATTTATCGTTACGCCTTTTATGCGAAGCATACTAGCCGCCCAACCACGCTCTTCCTTGCTGCGCCGCGCGCGGCCGTTGGAGATCGCAGGGAGAGGCTTTCGTCCCCCCGCAGTTGCAATAAAATAGGCTGATGATGATGATGCCCACTAACTCCGTATGAACGCTCCGGTGCCACATCTGTTTAGCTAGCGGTATCTTCCGCATCGAGTTTCAGGCTAAAGTATATACTATGGGGAACTGTGGTGTAGCAGTCCGTCAGCTACTACGGCAATGATGGTTAGCACATGGATTCCATTGTCTAATCTTCGTGCTTGTGGCTTCAAATGGTTTTGTGGTTTTGTCTGGTAGGCTTTATCTGCCCTACTGGGCTTATATGTTGAAGCAATCTCCTTTTTCTAAACGCGTAAGGCAGCGAGACTGCCCACGAGCGTAACTACTGCGAATTATTGTACTCATAACACAATACTTAGTTTAAACCGGTCAATGAATAAAGTCGCAGAGTCGTTTTCAAGCCAGAAGGACGAAGTTGAGGAAAATCCATGTACTAAATTCTAACCATAATTTCGAAACTGTCTATTAAGCCATTCTTGCAGTTCGCTTCGACGCAATAGCGCCAGAGCTACCTCTAATAATTTTTGTAGGAAGCACTTTCAGCAGACCTGAAGTGAGTAGACATAATAGCTCGAGCGAAACACTCTGCAGAGATGCAGTACAATCCCGCCTGCCATTGGGTCGTCTGTGAAGGGTCCGATATACCGGGAAACGCGGTGGCCGGAGGTGACGACAAGGGAGGCGAGGTGACATACGTGGGACGAGTCCTGCATGAGGGCGAGCTTCTACCGGGAAAGGTGGTACGCTCCCTGGGCGCCTGCTTCGTCACGCACGCAGGGCTCGAGTACTCGTCTAGAGATTACCAGGTAGGTACCACGTGGTTAATTCGACGCCAATAGGCAGTGTCCTATTCCACGCCGCAGCGAATAACATTCAATCTCGAAGTGCATGACATTGCTAATTGTACGCGCCAGAAGCGACTGGAGAGCCAGAAACACGTCAGATACGCCACGTTTGAGACATCACATATTCCTCTCTCTCCTTCTTTATTTTTTGAACGAAAAGAATAAGGGGATCTGATAGGGCTCGACATTTACTTTAGTTACAGCCCCTCGCCACAGACAATGAGAGTCAGAGAAAGCTATAGAGGAAGTTAAATGTTAAGTTTAATTGAAATGTAGACATAGTAGGCACACTCAATGGTACTTGCACTATTTTGGCACGCTAAGCGAGAAATGTCGTTAGCAGTAAATTTTCGACTACCGTGCTCCCGAACAGCTTCGAACAAAGGTCCACCAGACCTTTGAATGAAATGAAAAGGGACACAGTGATTGAGGGTTTGCAGCTTCCGCAAACACAAGCCTCAAAGTTTCCACTAGCATAGAGTTTCCTACAAAAATAACTAGAGAGAACCTTGGTACCATAGTGTCTACACACCGCACTTTTTTAACACCTTTAAGGGTGTATATGAGTTTGACGCCAGACGAGAACCCTTCGGTCGTTGACACAAACCCCCTAATTTCGGTTAACACCTTTAGGGAAGGACGTGTGGACGAACAGAAGTCAAATAAAAGAAAAATGGCCCTCCCAGCTCGTTACGATTTCCATTGTATACGATTTGTTCATTAGCATTAATACGTAAACTAAATCGAAGGGCAAGCAATTCACCGTCATATAAGTCACGGGAGAAATGCACGGCGGTGGATTCAAATCAACGAAAGTAACGTGGACGCCAGACACCCCATCCACTTGCGCCACACAGACGCAACTTTTCAGCTCTTGAACTATTGGTATCCATAAGCATAGATAGCCCAGAAATTCAAACGTTTTCACCTCATCGCAAACCTTGCCTGACGTCACATATTGCTCGCATAAAATGCGGTCGCTAAGCTCGAAACCTGCCTCCTTTTCGCTGCAACGGAAACTTCCAAAGGTAGCGAACGCGCTAGTGGGTGTACGAACAGGTTCCGCGTGTTCTGTTCATTTTTTTTTCTCTCGCACACACCCGTACTACAGAGTGTTTTGAGCAAAATAGGTGATACATGTGTAATGAAGGGCGTAAAGAAAGAAAACAGCGTTTAAGCACCTTTAAGGGTGTTAAATGGTTTAGTGTCTGCGGCAGCTGAAAATACACTCTTACAAAAATTTACACCCTTTGCGGCTTATCTTGTCCCACAACAATAATTGTCATGCGTCTTGCCCGCGTTTCCTTTCTCTAAAGCGGCGAGCCCGGTACTTCCCAGTCACGAACGGCATGCGCGTTATGAGTGTGACGCAGCATTCTCGACAGGAAAATAGCGAGCGCCGAGTTTTCAGGAAAGGAAACGCAAGCAAGGCAGATGACGATTAATGTTGTGGGACAAATTTACACCCCAAAGGGTGTAACCGTTTTAAGAGTGTACGGCGTTAGGCCAAGATCACAACGATGGCCGGTACATGTGTCTGCCTAAACTGCGTCCCTGTGGCTTCGAACAACTTCGTAGTTTACCAAATTCACCAAAATATCGATTAATATCCGCACTATTTGCTATGATTACGTACGTAGGCAGAAACTAATTGCCTTGTCGTGTTTAGACAACTACGAATGCTTGGGAATTAAGAAAGACGAAGCTTAATCTGCGGCGTTACGAGAACGTTTGAGGCCACAAGCACTTTTACGTTTCGCCTACGACGCGCGGTATAGCCGGCGCGGATGCAACAGCGCCGGGGCTTCGTTCAAAGCGGCGGACATTTTGGCCCGTTCGGAGCGGCCGCAACGCATCCCCGCCAAGCGCGTCCCGACATGTTCAGTGCCACGTGTCTTTGTGTGTGCGTGTGTGTGTGTGTGTGCCCACGCTTGTCAAAGCGCGGCAGCCGGGGAGAGGAGCTCCCCAAGTGTGAAGCGAGGAGGTCTGACCGGCGCCGGCCCGGCTGATGCGTCACTACACTCGTCTCAACATGTCTCTCAGCTTGTCCGTGGCCGCCGTCACGTGGTCTCATCCCGTGACCTTCCTTCTTGCCTGCGACGCCAAGAGTATAAAAGCAGGTGCCCCCGGACGCCAAGAGAGAGGCTCCCATTTCTACTGTTAAGTTACGTGCTCTCCCGTCTCTCCACTTCGGTCGACCTGGCCGGCCGCTCTTTTGCGATGCTAGAATAAACAAGTTGTTCTGTTAGCAGTCTACTCATGCTTTGCCGGGACCTTCGGATGCTTCCAGTTGTGCCCCAGGCCGCCAGGCCAACGCTACCCTTGGGGCTTGCGACCCATTTGCAACAACGGGCGCCAGCGGTGCGATTGCAATAACGGGCGTCAGCGCTGAGGTTCAAACAGCACGTAGGCAGACAAATCCACGTACTAACCATCATTCCCATAGTATCTCAACGATTGCAGGGCCAGGGCTCCCTCTGTACTAAGAGAGAGAGAGAGAAAACAAGGATAGGAAAGGCAGGGAGGTCAACCAGAACAGCAACCGGTTTGCTACCCTACACTGGGGGTGGGGGAAAGGGGAATAGAAAGAAGAAAGGGAGAGAGTTCTAGAAAACTATACGGGGTACTCAACGTCCTTCAAAAAGCACGGTACAATCGAGCGTTCTTGCAATGCGCCGCCCCGTTGGAAATTCTCCGAATTACAAAACCGCTTCCCTGCTGACTTCATCCTCCGCTCTTCTCGAAGGCGCTGGTCTGCAGGGGCGCGTCCCTGGCCTGGCGAGTGGCGTCCGACGGCGACGTACCCAGCGGAGCCATCCAGGGCGGCGTGACCGCATCGGGGGAGCCGCTCTACATCGGCCGCGCCCACCACGAGGGCTTGCTGATCATTGGCAAGTTGCATCCGTCGAGCGAAACCATGTACGTCCCGTACAACAAAAAGGAGTACGGATACGCCCAATACGAAGTCCTGACGTTGAAGACGCTCAACCTGTGAGATTACGCGAAACAAGACCCAATCCGCAACGGCTCTACACAACGCCCTCGCAGCAGCCCGCAAGCTGTACATCGCCGGAACAACGCGTTTCCAAGGGGCGTCGCGAATTTGCTATTCGAACAACTGCGCAAATGTTCCTTGGAGCCGTGAATATTTAAAGGAAACAAACCTTCGTTCGACGATCCAGAGCGTCATGATTGTGAAATTTATTCTTTTTGGTTCAAGAGTGGTTTCGTATTTGAGCGCTTTTTTAAATATATATTTCAGCAATCTTGTTCACTTAGACATTACCATAACCAGTGTCTCAAGTACACATCTACGCAATGATATTAATGTGGCCGTGCCACAGACATGGCTCTGTCTGTGGCACTAAAGTGCCTCCTTTGGTTTTCCAATGATTATTCATAATTAAAAAAAAAACGAACGACTGGTAATACGAGCAAAATCTACATGTAAGACGTTCTCTGCTGGTGGCGGCTGTAAAAGTGGTGGAGGCAAATTTTCTTTTTTGCACGTCTTTGGCCGCACCACTTCCTTCACCTGTAATAATGTGAAATAAATATTTTCATTATATATGCAAATGTTTGAATCATAAATCTCTGGTACATATCTTCAAGCAATTAAGCACTTACACTGAAAGCGTATGTGGCTTTCTTTCACGAACACTGGGAAACAGAAAGAGCGCTTGCTTCTCGCTTGTACACTTAGCGCATTTGGCATTCGATTTACGCTAATTGCACAAAAGCGCATGAAATAAATTTTAAAAGAAAGAAAAACGATACGTTACGGCAACCCGAGCACAGGATCAATGACGTCTTTTGTTTGTCGAGTTCGATAAACTCACCACGGCGATTTCTCTTTAAGTGAGTAAATTCTGCTTTCTCTCCGAGAAACTTTTTTTTTTCCGTAGTTTTGCACCACGTTTACCTGGACGCTATAACTTTCCGTTTCCCAATTCTTCCTCCACTCTATGGACTTTAACAGAACTTATTCGGTCAACCAATGCAGCGCAGTCAACTCATATAGTAGAAACGCGTCAATAATGTTCAGCTGTTCACCGCATATCTGAAAGTGGCCACGACGGTTCAATTTTGAATAAATGCATCTCACGTGAAACATCGCACACTGTTGAGACTCCCATGCTTATGAAGAGGCTGATACGGCAGGTTACCCCAACATCGACTAATAAAACAACAGCTTGCAGACTTTCGCCTCAAGCACGTTGCCTGTATAATCGGATACGGAAGGCGATAAGGTGCTGCAATTGTTCGGTGATAAGAGACAGATACGGCGATCCCACGTCGCCGTGCATCTGGGGAGCGTCATAACAGCGATACCGATTAGTTAGACGCAAAAACAATTTTTTTTTTGCTGCACAGTTTATAGTTTGCAGTTTTGGGTGTCGATACTTACAGCACATACATGCTATATGTATACAGGTATTGCTGCAAAGCGTGCTTATTGACGCGAAGCTTGCATGGCTATATGTTGCTGACACAGAACAGCAGCACCACGAGCAAGGATGAAGACGAAGCGGAAGAAGGAGAGGATGCAGGACGCGCGTGCCTCGTGATCTGCTGCTCGCGCGCTTTTTTTAAGAACAACGGCACAGAAGAAGGGGACGCACCTCCGTCCATAGCGCTTTTCTTTTCCCTCCCCGGAAAGGTCTCCACCCGCCTTGCGATCCGAGGTGAGCGCGTCGACGTATAGCGTGCATGCGTTAGGCAAACGAGTAGGCATGCCCTGGATAGGCGCCATTTAGCAAGCTTCGACCGCTTTGCCGTTATTTTACGCGTATATTTTGCCCTATCGTTTTTTTACAGATAACTCGGCGACGTTCCTTGCAACCTTTCATTATCGCCCCGTATAAGTGCGTCGATAAGCAGTGGCAGAGCCGGGTAGTTAAGCGATCAAACTGATTTCTGTTTTCATTTGAGAGTCGCGCGTTCTACTTACAATTATGGCAGCAACTTTCGCTGTTAGGCTTAGTCACGAGCTCCTGCTAACCGTTGAGACAGAACACACTTGCGCGGGGCGTATACTGCCGGTGTGTTCTGTGCGCGGAAAAATGAAATGTACTCCTTGGTCTAAATAAATGCAACGCATCCGAGAAAGTGACTTTGCGGAGATGCCCAAATCAGTCTTGAGCTTACGATACTTTCAGCATGGCGGCGTCTGTCCCAGCACCGGTAGAACGCTTCTGCATTATGCGACCTCAAAGTCAATAGGACAGGCCGCAGCAAAGATCTCTCTGGCGCCAACACAGTTTAGATATATTTGGAAAACTAGCACTAGCGCATTTCAGGAAGTTTATTTGGTTGAGTCTAAGCACGACGGACGAACAACCGATGCCGTTATATAGCGGAACGGCTACTAACTAGAATAACAGAACTTTGAAAGCTAGAACAGTTAAGCCTAGCCACAGGCTTAGCACCAAGCCTAACGCTGAAGGACAGTATAAGGCGCGATTTACGTGAGACATGCATCAATCTACTAATTGCTGTGGCTTGCTACTCTTCTGTAATTTTGAGCAAGAGCGAACGTGTACCGACATTACGATAGTTTATGAAATTGATTTAGGAACTTGTATAGCGCTAGACGGAACAATGTTTTTTAAACGTATTAGAAAGCCTCTTTTGGTGGCATTTCAATACGTACAACCGTCGTCAAACGATGTGCTTCAACCTGGGGCTCGAGATTGTTAGTCTCTTTCTGCATCCACGTTCACAGTAAAAGTGATAATAGGCATGAAATGCGTTTAGCTCCCGCTGTTGGCGACCTTCAAGAAGCGTTGAGTCAAAATCCTGAGCCGCTATCCGGGCACCCAAAACGAGAATGGAACGGGAACAACCGCGCATCGTTGCGAGAACAAAACGATATCATCCGGGCAATCGGTCAATACTTAAGATGCGGCCTTTATCCCCCAACCCTTTGTACAAAACCACATTACATACGATAGTTACTGCCCAAACAAGTTGCTTGCAATGAGGTTCTGTCCGTGACAGGAAACTATTGCGTCAATATGGACCAGTGCACAGTATGGCGTTGTGCTGTGTGGTGCCGTGTAGTGTGCCGTTGCGAACACTCACTACAGCCATTTTAATATATTAGCTATATTAGCATACAACTTAAAGAAACAGCAGTTAGCTACCAAGGCACACAGACCGCGCGGCATTTGTTACTCCGCCAGCCAATCACATAAGCAAACGAAATCGTCGTTATGCGACCTTTTCAAAATGGCGTCGTACTTCATACGTCCGGAGCGTCTGCTGTTCTTGAAGAGTCTCTTCGCCGGCGGAAGCGATGAGGTGTGCAATAGACGTGGACAAAGTCTATAGAGTCGGAGCATATAACTTTTTAAAAGTCCGCGGTACAGTTCATTTCACTGCTGAGACCATTTTACTGATGAAACTTCACGGCCAACTGAAGTGAAACTTGACTATAAATAGTTGCAGCGAAGCAAGCGTTTTATTTCAATAAAGAATTAGGTTTCCACCATTTCACTAATATAGACGAGTGAAAACGTATAAAATTACTCGCTTATAATTTCATTTTTTGTGGTTAGAACCTCATTTAGGCAACAGAGAAAGTTTGAAGTATTAACTATTTGCTGCCTCGCGGAGGAACAGTGGCTGGCGGTTATGAGGGCATGGGCAGGGCTTCCCTACGGACTTGAGTTGTATCCGACTACAGTATTTTCTCCAGTCAATCTGCTTTGCCGGTAGCCATTTCATGCTTATGCATCTACTTTCGGTAACGGGTGAGGCAGCATTTTGTTCCCAATCTACTGAACATGCAAGTGTTGTATAGCGGTTTCGGTTTCGAAACTAGGGTCACCTGCCCTCAGGGGGCGCTGTCGTAGCCAGCCGTGCGCGGCACTGGCTTCTATGGTGACCGCGCTGATACAACAGCAAACGTCATGTTTCTGTTGCCCACGCCGACGTCAACAGTACACAGATTTGCTGGCTTTGTGGGCCTCAGAATGACATCGCGATCGTTGACTGAGCGTCTCTACCTGCTACACCGCCATACATGCGTTACGTCTTTGTTTTTACACATACATATCGAAGAGAATCAGGGAAAAAATTCGAGGACACCTAAGCACTTCTTGCGAGTTGTGAATGCGAAAGCATTAACGTCCACTTGAACACTTCCGAGCGGTTCTTCCGATGAGGAAAGAGCCCGCGAGGAGTTATGAACTCCTCGTGGGCAAGCGAGCGCGTTGAGACACTTAGCCAGCGCCTCGTAGCGCACAAGGCCGGTGCACTTAGATCCGTGACGTCATGCTACCGTGCGCGACTGCCTTAGAATATAACGGGGACGCTCCCGAGCAAGCCGCGGCGATTTTGACGTCACCCCTTTCTTCATGCCAAGCTTGCTAATGGAAATTTCGGTCCAAGTAGCATGATGTCACACAGCAGAGTGCGCAGGCCTGCTATCTAGGAGTCGCTGGTTTATTAGCCCAGTGGGTAAGACGCTCGGCTTCTGAGCTTGGTGTCGCAGCTACGAAATTCACTACCGCCAACGTTTTTTCTTTCCGAATTTATTCTATTTTTTATACATTAATTTCGCTACAGCGATTACCGAGGCCAAGTTATAACGCAGGCGAGAGCTTGGGCGTTCAACGAACCACGCATATAACACGGTCTCGCGAGAGTGAACGTGACATGCTTCGGGGCGATGCCCTCTCCCCTCAAGGAACACGTGGTGCGCCAGCAGGTGTTCCCTTTCCCCTACTCTGCTCCGTCGAGGAGCCGCTGTGACGTGGCGTCGCAGCCAATGACATTTCGCCGCTTTTCGCTCAATGGACTATTTGACGCTGTTGCACCGAAAAGTTAACTGACACGCCGTGGTTGCTCAGTGGCTATGGTGTTAGGCTGCTGAGCACAAGGTCGCGAGATCCCGGCCACGGAGGCCGCATTTCGATGGGGGCGAAACGTGAAAGCACCCGTGTTCTTAGATTCAGGCGCGCGTTACAGAACCCCAGGTGGTCGAAATTTCCGGAGTCCTCCACTACGGCGTGCCTCATAATCAGAAAATGGTTTTGGCACGTAAAACCCCACAATTAAACAAAACAAAAAATAACTCGATAAAGCAATTTCTACGTCTCGTTCACGCAGATGGAGCGCCGCCTCAAGTGGGACCACAAGGCGGAATTTTTTCTTTCAAGCATTGGACTTTCCGCCGGGATCGGCAACTTGTGGCGGTTTCCGTTCCTTGTGTTTGAAAATGGCGGAGGTAAGACGCAGGTTCACGATGGACATACTGCAGCGCTTTCGTTGGCTTCTACACTGTAACGTCCGCAGTTCGGATATTCACTATCACAAAACGGTGGAGTGAGTGTACTGCACAAGGCGCAGTGTTTTGCGAAGCCTAAGAAAACAGAAAACACACTGGAAATGGCATGCCTGCTACCTGTCTCAGTGATAATACGTATCTATGTATTTGGTTAAAATTTGTCAATCATTGCCGCTTCCACACTTTTGCTTGCGAGCGCGCGTGTGCCTGTGTTTTTGCTTCATGTGTCGACACACACTGCGCCTTTTATGCGACAACATTCTTAACTGATGTTGACAGCTGCCCTAGGCACACGTACGTGCAAGCTTACATTTCTCATCCGGAATTAGTTGACACGATAGTAAACAGCAGAAACCTGTACCCCATAGGTGCACTCCTACTGTTCCGGGGAAGCTATCCCCATTAGTGTTAGCGGCCTGAAAAAGGTGCGAAAATATGCGTAACCTCATCTCCGCAGGTGCATTCCTGTTTGTATACCTGATAGTGATTGCATTGGTGGCGAAGCCGCTGTACTACCTCGAGATGTTCGTGGGACAGTTCAGCAGCTCCGGATCCATGTCCGTCTGGGCTGCCTTCCCGTTGGCAAGAGGTTAGTTGCCGCTTTCTTTTTTCCCTTATTTTCTTGTTCTTATTTTTGTTTCTCCTTCTGGAGTGCCGTGCATCAGACAGAAAGCCCAAAAAAGGGGTGACTCGTTACTCTTCTCGCGAAAAAATCCATTTTGACAAGCCCGCGCGCGCAACACACACACACACACACACACACACACACACACACACCAATATGTGGCCATGCCAATTTCACTAATGAAAACAAAACAAGGTGCAAGCAACCAAACCAGTAAATGTCAAGCCACCGCACAGCCAACCGCGCCCCATGTGCATGGCCAGCAGAAATGACATTATGCAGTTCACCCTAGCGAACGGCCCACTTATGAACATTTAGATTGTAGTTGGCCTATTATGCATGCCAAACTGTAACGTAGAGTCATATATATATATAGGGGGAGAGAGAGAGAGAGAGAGAGAGAGAGAGAGAGAGAGAGAGAGAGAGAGAGATTTAGAAAACCTTCGAGGGAACGCACGTATTAGCGAAATGAACCTGGAAACCGCTCAGACACACATTGGGCGATCACCTGTAGCACCCTAGGAAATCAGATGTCCTTCATCGAACTTATACTTCGACCGGCACTATATGGGCAAACGAGGGTGACGACGTCTCTTCGTGCCGCGACAGGAGTCGGTGCCACCATGACGGTGGGGAGTCTCTGCCTGGCGCTCTACTACAACATGTACCTGTCGTACGCGCTCATGTACCTCTACCACTCGCTCGGCTCGCACCTGCCCTGGACCGGCTGCTACACTTCCTGGGGCGCCAACACGCACGTCTGCTACATCCGCAAGCCGAACGTGGCGAGTGCCCTTCTACTATGTATATACGTACATACGTATATATACGTATATGTACGTATATACGTATATACGTACATATACGTATATACGTACCCCGCGGACACGGCACCGAAAACGAGGAATGTCGCGGCGCGGAACGCTGTGCGCTTGTCGCAAACACAAGCCGTAAGATTTAGTTTAATTAAACCAAGATGGGTGAGCATCAGGGAAAATATAAAAGGAAAACACTGGAACGAGAAACAAGCTTTACATCTGATAACGGAGAACTACCAGGAATAACCTCCGGCACTGGTGTGAAGATGGAACCATTAACCATAACAGAAACAGGAGTAATAAATCTTATACTAACTCTCGACACAAAAAAAGGACCAGGGCCAGATAACATCCCTAACATATTCCTTCATCGATATGCCGAGTGGATGGCAAAATTCCTAATACTCCTTTTTAACAAATCATTATCCACCTGTACCCTTCCTACGGAATGGAAAACTGCCAAAATAACACCTATACACAAATCAGGAAATAAATCTGATCCTTCAAACTACAGGCCCATATCATTAACCAGTACAGTATGCAAGATATTAGAACATATTATTTTAAAACACATAAACGCATATCTAGACGTAAATGATATCCTAACCCCTTGTCAGCACGGCTTTCGTAAAGGCCTTTCCACTATTACGCAATTAATTGAATTAACACATGACATATCCAAGAGCATTGATAACCAGAAACAAATAGACCTCATATTTTTAGACTTTTCGAAGGCATTTGACCGCGTGTCACACACAAAACTTCTTGCAAAACTAGAACTAACTTTGGGAAGCGGCCCTATCCTTGATTGGATCAAAAACTACCTTAGTAATCGCACACAATTTGTTGAAATTAACAACGAGAGGTCCGCGACAACTAACGTTACATCAGGAGTACCCCAAGGAAGTGTCTTAGCCCCAGTATTATTCTTAATCTTTATTAATGACTTACCCGCATATGCTTCACAGAATATCAAACTTTTTGCAGATGACTGCGTTCTTTTCCAGGAAATTAACTGCCTTGATGACCATAGAACTTTAAATAACGCCATAACAGCAGTTTCCCAGTGGTGCAAGGACTGGCAGATGGATATAAATCTAAAAAAGTCTGTTCTATTATCTATAACCAGAAAAAAACATACCTCAGCCTTCCAGTACACCATTAACAACATTCCTCTTGTATCTGTTCATGAGCATAAGTACCTTGGTGTGACACTAACATCTGACTTCAAGTGGGATTCTCACGTTAACAATATCACATCAACCGCAATAAGACAGCTCTTCTTCATTAACAGACGCCTTAAACTAGCACCATCCGAAACAAAGTTAATCACATATAAAACACTCATAAGACCGGTTCTAGAGTACGCCAACACCGTTTGGTTCCCGTTTACTAACAAACTGATCAAAAAACTTGAAGGGGTACAGCGAAAAGCGCTGAGATGCATATATAATAAACATTCCATCACAGACTCACCAACAGCATTACTGAAACGGGCAGAACTCCTAACCATGCATAACAGAGCTAAGCTTGCAAGACTAAAAATCATGTATCAGTTAATACACAATCAACTTAAACTGCCTATTATGAAATACATAACAACGTCCTCGAATAGAATAACTCGCCATAAACACACACACACATTAAGCGAATTTCCATTCCACACTGATATTTTCAAATACTCTTTTTTTCCAAGGGCGACACGCGAATGGAATAATCTTAGCACAAGTACCACTGACAGCTCATCTTTAGAAACGTTTGGTACCCTGATTGCGCATCAACTATACGCATTGCAGCAATAGTTCTTCACATTATTCACATTATTTACGTAGTTCCTTGTTGCCTTAATATTTTAACTGTGTTTGTGCTTGACTATAATCACGGCAATGATGCAATACATTTCTTTTCTTGTTGGCATTATTGTAATCTTGATTGTTGCGCGATTGTTATTACGTCAATACTGACCTTGTAACTGGTCTCTGTAACTGCAATTATCTTTGTCATAACCTCTCAGTTCTATTTATTCTCTTGTATAATTCCGTAATCAAATTGTTATATGCCCAAGTTTTTTATTGTATAAGATTTAGTAAGTAACACCTTATACCATGTTCCTTTGTATAACATACAGCCCTTCCTGTTACAATCCCTGATGGGATTCACAGTATCAATAAATGAAATGAAATGAAGCTTTACAAAAAAAAAACGTTACAGATCCCCTGGTGATCAAACATTAGTCCGGAGTCCGCCACTACAGCGTGCCTCATAACCAAATCGTGGTTTTTGCACGCAAGAACACCAGAATTCAATTCAAGACTTCGCGTAAACCAACGTCTCGTGACGTCATAAATTTTGACAAACATCCGCAGAGAAGTTTCTGTACATAATGATACTACCGGTTTCGCAGGAAGGCAGACACTTTCTAGTTTCTCCGGCATACAAAGCTGCGGAAAATACGCGGAGACAATTCTATGTCTGTGACGGGACACTATGTCCGGTTACTGCGTTTTGGCAAGAAATTACAAGTTGACTTGGAGCACCAAGCTACAAAGGAAACCCGTATAGAGGCTTCGCAGAATGAGAGCCTCGCAGTTGAAGGAAAACTTGTCCTGGTTCGGGATTCCGGACCAGGACAAAGTTTTTTAAACTGCTCGGCAGTCTTTTTTTTTTTGTGTGTGTGTGTGTGTGTGTGTGTGTGTTTGTGTGTGTTTGTGTGTGTGAAATCTGCATGGTTTTCGTCTGCAGCTTGTGCTACCAGAAGCGTGTAGGTCAATGTTTCCTTGTCATAAACTTTCCTCCACCTTGCGGGCTACCGCAGAACTGGTTTTACAAAGACGTACTACATAATGAAGCTCTAGAATACTGGCTCTTTGCCACTGGGTAGCTGTTCCTCGCAAGAAAAACAAAGGCAGTCTTATGCCTGCTGGTTTGTCTCACGGCTAGCAGCCTTAAAATTAAGTCTGTAAACGTTTTTGTGTACACCAGCGAGCTCAATTAACGCCTCCGATTATAAGAAACGTGAAAACTGTGTACTAATTCTGACCAGCCGGTGCGCAATAAATTATCAGATACGATAGTTTGACACTGATAGCTATTAAGGCTCATTTCATGCAGATGCAATCTGCCATAGCTGTTATGCTGCCAGAAAAGATCGCCAAGAAAAAGAAAACCAAATTTTTCTTCTCGATCAACGATTCGATCTTACTCTTAAAGGGTAATTATGCTAACCGCAGCACAACAAATGTTTTTCCTAATCCTCCACTAACCATAGCACAAACAAAACACCCTCAAGGGTTCAAAAATGTTAACTGCACGCTGCAGTTGGCGACTTTCTCTCGCTTGACGATCGATCGCTATGTGCCCTTATACGGCACAGCTGAACATAAGAACGTTTCTGTGAACACAATTGTTCTATGAACTTTTCCGAGGGTCGCCTTTAGGGGGAACTCGATAGGAGCTTCGCCTGTGGTCAACGCAACGCTCTCAACGCGGTGCGATTTGTCCGCTGCGCAGAGAACGTGCAAGGCTGCCGCGCAGCGCCTCTACCAGCGGTTCAAGCACCACAACATCAGCTTCGGCGTGGTCGTCAACACCACGAACAACAACATCGTGTACGTGCCGCACAGGGCCTACTCCGTCGAGATGTCGGGCTGCGTGAACGCCACCATGTCGGCCGCCGAACACTTCTACTGGTGAGCCATCTCTCTCGAGCAACTCGTATCTCCTGTATGCAGACTAGGACAAAACGCACACAAAACGAGCAAAGAAACTTCTCCCTACGTAGTACCTATAGGAAAAGTCGAAGGGCCCTAGGAATACCTAGGACATTCAAGGAGCAAAAGCCTCCACACTTTCTCTCTCGCAGCCGATCTTACTCGCGCCTGCGCGCCAACGTTGGCCGAGTCTTGAAATGCCACGGCCCTCTGTGCTACCTAGCAAATGTAAAGCCGCTTCCTGGGGAGGGGCTCACAGTTAGGGTAGAAAATAACGATTATTTGATTAAAAGTATCCCGCAAAACAATTAATATTCATCGATGTCCACCTTTCATTTAATCGACTTGATCTATTAGACATTCTAGATCGATTGTCTTCTAGGGTTTGACAGGTGTGGCGCGAAAATATTGCAATCGTTCTAGAGTGGCGGACTACGAGCAATGACTGGTGCAGCTGTAGTTGAGCGACTGTCGACTGTTTGAGTCCCGACTGATGCGTAGCGCACCTTCCCATCTATTATCCCAACTCGCACATGCCACCACGCCGCCTGAAGCCGAAGGTTTGCAACGTCCTCGCAATTGCAGGCATATTATAACAACCCAGTCGATCGTCGTGTCTCTACCAGTCCACTAAAGACGTGGCACAGCGTTCGTGCCGGTTTGGAGCATGTATTCGGCATAGCGATGGAGTTCATGTCTATTCCAGAAAACCTATAGCTTCCTAGCGTTGTTAGATATGGCGCCGTTTCCTGAGGCTACTTCGAGTTCCCCAAACCACTTCGAATCGCAGCACAGCTAATTGAGGAATGCAGAAGCAGGGGTGCCACATTCCTGAGGCAGGACACTTGCAAACAAGTTCGTACGCCGCCGGGATTAGAAGGGGCCCTCGGACAATGGAGCCCAATCGTCACCCTTCTTCGCCTTTGAAGAAGGCATTTGCCACCACTGCGGAGCCGTACCACCGGGAGCAGGTGGGCCCTCGTACAATGGAGCATCTCCGGATCCATTGCATCCCCCCCCCTTCTCCACCTTAGAAGAAGTGCATTGCAAGTCAGAGAGGCAAGACCGCAGAGAACCGCCGGGTGTGACACCGCGACACGGGCGCCAACGATTGGGCGGAAATGGCGTCATCTGAGCGGACTCTCCCATTGGTCAAACATGACGCGACTTCCAGTGCTCGAAGGGTTTATAAGAAGCATTCGAGAGAGACCAGAGCATTCCCTGATTCCCTGATTCACCTCTCTCGAACTTCTTGCCGCGGGCCGCAGCGTCCGAGTTGCTGCCGGCCCGTAATGACTGTACGACTGTTACTTGAGTCTCACCTCTCTGTATATAATGTAAAATGAATACTCCCAAGTTTGGTTTTCATCCCGAAGTCCGTCCCTCAACCCCTACAGCGTCTGTTCTCGAATGCTGGTTGTGTGGTCATTCGAAGAACGTGTCGGTTTCACCCATACAGCCCGGCCAGTTGACAACGTGCCCCAGTGTGCGAGCATTTTGTTGCCCTCTCTCGCAGGGACAAGGTACTCAAGGTGAGCCGAGGCCTGCATGACGTCCGGCCGATGAACATTGACCTGACGATCTGCTACTTCCTCGTCTGGCTCAACATCTTCCTCATCATCAGCAAGGGCATCAAGTGGTTCGGAAAGGTACGGATCACTCCCTAGTACGGTAAACACTATGCAGGTCAGGTGCAACTTCGTACTACTGACTTGGTGTAAGGAAGCAGAGTAGTAGTTTAAGTATCCCGAAACCCCGAGTCAAAGCACAGAACAGTCACAGCAGTAGCTGCGTCGGACATTCGTGCACGAACAACGCATTCTGCGATAAACCCTGAACACACTGTAAACGATGTGTGTAAAACCTCGCGGTGCGCGCCAAGCATGGCGGTGCACGTATGCACCGGCAACGATGGCACGCAGGACGAACTTTGCTTCCGTGGATCGGGAAACATCGACGACGGACGTCAACGCCATTTAGGGTCCAAAAGTCACAACTCCAAAAGCCAAAGCTAACAACTTCTGCAGAAGTTGTTAGCCAGCGCCAGTGTGTGTCGCGTCTTTCTTTTTGTGGATTGTCTTAGGTGTTTGCGCTGTAATGTTAAGCTCTGAATACATCAAGATCATCGCGCAAGGTATTTTGCTGTGTTACAAGACGTGTGATAGCGTTAGCGGTGCAGAAGGAATTCACGAAGAAAATGCTAGGATTACACAAGTTTGGGCGAGGCACGCAGAACGTTACAGCCGACAGCAACCGCGGACAGAAGTGGTTGCGAATTAGTTTATACAGGAATAAGTAATCACGCTACTTCCGCCTAACTTCTAGGGGTCTGATCTGATATGAAACATGCGCTGAATTTGCGGCCAGAATAAAGTCACCATCTCCTGTGCAGATCGTGCTGGTGACGGCGACCTGCCCCTACCTGATGCTGTTCGCGCTTCTCATGAAAGGAGTGTCCCTGGACGGCGCGAACTCTGGCGTCGGCTTAGTTTTCATTCCGGTTTGGCAGCACATTTTCACCTTTAAGGTGAGCTACAGCGACGGTGAAGACGACTTTTCCTCAGCAACATGATTTTGCAATAACCGCAAGGAACGGACGCGGCAGGAACCCAACCACGAAAATTGAACTCAGAGTTCAACTCATTAGTGGGCGAAACTGTAGCCAAAAAGAAAGACAACATTATGGAACTGCAGCGCGCACATGCGACATAAGAGGCACAAAGGTATCACACAAGCGCTGACTGGCGTTTCCGTTGCCCTGCGTCTCGTTTGTTTGTGCATGCTGGCAGTTTCATGATGAATAGCTACCAACTCGCCCAACTTTCAGTATCTTTACGAGGACAACACTTTGGTGAAGTGACAGCTGAGCGCACGGTCGCTAGATTCGAGATTCGATTCGATGATGTCGCGGGCGGAATCTGGTTAGACACCCCTGTGTCACTATTGAATTGATGGCGACGTCTACGGTTCCCAACACAGCAAATCGGTAGTAGAGGTTCACAACATGACGAAAGTGATTACGCCCCAAATCGATCGCTGGTAACTGTTAAACGGCGCACGCCCAGCAATGCGTTTTCACGTGCGAATTTGTATCTCTGCATCACCACGTGCGCTTAATTAATCTTTCCCGGTGACCGTCTTTCACCGGCTAACAAATGCCCAAAGTTATCGCCACGAGCAAGGCACACCTTTCTGTATCGAAACTTCCTGGAATGTTATCGCTAGTTCTATCTATTGTTCATGTAGCCGATGAGCATTGTGTAATCAAATATCGCGCATGCCGAGAAGTATACATTGTAGAACTTAGGCTAGCACCAGTGATTACGCTGAAAGTTATGCATAAATAGCCGACGCGTCTGATCCGCACATGATTTTCGACTATCGATGAGTGCGCTCGCCGTTATCATGCACGGTGCTTTGAGTGTTGCTTGTTTTGCTTGGCCCAGGTATGTCCAACAGTTTCTTCACTTGCGCCGTGCCGCCGTGGTTGTGCTACGTCACTACAACATGACGGTATTTCAAGGCGTAAATTTAATCAATAGTACATTGCGCAAATCGGCAGACTGGACTTCGAGTAAGATTCTCCTCTTTCTATTAGGGTGATCGTACCTTCAAAGGAAAAATTCATGTGCACTTGGATTTAGGGAACACACAATGCTGCAAAAATTGCATTTAGAGAAGCACCACGGCCAGAAGAACTGTCACCTATAGAAGCAGGTGGCGCCACTTCACCGCGACGGTCGCCGCATATCTACAGTCTCTGCTAATAACGAGGCCTAGACGGTGGCAGTACGAAGGAAGCATGAATCACCGAATCAACCATATGCCTTGCCTCGTGAGCCACTAGGACAAGGGTAGGGGGAGGTCAATAAAGCAGTGAAACAACTGAATACAGGCCTTGCCTATTCAGTTGTCTATATGCCTTGCCTCGAGAGCCACTAGGACAAGGGTAGGGGGAGGTCAATAAAGCAGTTAAACAACTGAATACAGGTTGCGTGACTGGGCGTGCAGGGAAAACAGGGGGAAGGCAGGAGATGGAAATTCCAAGTGGCCTTGAAAAAGACAAGTGCAGTTGTCGAAACGTTGCCTTCCGCTTTCACCTTGTTCTCGTTTTGCTCATCGTCGTGACTGGGCGTGGTATGATTGCAGCGAACGCGTGCCTAAATTGGTGATCGCCCAATATCTTCTCGCAATAATTCTCTCCGAAAACAGTGCTGGAGGAACGCAATCGAACAAGCCCTCATGTCCCTCTGCGTCGCCACCGGCTGCCTGACGGTCCTGGCCAGCTACAACGACTTCTACAACGACATCTTTCAGTAAGCGACCTGCTGGACACCTTGTTTGGCGCGGTATCTCGAGAGGTGCCTGCGAGATTGTTCTGCATGGCTCCACCGCACGATCCACGCTGTCTTCTCGTTAAATATTCGCTCTATACTTAGTTTTTTTTTCTTTTCTTTCGCCCGCTCATATAGGGACACGTGGTTCTTCGCCATAATGAACTTCGTATGGGGCATGCTGTCGAGCACGGCGTTCTTCTCCGCGCTGGGGAGCCAGTCCTTCCTGCTGAACGTCACCCTGCCCGAACTCGTCCTAGACGAAGGTAAAAGGGGGCGAACACGGGGAACGCATTTGACGCCTTATCTGCTATGTGAAATCGCAAGGCGTCATCGCATCCGGGCCCGGAGTATAAAGCGGACAACCGATAATGCGCAGTTCGGCCGTCATAACAGTGCGGCGATTTGAGAGCGTGGAATGGTAGCACGTAGAAAAAAAATAAAAAAAATAAAAAAGCTACACCTTTAATCGTGTTTGTCCAATGGTTAACACCTTTTCCCGTAATGGTGTAAATTCTTTTTCTGGACACGACAGTGAGCTCGAACTGTAGCTGCAGTGAGACGAGCCGTTTAGTTTGAAAACTCTGTAGCGATTGAATTAGTAGATTCTAACCGTCTGCTTGTTGCTCGAGCGTATTTACTGTGAAAACTTATCATTCCCTATTGACAACTGTCATCAGGGATTTACGAGGCTGGAGTAGTCGTAGAACCTTAGAGTTTGCAATGGTCACGAGGCCTGTCTTATCGAGGCAAGCAAAGAGTGCACCTAGTATCCGCTTGTGCTGATTGTGGTCTCCAACGAGTCATGCCCATTCCAAGAGTGGACGCGATCCGTCGGAGAGAACAAAATCGGCGCAAGCGGATAGTAGGTAACCAGCTCGTGCGCGCGCAAATACTATCTAGCACGATGACTTTACAGGGGTAACTATTAAAGGTTGTTTCATGCAGCTTTCACGTCTGTTTTCGTGTCGTGTTTGCTTGCCAGGCACGTACGCCTAAGAGGGGAAAAAAACGCTCTAAAACTTTTTCTCGCCATCAACGATTCGATCTTGCTCAAAGTGCAACGGTGCAAGCCACGGAAAAACCCAGCACCCTTAAAGGTGCACAATCTTTTGCTGTGCGCGGCTAATGAGCACAGCCACACCAGAACTACTCCGCAAATAGGCTCCATAAGGTTGACTCTCAAAGGGACCACCTTACGGCACCATGTACATTTCGAAATTTAATTCTGTAGCACGAAAAAAACTGCCTAGCAAGTCTTAGAAACAAGCCTAACAGCCTAACAAGTCTTAGAAACAAGACCGCCCAAATGAGTTAGCGCACCCGAAAAGCTAAGCTCCCTCCTGGATTCTTCTCCAATCACGCTGCGTTTCTTCGCA
Organism: Dermacentor albipictus; assembly: GCF_038994185.2. Taxonomy (NCBI): domain Eukaryota; kingdom Metazoa; phylum Arthropoda; class Arachnida; order Ixodida; family Ixodidae; genus Dermacentor; species Dermacentor albipictus. The sequence goes on from NC_091829.1 coordinate 16,421,231, forward strand.
TTACCGGTGGATAGTCTCTCAACTCTAGGATCCCTAACTGTACGTAAACGATCCCCTAATAAACTCCCCTTGCTTCTCTTTCGTGCGCAGTGCAAAGCCTGGCTTTCGTCTCCTACATCGAGGCGCTGAGCAACTTGGCTTTTCCGCAGATGTGGAGCGTGCTGTTTCTTCTCTGCATGTTTCTCCTGGGACTGAATTCCTCGGTGAGACCACACTGAAGCCCCCACACTTAGCGACGTTTAGTACTACGTATCTCAACAGCAAATTACGCAGGCATGACCAGAAACAGGTCAGAAGGAACATGTCATGAGTGTAAAATGGCTCATGAGTGTTTTTGTGGATGACGAACAGCTGGAAACGCGCACTGTTTATGATGCGTTGTCGTTGAACAAACTGCTACTAGGTATCCCTACCGTCTATGCTACTGCTGCAGTCCGTGTCTCTGTTGTTCCGTAAACTGCAGTACGTGCGCGGACACACTAAAACTCCCTAAACAGTTAATACTCAGTCTGTGCGGCTTGGAACTCTTGCCGCAGGTGTGCCTCATCCACACGGTGCTCATGTCCATCACCGAGCAGTTTCCCGGCCTCAAGGACTTCAGGATCGAACTGACGCTGCTGTTCTGCATCGGGGCCTTCCTGGCGGGCCTCCCTTTGTGCACGCCCGTAAGTTGATTTATTTCGTGTTGATGCACGCACGTAGATGTTTCAACAGGCGGAGATAATTTAGCGCTTCGCACAAGAATCGTTGACACGGACGGCAATAGTAATCTTACTCGATCTTTGAGGCAAGCCCCGCGTCACTATAGTTACTATGGGGCATCCGCATTTCCCCTGGCTGTACACGGTCACACGTTTCACATTCGTTGGTATAGCGCGCACACTTTGGAATTAATTACTCGCTGGAGCACAGAGCGGTAGAGCCACTGCACTGAATGAAAATGGAAGCGAGCTGTGGTGTACACTTGAAGCGATAGAAAAACTCGGTGAGCATCGTGAACGATTCGGGCAGGTATTTCACAGTTCACTTGCATTTGTGACTGAGTGCTTTCTTTTTTTCTCGACCGTTTAAACACGGTGGTGGTCCTATTTTATGATCTACCAGCTCTACTGCTTGCTCTTTTGCGCGTGCATGGTTCGACTGAGGTTGCTAACCGTATTACCACCGACGCATTGTTGCTTTTCTCAATTATCGAGCTGCACACTTGGCGCCGGCCACAATGAGCAGCGCGACCTGCGTTTGCGCAGACCGGGCCTTTCTTCATGAGGATCCTGGAAACCCATTTGGGCGGGTCCTTCCTGGTGGTCGTCGCGTTCGTTGAGATCATCTGCTACTCGTGGGGATACAGTAAGTTGGACGCGCGTTGATACGATTTGTAGGGGACCACAAACGAGAAAAACACATATTCCGAGAAAACGTAACATCCGATAAGCTTACCGCAGCACAGTTTTCCCCCAGCTTGCATAGGAAGCAATAGACTGTTGAAAACCCGCTCAGTAAAGCGCTTTATACTGTTGCCGAGAGTTTAACGGTTGATTAACATCAAACACTTTCTTTTGGGACCGGTCATCACACTCAACGAAGCCAACGAATTTCGATCTCGGGCTTGACTGTTCTGTACGATAACAGCCAGTTTTCGAGCCCTCTTAAGTCCTACGGTTGCCGCAAAGCATTGTGTATCGGAGTAACCGCGCAAGTTATCGAAAGTCACGAGACAGCGTCCGCAACCGCGGAAGCGGTGGCCGACCCATCGTGCCTTCATGCGCCTCCTCTCGGTTTTCTGTTTCGTGAGCCGTGTTGACATTGGCGACTACAGGCGATGATCTTTACGCGGCGACGTCTATCCTGCTATTATGCCACCTGGAAGGTTCTGCGAAGCGGCCGTTTTCAACGGCGACCATGAGCTGGACAACGCAGGCGCCGCCGACGGGCGATCGCGCTACCATGGTGCACTGTTGCAGCTTTAGAATGCAATAACCGGCTTTCCGTAATAAACGGAAACCAATACGCCTGACCATATGAAAACTATACTGGACCGGTGCTTTGGTATGCAAGAAAACGTAACAGGAACGTGTAACGTGTCCTATAGGCTGTATGCTTGGTTTTCTGTCTGCCGTTTCATACCTGGAACAGACCACGCGTTTCCACAACCTGCCACCTTCTGCCCTTTCTCCATCAACCATTCATAAGCGAGCCAAAGAATAAAGCCGTGGTCAAGTTTGTCGCATTAACGAAATAGCAAATTACGGAAACAGCAAAGCTAGCGCGTCGCATTCAGGGATCAAAAGGGTGATTTGTGATATATTGCAAGGCGTATGACAATGGGATCCTCTGCTACATAACTGCATAGCAATAGCAAGGAGCGAGAACCAGTGTGAACGGGAGCACTAACTGCTTCAGCGCTACATTGGTTTCCTATTTGTCTGATAAAGAATAGCCTTTCTGACTACAGTGCCAGAATTTGGGGGAACTGCCGGTGTTAGTCTTCCAGTTCACTATAGAAATATTTGCTTAAGTTCATTCGAACTTCGTTGCTGCTATTACTCGACATGTGCAGTGAACGCCATCTGCCTGGTATAAAGATCGTCACGTGTTCATCGCGTGTCACGTGGTCACGTCAAGTGTTGGCAGTTAATCGTTTCTCTGTACTCTTTCTCCCACGGGTTATACCTACAAGAGGATGGGAAGTCCGGCTCGTTGGTCGCTCAACTATACGCACAGTGCGGGGCAGACAAGACGAACATGATTACCGTCAAAAAGTCTGCGCTGTCTACGTGTGAACCAGCAACAAGCCCAAATAGCAACGATGATAATAATAATAATAATAATAATAATAATAATAATAATAATAATAATAATAATAATAATAATAATAATCAGCCTGGCTACGCCCCCTGTAGGACAAAGGCCTCTCCCATACTTCTCCAACTACCCCGGTCATGTGCTAATTGTCGCCATGTTGTCCCTGCAAACTTGTTGATCTCATCCGCCCATCCAACTTTCTGCCGCCCCCTGCTACGCTTCCCTTCTCTCGGAATCCATTCCGTAACCCTTAATGACCATCTATTACCTTCCCTCATCATTATTTCTTTTTCTTGACTTCAACTAAGATGTCATTAACTCGCATTTGTTCCCTCACCCAATCCGCCCTCTTCTTATCCCTTAACGTTACGCCCACCATTCTTCTTTCCATAGCTCGTTGCGTCGTCCTCAATTTATGTAGAACCATTTTCGTAAGCCTCCAAGTTTCTGCCGCGTAGGTGAGTACTGGTAAGACACAGCTGTTATGCAATTTGTTATCCACGTACGATAACCAAACAGCATTAAAACATTCCTTTTTTTTTTACTTTCTGTGACGTCAAACTGCTGCTGCAGCGGCAAAACGGCTCCTCTTCGACATCGAATTCATGTACACGGTGCCATCGTCGGTCGCGTACAAGGTGCTCTGGAGTTTCCTGGTTCCCCTCATGCTACTGGTAAGTACGGGAAGTTGCAAGGTGCTTTATTTACATTTCACACACGCACACAAAGGAAGTGATGTCCACGGTGATGCGTGTGACAACGTTGAAGGCGCAGCTCAGAAAGATAGCTGACAAGCGTGCCCGTTTTGATGCTTTAGAACTTCGTAGCAGCTCTAAGTAGGTTGAACAAGTGGTGCAAACGTATATACAACGATCTCCTAATCAGAAATACCTTCCGTTCGTGAGCCGTCTGGTAGGGTTCAATGTGAGAAGAGCCATAGAAAATCCGCAACCTATACTTTGGCTTAGTAAAAGTTACCATAGTTGTAAATGATGGTTTTGGCCACTCCTTCCTCAACGCCACCAGCGAATTCAGCCACCTCTGGAAACAACTAACAATATGTTAGATAATGCGTATATTCGTAATAATACTAACGATCGACATTTGTAGATAATGCTTTTAAACGGGCAAGTTGGTTGCTAAATTCTTGATTCGTGTTTCCAGCGCCTTCCTAAGAAAAATTATACATGACAATCATATGTGTCTGAATAGAAAGTCTACAGAAGAGAGTAAAAATTCAATATAAATACGACAGTTTCTAAACACCACTTCTGTAAGGGCAGATATAAAGGTCACGCAGAACGCGACTAACGTTTGTATTGTCCCAAGCTGATCCCATTTATTCTGTGCTCGTAACATGAATCAATGATCAGCATTTATATTTTTAAAATGGAGATTTCCGCTGGTACTGCGCTGGCGCCTACTTGGGCTTCAGTTTCACGAGAAATAGCCGCTACGAGCCGGCGCCCACTAACCCTTTCACTGCCGGGCGTCTGTGCAGCTGAGCTACTTGTCAGGCCTGTTCAGCTCGTCGAGCGCAACCCTCAGGGGCTACACGTTTCCCGTGTACGTGGACATCGGGGGCTACATGCTGTTGCTGTTCATCTTCTGCCAGATCCCACTCTACGGGCTCAGCTGGTTCAAGCAACGGGGATACGTGAGCTCCCCATTTTTCCCCCTTCATTAGCACTATACATTCGCCTCCCAAATGGGCAAAGTGATAACAGCGATGGGAAACGGAAAGACAGAAATTCGGGACGTTACCAAACAACGCTTCTACCGACCGCGAGGTGGCGACAGGCACTCGAAGAATGTGCCGTCGTGGCAGATTCCTGCGCAGGCCACGGTGATGAACGAAGCTACGAATAAACCCGAAGGACACCTATTAGGGGTGCGATCTTGTACGCGTTCCAAACTCGAACGGAGGCGGTCCGTTCTTTCCGTCGCGAAATGGGCGGTCCGTTCCGTTGTGTTCGTCCGATAGCAGACAACACGGAATGATTGACAGCAGATATCACTTCACAATTGACGTCATGGCGTTCTTCACCGTTCAAACTGACCAACCGTGTGCGGCTCGGGGGAACGGACCGCCTCCGTTCTATTTTGGAACGCGTACAAGATCGCACCCCTAAGCGCTTCACCTAATATTAGGTCTCATTCACAACTTAAGTTGTGAATGCGAAAGCATTAATGTCGAATTGAACGCCGCTGCGGTCATTCGAGTTTTGCGCTGCGAGTAATGTACCGCACTGGTACGTGCTGCCCGAGCCAGCAAGCAGCAGCAGCAGCCTGCAGTGGCAACGCTGCATGCCACCGACGTTCTGCGCGACGAGAGACCGATGAAGCAGCAGCGGCCATCAGGGACCGCAGGTGCGCGCAGCAGCTACGCCCAATGGGGGTAACGGAGATACGGACCGCGCACCCCGGCTCCCGAGAGAGAGGGTGACGTGGCGTCGCGTCGATACCCTCTCGCCTCGCGCAATACCTGGCGCGCTAACGCGGCAGTGGGTGTTCCATTTGGGCCGCTCTGCTCCATCGAGGCGCGTTCTAACTGTGGCGTCGCAGCCGACGGGAATTCGGGTGCCTATTTCGCTGTTACAGACGCCGGCTTTTTCGCTCAATGGGACATTTCATGCTTTCGCATCAAAGACCCATAGGCCACAACACATACTTGTATCACGGTAATGCATTGGGTAGACTTTCGCAGCCACCGTTCCGCATGCGCAGAACTGCGACGACGCAATGCTGCCGTCGTACAAGTGGGGCCCCGAGGAGCCGGCGCTCTTCAACGCCTACCAGGCGCGCCTGCGCAACCGCGGCCTGGTGCCCATGAGCTCGCGCTTTCCCGTGCGCTTCATCATACCGCACACGGTGCCCGCGGACGCCGTGCTGCCGGTGATGTTCGCCGCAGAGCCGGTCAAGCCGCCGTCGTGGTCGCCCGTCAGCTGGCGCCCGGGACACCACGCGGAGGTGACCAGTCTCAACATCCTCATGACGGATTATGCACGAGACGGATGCATGGCGTCGATTAAGGATTCATTCTAGACGACGCGCAAAAAGAACGAGGATCTAAAGCGAAGGACGACAAGGACGCTGCGTTCTGTGCTTCCTGGTGCCAAGGAGACATGCACTCGCCAAGACTGAAAGAAAAATAGACATTAAATCAACTAGACGCACGATAAACAGGACGCGGGTTAATCTTCCCGAGATATGCACCTGCACGCTGCGCCACATCGCCCATAAATAGTCGCGCGCCCATGCTTACATCTTCACTGTGATCAGGGGACCCGTACGGGGCACGAAATACGCCATGTTATTTTCTTTTATTCTTAGCGAGTGCGTGTTTTTTTGACACCAGTAGGTTTCCTCGAAAGGCAAGTTTTCGTCGAACACTTTTCTAAATTCTATTGCGCATCGTGTATAACGAGTCCGTTGAGACTTGCCCAAGTTGCATGCTTTCTACAGTACATTGATCACAGAGCAAAAGGCGGGCCACACATCAACTCAGTTGAGGCCAAGATGAAACGTCAGCTGAACTTTACCTAACGACAAATGAATTCCGCACCTCCAATTACTTGCGCGAAATCCCTCCAAACATTTTCCTCGCTAACATTTCTCGGCTACTGCATACGAATGTGTGCTTGTATACGTACTTGAAATGTACGTGGCACCAACCAGACCACGGTTTTCATCTTCCCTCATCGGTTTCGTACCCGCTCTCAAACCCAGGGCCACGTGGATCGACAGTGGACCCTGCCACCCAACCTGCCGGCGCTGGACCTCAACAGTTTGGCAGTCCAGATGCCCAGGGCCGACGGCGGAGTTGCACCCCCGGCGCCCGAAGCGGGTCCGAGAGCCTCGCTAATTCCGTCCCAAGCACCGACGCAGCCGCCACAGCAGGTGCGCGTTCAACCACGTGGCCTCTAATTTTGCTAGCTGTATAAATGAGAAGCACTACAAACGCAGAAATGCGATAACTCGCGACATACAGAGGTATAGCCCTATTTACAGTTGGGATCGAGGGAAAACAACCTATAAGCAACTGTCAATTACAACATCGCCTCAAAGATTGTGCAGCGCGCGAGACAGGACGCACTGCCGGATCTCGGATGCCACGGTTACAAACGCGCGTTTCCTGCACAAAAATACTGGCGGGAGCTCAGACGCTAGCGGGAGCAGGAAGTGCGGCGCTTCGCGGACAGCATAGGTTTACTCACTGGTGATCCGAATGGGCACAGGTGTCCTCCGGCCCGATGCTCGGCCTTCGGTTAGGGCTGAACAGACATGTCTTGAAAAGGGAGCCGGCGTCATGCTAATCCCGTCCAACCCTGGTGGGCGCAATGAAACGTCAGTCAAAGGGGGGAAGAATGGACGCTCACCACGAACATAAACAGAACACTTCGGCTGCCATACGTGAGGATCGTCCACAAATTTTGTGAACAACACATCCGTATGGAAGCGGAATTAAGTTTTCTTAGTGTTAATGTTCGTAGTCGACATTCATTTTTTTTCTTTTGACTATGATTAAACCCGACCAGATAAGCTTTCGGCAAACGCTCGGCTTCACGATAAATTCCTGCTAAAGGGGGCTTTGTCTTTCTCGCTTGAAACGGCTTTGTGATTTCGATCAATTTCAATGAAATATTGCGTTATGAAAACAACGATTCGTAATCATTAAACGTGAGCTCCGAAACTTATTGGCTTTATGCATTCAGAAAACATAAAATTTCTCGTAGGCTTAGAAGAATAAAGCATCACAACTTACGCTACAGGCACGCCTGAAGCCTAAAGCACGAAGATCAAACAAATATTGACCAAACATCCACATGGTCTTAGCTGAGCGATAACAGCGCCAGAGTTCTCACTGGGGATTTTCGCAGGAATCAAGGACCGAATACACAAAACCCTTCATTTGCAAGTACTATTCGCTATTGGTGGTTGGCCACTTTCGCTAACCTGTTGTCCGACAAGACTAGCTGGCATCTTACAAACACAACTGCAGCGTAAGTTATACCCCGTGGCAACCCAAGTGAAAAAAAAATAATTTTGTGAATCATTTACATACGCGTTTACTCAACACAGAGAAACATCCTTAGCTTCAGCTGAAGTCGAGGCACTGCAACATCCATCGGTTACAGGCGAAGCGATATTTACAGACGAACCCCGCCTCGGGGCGGTTTCATATGACTTCGCACTACACAGAATACAACAAACTCCAAATACCCCTCATTACAAAGTGTGCGGTTCTGTACCGACAATAGCCCACATCTACTGGCACTGTCCGAGAGCCGACACACCTCAACGTCGCTCATTTAACCCTAACACGAGAGACCTGAGTTGCCAACCTGGGCAAAACGACTTCGTCGTGGACAGCTCTCGTCCATCATCTTACCATCATGGGGGAGGAATCCCAAATCTCACCCTAGAGCAGACCTGGACATGGGTTTTGCAAATATGTTTCTCTCTCTCTCTCTCCCTCTCTCTCTCTCATATACATACAAACACTGTGGGAGCTATAGTTTAATCAGATTTATGGCCCACCATTTGGAAAAAAAGATAGCTTAACAGACATGAATGGAAAACGCTGAATAATTCTAGACTAGCTGAAGTACCGCTTGAAACATGCTTGTATTTTCTGCTAAGAAAATACAGAAACAGGACGAATAAAATTCAACGCCAGGTTTTCTTTCTGCGTCTTGAATGTCACGCCCTGACCGCGACTCTGAGGTTAGTGTGACGTCGCGTTTCTCACTCTATTTCCAGTAATTCTAGCCACTTGAAGTTGGCAAATGCTAGCAAACATTGCCGATTTACTTGTTCCATATATGAGACCATTAAACCGACGTTTGCAAGGCCCACCTTCCAAACTTCATGAACAGTTAGCAGCCACTCTCGCATGACCATTCATAAACATGTGTCAAAATGTCTGGCATCGCGGTGAGCTGATGCGAACATTTGTGAGCGCCACTACCATGCACCCATTTTCTACTTTTCTCTCTCTCTCTCTCTCTCTCTACATTCCGAGCCTTCCGTTCGAATTCAAAGGACATTAAAGAGAAACGCTAAGTTTAAACTGATGAAGTATTCTTTCAGAACTCTAAACTCAATTTTCGTTAATTCTGTGGTAATGGACTCATTATTAAGAAGAGAAAATGAAGAGCAAATTTACGTTTGTTTGTTTGTTTGTTTGTTTGTTTGTTTGTTTTTCGAGGCGTAGCTCCCAGCACCGGTACGTCCATGTGACGTCATGGATTTCAATGTACCTTCCAGAATTTCAGCCCCGGTGGATTAGTAAATGATTTTTTAAACATGCTATGTTCAGTCTCTGGCTCTTTTAGATAACAATGTAGTCCATCTTCGCCGGCAAAAGAAAAATAACGTAAGGCTCGAGCAGACTAAGGCCGCGAAAGATCTGTGACGTCACGGCAAACTGGCGCGGGAACTTCGAAGCGGCGTCGCCACCGGTCTCTCGGTTTTGCCTGTTTTCTGCCTCGCCGAAATTAAGCCTCTTCTCGTGGTAAGGCTGGTTTCTTCTGGCATCGTAAATGGGTAATTTACTAACACAGGACACTAAATATTTCTCTTTATATATGCCCTTTATAACGGATTTGTGAATTCGTATATAGATTCAAGTGCGCATATGCTATCTAATGGTAAGTGGCATATGCTATCTAATTGCTAGTGCGCATATGCTACCTAAAGAAAAGTGTAAGCGATTAAGATCTCGCAAGTAGAATCAGCCATCCAGAGCCTAAGTCAAACACTTATCCAGAGAGGAGAGGAGGACGGGGCGGTGGAAAAAGAGAGCTGAGATGAAACTTGGAGAACGGTCTCCTTACATACACAGCTCAACAGCAATACAACACAGCGAATGAATAGAACAGAACGAGTATTAATTAGCAAAAGTCATACCGATAGGATATAGTCCATAAGAACAGGCGGGTTCCCATTAGGTACACTAGATGAGGGGCTATAGTAGGTTCGTGATTATCACAGGAAACGACTGTGCGAAAGCATGGAAAGAGTCACAGAAAGAAAGAGTGAGTTGTGGGGGTCAAGGCTTATCTTCTCTTCCGTTTAATGAAGATATGGCCCATCGGTATAGAGAGCGCGAGCTTGCGCACGCCAGCGCTGAAATGTCCACCGTTGCAGGTCCGCCACTTTCTGCCGACGCTGAACCCCAACAGCCTGGGGCCGCAGTTCTCGGACTCGCCAATGCGGTTCGGCCTGCTGGGCCGCCTCTTCATCCGGCGCCACGAGGGCCACGAGGACGTGCTGGTGCCGGCCATCCCGACCCAGGAGCAGTACCTGAACCCGAGGCTGCCCCCCATGACGTACCCGGTGCAGCCCGGTGGACCCATCGAGCTCGCCGCACACGCCTCGACCACAGGGGCGGGTGCGACCCACTTTAGGGTGTTCCACTGCTTCGGGCATATAGCCCACCCCGCTGAAATTTCGCACAGTTTAGCGTTTAACGTTCACTCAAGTACCGAGATCTTACGTGCCATGGTAACAATCTTATTACGAGGTACGCCGTAACGTAGCACTGCGGTATAACTTTGACCTCTTAAGGTTCTTTGACGCGCACCTTAATTCTAAGCATGACGAGCGTTTCTTGATTTCGCACGCGTGGAAGTGCGGCTGCCGAGGCTGGGGTCGAACTAGCGACCTCGCGCAGGGTGGCGCAAGGCCAAAACCACATAGGTATATACCGCGGCGGGTGCCATTAAGGATTCATTCATCCAAAATTAGTAAATATTCCATACGCGCATTTACGCTCTCGAAGCGAGAGGTACCCATTTTAAAGTGTATACTTTCATCGGAATTTCGGCAGACTTGGCCTTTATGGAACTATAATCGTCAATTTTGTACTCCAATGGTGCACCTTCGTCACGTAGAAACCTGTTAAGAAGTTCATTCCCTTTGGAGATTATTTTGTCTAGCAGTAAGTAAATGGCACATAATTTAACGAATGTTTTGTTGCACAGCAGCCTGTTAAGATTTAACACTGTTCGGGGTGACACTCTTATCGCGATGATCAATTTTGTGTCGCATTTCGTTGCTTCGTGAAGTACAAGTAAACAATGAGACCTTTTAACGTTTAGTTTGTCACAAAGCACCACATTAATATCACACCATTGTCAATGTTTCTTTTCTCAACTAACATTGTCACATTTTATCACTTAACATTGCACAGGCAATAAACTACACTGGCATCTTTTAAAGTGGGCTTTCGGCATACAGCACTATGCTACATGTGTAAGGCTTTACTTGCAGCTGCCACAACAGCCAATATTGTGAACATTTCATTTAACTAATGCACTGCAATCAATAACATTACTACTTTCGGAACACCGCACACTCATTAACACTCACACACCCTTTGGCGGTTCAACTGCATCCCACAACAACGATGATTACTATATGCATTTTTTTTTACTTGACGCACTGCGTCCGCCATTTTAATGTCAGGAACTGTATGGCCTGCTCGATGTGCCTGGCAGTGATATGTGCCGAAGGCGCAGAGCTGACAGACAACTGGACGAATAATTATCATAACTGTTGCCGTGGGACTACGCTACGCCCTAAAGGAATCTCAGTTTCAGAGAGTACAAAGGGTGACGTTCACGTCGAACAAACTTAGCATGTTTTGCGAATACAGCAGCGGAATCGGCCAATCTATAGCACAACTTTCTCGTTCTCACATTACACCACTCCACTGAGACTAAACCACTGAGGCCACTGAGGCACAACTAAACCATTTTACTTCAATCCTGTTACATTTACGCTACCTTTATAATAATCGTTGCTATAGCAGTTCCTCCCGAGGGGCGAAGAACTGACAGTGATTGCAGGCACTGGCGTAGCAACAGGGGGGGGGGGGCTGTGGGCCCCGGGTGCATGGGGCCAGCAAGGGGGGGGGGGCGGGGGGCTGTGGGCCCCGGGTGCATGGGGCCAGCAAGGGGGGGGGGGGAGGTGTCATGTACGTCTGAAGACACCCGAAAATTGTCGATATCCCCGCCTCCCTCGACTACACCCGGGAGGGGGGGGGGGGGTGACAGAAGAGCTAAGGGCCCCTGGTGCCAGACGACCTAGCTACGCCACTGATTGCAGGGCGGATTTTTCCCACGCTTAGCCTTAACTCACGCCCGCCCGCGCGACTGCGGAGTAAACCCTCACCTTCGCCACGTATCTCGACCAATCAGCTGGTTTTAACTTCCCAAACGCCCTTAACGTACAACGACCACGGAAATTGGCTGAAGCGGCAATCGACATTATCGCTTAATAATAATTTACGAAATCTAACTAATCTTTATTTTTTTCCTCCTCCTGTCGGCCTTGTCTACGCCCTCCATTTTGCCTGACGCGGCTTGGGGATTGGACAACCGTAGGGCACGTGACCTCTCAAGCAGCCCCGGGCCCTTCTTCCCATCCGGACGCCAACCCGCAAGCCGAGCACGATGTCAGGGGAATCCTGCGCAACTGACCCACCCGGAAGCTAATAAAACGACACAGCCGCGCGTGGCTCGGTGCACCGATCTTACTATTATTACTTATACCAGAGTCCTTTATTTAAAACGCAGTAAAGGATTCCGCTTATACTATGCTGCTGGCCTTTGCCAGGCTCAGGCAGGAGAAACAATACGATGTGTTGACAATAACGCAAGGAAGCCTATATTCGCACGCCAAGAGACAGAGGATAAACATTTTCATTAGGTTAATGCAGCTTTGGAGAGGCGTCCTCATCCCAGAATGCCTTGAGCTCGGGCCGCGTCCTGGGCCCTCGCAATCAGCCGTTGCTGATCCTCGAGGTCGGAGCTGGCCAAGGCTCTCTCCCAAAGCTCGTTAGTGGGGTAAGGGTTCGGAGGATTTAATGGTAAGCCAATCGCGACAGCAGAACATTTGTCTGGTACGCGTTCCGCGGTTTTTGGCAGCTGTTTCACAGGGGCGACGTCGCAGGTGTCTCGAGTCTCTTTTTGCTGATTTTCTCGGAACCCACGTTTTCGCGTTTCTTTCCTACATCAAAAGCATAATTAAATTTGTCAGGCACACCTAATTCTTTCATATTTGGCTGTCTAATGAGCTAAATCGTATGGCAGCTTTTGATATGATATGGCATGGTCGTGCAAGGTGTTAGCAAACCGATCTCGTAGACAGGCGACGACGAGGGTAGCGAGCGCTAGCGCTGATGTCGATATCGTGTGCACTAATGTTACTTGAAAGGTAAAAAGAAACACTTGCGGCAGGCGTACATGCATCAAACAAACTTGTTTTTACAGCGAAGCTTCCTATCGCTAGGATCTGGCGGATCGCGTCCGCGCGTAGACCAACTTTTCAGATGTGGTCCGATCCCGAAGAGGTATTTCACTTCCTTTTACTTCTCTCCACCTTGCGGGTTTCCGCAGAACTACTACGTCAAACTCTTGTCTTTGCTTCGAGTTGTTGACAAATTCGACTTCACCCTACCATTTGCTAGCCGCCTGGTTAGCTCAGATGGTAGAGCGGCTAGCTGCGCCGGAAAGGTGGTGGTCCCGGGTTCGAGTCCCGGACGAGGACGAAATTTTCTTCAACTGCGAGGCTTTTCTTTCGAGGAACCTGCATGGTATGGGTTTCCTTTGTAGCAATTGCTACGAACGGGTGGATGTCTGATTTTCCCTTTATTATCCCGAAGAGAATGTAACACCGGGCTGTCCTGCAGCGGAGGCGAAGCAGGCTTTGAAGGGACACTAAAGACAAGTACTAAGTCAAGTTAAAGTGATAGATTAGTACCCAAGAACCTCTAAGGCGTCAATATTATCGGGAACAGAGCCTAAATAATCGAGAAATCGAGGTAAATGCAGGGTATGATTAGAGACTCCCGCGGGACATTCAAGCACTTGCCCGATGACGAAAGCACTCCTCGGTTAAATTCTGTCACTAGTACTGAACTACTCGCTGCAAAAAACATCCTCGTATTGTACTATAAGATGAAATAATATGCTACTTGCCAAGTTCCATTTCACGTTTAGAAAAAAAACTCATTGAAGATACCCTTGACAGCGACGCGGGCGGTCAAAAGGTTTCGCTTTCGCTCGACTCACGCTCACGCTTTCGCGTTTCAGTACTTTCTTGGTCGCGGGGTGCTGCGCTGGTTTTCCTGACTCGCGAAACTCGCACAAACTCCCACTAGCAGAGAATTCAACTTCCATGTGATGTCGCGGGATGCCCGGATGGTCTGAGACACTTGAGTAAAATGCGGCTGCAACGGCGAATCCGTCGCTCTGTCATGGCTCGGTGCCGCCGCCTGTCGGGTGCCGTTTTACTAGAGTGTACTATTAATTATAGGCTCTAGCTTTACTCGCCCATTGATTGATTGATTGATTGATTGATTGATTGATTGATTGATTGATTGATTGATTGATTGATTGATTGATTGATTGATTGATTGAAAACTTTATTATTCCACCAAGCTGGGGTGCCCGCCTCTTAAACTACACGCAGGTAGGGGGTGACGAAGCAGTCTCCACGTGTTGAGGACGGTGAATCTTCACGGCCTCAACGGCCAGGCGGATTGCTCGACGCTGGTCGTCTTCAGCCTCGCTCTGGAGCAGGGCCACCCAGGCTTCTCTACTGTCAATGTTTTCCATAGCCCCTGGGGAGCCAGCACACTCCCATATCATATGGTCTAGCTTACCTTTCTCCTTACAAATTTTGCAGAGGGCGTCGTTATAGTCCCTCGTCTGAGTTAAGTAGATCCGATATGGTGATGTATAATAGTTTCCCTGGAAGCGCCTCCAAATGCGAACGTCCTCCAGAGACAGAGACTAATGCGGAGGCGGAAAGATTCTTCTTTCGGCTTTGTAATGATCTACAATTTCCCTGTACGTGATGATGTTATCTTTGATCCCTGGAACTGGCTCGGGCGAGAGTGCTCGGGCGAATTCGTGAGCGGCTTCGTTACCTGGGACTTCTTCATGGGCAGGAACCCAAACAAAAGTTATGTCCCTCCTAAGAGGGTTTTTGAGTAGAACTTGGAGGGCCACTTCAGAGATTATCCCTTTGCTAAAATTTCGGATAGCTAACTTGCTATCGCATAATACGACTCCCGCTTTTGTACCTGTACAAGTGAGCGCTACTGCAACTTACTCGCTGTACAGGCGTCCCTCGTGCACGTGGAGCACGCTATATCTTGACGCACCCGTCGCCATCAACCACTGTCGATACCGCTTCCCCGTCACTGCAGCAAGCGGCGTCCACGTACGCTACGTTATGCGCCGGTGTGTTTTTAAGTTTATTTACTAGAGCCTTAACCCTGTGAGCGCTCCTCTCTTGGTTGCAGATAGGATGCATATTTTTAGGTATGGGGGTAATTCGGAAGCGTTTACGCACTTCCAACGAAATGTCCTTCGTGCCAGTCGGGGCCACCCCTGCCGCATTGGATTTCTGCCCATTCCGTGATTTTTCTCCGTTTTAGACTGGCCTAATCTTTCCAACTGTGAACTCGGACACTCGTAAAACAACGCATTAGCAGCCGTATACCACAGTGTTTATTAGGAATAAAACTAGGTTCACTCGATAATGAGCATATATGAAAAACAGTTGCGCCCAAATGCGGTCTATAAACATCGAACTATATCCGAACGCGAACGCAGCCACTGCAAGAAGTCTCTCTAGCCTCCCCAGCGTTGACTGCTATGTTTGGAACGGAGTACAGTTGGTAGGCTTTTTCCTTCTTTTTTTTTTTTCCAAGATTTCAAACACACCGCCCGCTTCTTCGGCAATCCCGCAATATGGGTCTCACAGTTTCGCTATCATCGTCACCAAACTAGGTACGTGGCTCGTGGCTCGCTCGAGCTCGTGGACCGCGTGCTTGGTTCGATTCGAACACTGCATTCGATCCGGATAACGTCGGCTCTTCAAGCAGCGCCTCAGGCCTTTTTCAGCAGGTGTTCGCAATACACGTAAGCAAAGGCGCAACGCAAGGTGCAGAGAGAGACTGCTGCTTCATATGAATAGCATGTATACATGTTTGCGGGCGTAGGAGTGTTCGTCTGCCTGCTGCACTGTAATTGATGCGGTACAGGGGCCATAAAGGTCGCAGGGGGAACAGGGCGGGCTACGTGGTTTACAGGTTGCCGTGGGCAGGGCAGTAGCACTGGCGGCGTAAGCTGCTTCGGTTTGAGATTCACCCGACCACTTAACTGACATAACGATTAACTGTTCTTGCAGCCCTGTTCTCGCAGCAGTTGGGGACAGTGCACACACGTTTCCCTACACCGCAGCGCCATGGCGTGTCGCCAGCTCGTCGTGATGCTCTGGAGGGACACCTACGTCCGTCGCTTCCGAGGCGGCCTTCTGAGCGTCATAGCGCAGACGGCGTTGGCGCTTCTGGTCATCTACACGCTCAACAGAGACATCGGCGACGAGCCCGACACCGCCGAGTGGGCAGGCGACAGCCAGGACCACTGGGCCACGACGCGGGACACCCGGGAGGCCCGGACGACGACGGCGGCGGCGGCGACGTCGACGACGCGCCAGGTGCACGGGCCGTGGAACGCGCGAGACCCGGCCACCAAGGCGATGCCGGCCAGGCGGTTCGAGCCTTCGCACCCGCTCGACGGCTGGTCTTCGGGACCCGGCGCGTACGTCGACCAGCTCTGCTACGTGACGGACAAACCCTTCTTCGAGCCGGTCGCGAGGCGCGCGGCGAGCATCCTCAACATCACCAAGGTCAGTCGAGCCGAGTGAAAAAAATGGCTGTGGCTTAGGTAAGGTTAAGCCCAGGATGCGAAGCATACTAGCCTTTATTTTAGTTGTTGAACCACTGTTTAGCCTGGTGAACTGCTGTTGCTTGGCTATATTTGGTTCGGCTAGACGAAGAAACAACTCATGCATTACTGCTTCGCCTTCAAGAGTGGAACGCGACAGCGTTCCCGTCGACCCGCCAAGGGGTGTAAGACAATGGGCTACAGGGCAGCGACTACGCGCCCCGCATTGGACGCGGTGAGCGTCGAGCAAAGCAGCGTTCGGCGCGGCAACGAAATGTGCGCCTGAGCAAGAGACGCACGCCTTAGAAACAGCTCGTTTCTAAGGCAACACCGCATTCACTAGAGGCGCTTTTGTACCGCTTTGGAGCATCGTACTCGTGGCTCAGTGGTAGCGTCTCCGTCCCACACTCCGGAGACCCTGGTTCGATTCCCACCCAGCCCGTCTTGCAAGAGTTGAGCCAAAGCCACTTCTCCTCTGTCGTGACGTCACGGTGTCACGTGGTTTCAAGGCGACACCGCCGCGCCTGAGGAGCTGGGTTGAGCTCTCGTAATATGCTTCGCATAAAAAAGGCATTCCACCGGGCAACATCTCGCAATATACAGGGTGTCCCACATAACTTGAGCCAAGAATTAAAAAATGAAAGGCGCGTCAGAAGCGAATTGAACCGAACGCGCACTATTCGAAATAGCCCATTGTAACGCAAACAATCTTTTTGTTTTCCCCATAACTCAATAATTAAATTTATTTACCCAACTTTTTATTTATTGGCTGAGGACTCAAAGTATGATACGCAGACTTGTAGAGCACCTTCAGGAACCGCCGATCGAGTTATTTCCTTTAAGACACCTCTCACGTAGTTCTTCTTTTCCGCGTGGCAAAGAAAGCCCACGAAATATGAAAAATAGCGGGAGGAGCGGGAGTCAGGTGGTGGCTGCGGCCGCGCGCGACCGCGCGAGTTGGGGCCCAGCTTTTCCTCCGGCTGCCGTGACGTCACGTCACGTCACGTGGTAATGGTGGCTGCCCGGCCGCGCACAAGGGCTGAACTGAGTGATTGCAATGTGCAACGCATAAAAAACAAGAAGTTTGGCTGTTCGCGACGAAGAACGAAGCGTTAGAGAGCTTTGGGTTAGAGGATGGAAGCCCCACCCAAGTGTTTAGGGGGACGCAACTCCAGTCTGGGCCCTTCGCGCTCTTTTGTGCTCGCTCTGCGTTCTTTTGTTCACGCCCGGTGGTTTGCATTCCCCATCGCTCGGGTGCGGTTTGCGTCCCGTAACCTAAAGCTCTATATCAGAAGCGATAGCAAAGTTTAGCATTGCGCTGAAGCAACCTCTGACGGCATTCTGAGAATACGTGGAGGTGACATGTTGGCGGCGACGTAGCACACGAGGCAACAGAAACGACAGTGGTGCTATACCGTGAGCTGCTATATAGTGGCCTATAGACTACAGTACTACTGTCGTGATGATGGTTGCTGCCAGCGGCGTTGCAGGCGGCGCAACTCGATGGTGCACAAGACGACGCTGATGGAAAAAAAACTTATCTGTTCGTTCCTCTCAGACCAGCGAAAATTTGAAGGACGCTTAAGCTTCGCCTTTAAGAGTGCAACGCGATAGCGTTCAGAAACCCCTTACTGCTTTTCACGCTTCTCGACAAATGCAGCTTGTGTAACCGTAGCGTTTACAGGGAAAAGCTGACTGCGAACGCTATGCGCGAAGGCGAGCTTTCTGGTACAAACGCGACTATACTTGCGTGCTTCGATCTCCTGTTATGGTTTCGAACTTTCAATATTTTACTCTGAGAAGAGCCCACATAAAAGACATGCGCTGTCGGTGTTTTTTTTTTGCATTACATTTGTTTGTTGGCTGCCGTTCTCAAAATTCCGAGGAATAACTTTGTAAAGAATGAAAAACAAGGTACGAGTAACTTTGGTGGTAGAGAAGTGGTTTTTTCGCCAAAGTGACGTCCAACGCCGACGCCGGATTTTCAGCAACAGGCTCCTTAACGCTGTTGCGTTAATACACTGTTAATACTGTGGAGCTGTATGCATAACGCACTACGTGTGTTTAGTGTTCCTGTATATACAGGAACACTACGTGTGTTATGCATAATAATATTTGGGGTTTTACGTGCCAAAACCACTTTCTGATTATGAGGCACGCCGTAACGGGAATTTTGACCACCTGGGGTTCTTTAACGTGCACCTAAATCTAAGCACACGGGTGTTTTCGCATTTCGCCCCCATCGAAATGCGGCCGCCGTGGCCGGGATTCGATCCCGCGACCTCGTGCTCAGCAGCCCAACACCATAGCCACTGAGCAACCACGGCGGGTATGTGTTATGCATACAGCTCCACAGCAGAAATGCGGCAGAGAGATGGCTTACGTGTGGGAATGTGAAAGCATTACATCCCCTTTGGTGAAAAGTTGTTTTCCGCATAGAGTTTCCTACAAAAATTACTAGAGGGAACTCTGGCGCTGCAGTCGTTGTCCTACCATGGGAATGACGGGAAGGACATGGATTTGTCTGATCTTAGTGCTTGTGGATTCAAACGTCTTTGTGGCTTTGTATATAACGCTATACAAATCTTGTATATTTCTGCGCAATCTATATTCTTCTAAGTGCAGTAGACGCCGGGAACGCGTACAGTTGCTATTAATTGCAACGATTGAGCTTGTCCAGGTGGCCAAATGGAAACGCGCCAAGCGTCTCAAGGCACTGGCATGCCTGCGATTCAAGTTATGTGGGTGATATCCTTCGTGACAAAAGTGACGCATAACGCATTCTAGCCAAGAATGGGCGCACATCTGCAGTGGAACATAAATGCCCGTTGCGTGTAAACCTTGTTGCCCAACTAGTCTATATACTACGCAAGACAGCATGGCTGTTGTGCTGTATTACCACGAACAGACCCGCAAAACGCCGAGATGATGCAAATTTAGCCTCGATTCACAATTTTATGTACCAGGGCTGCAGGTGTGCATTTGACACTGTGTCCCGCTTCTCACGCTGCTAATCCGTGTTTCATGACACGGCGGGGCTCTTTTTTTTTTTCTTAAGAAACCTTGTACACAACTCTCCCATGCAATATATTGGTCTGCCCCTACACTTATAGCAACTGCCATATGAGGGTATCGCCATGGCCTGCGCCTCGTCGTTGTAGGCGAATGTCTGAAAAACCTAGCTATAACTGCTTCTGACCCGGTAGCATCCATAGTTGCTGCGCATTTACACGATTCCCCTGCAATAACTCAACTTTCATGTTCCGCTACTGCGAGTGTCAGCGCAGGCCTGGCCGGCGGCGGACGCCTTCTTGCTGGCATAACGATTGTTACGAACCGTTCTAAGAAAACGCGAAATCAATGCTCCTTGAGCTCCGATGCCAACTAGGGGGCACGTGTCTAGCCTGGACAGCAGGCACGTATCGCTTGGATACCAGTATAGTTAAGTACGCTGAACACCGGGCGCGAGGTTAACTGTGCTATTCAAAGTCGCACGTAACCACTAACGACAGAATTGCTGATACACGTGCAGGTGACCCGACTGGATAGCAAGGACGAGCTTACGTCGTATGTCCGAAAAGCCCAAAGGGCTCCGCCCGGAAGTTTGATCGCCGTCGTCTTCAGCACGCCGTCACATCTCGTGGCAGATGCAGCTGACCAATGGGGCGCTGACGACAACGATGCGACCGTTGGGGGTGGCGACCACGACGACGACGCACTTCACTCCAGGAAAATGGACTACGAGGTACGGTATACGAAACGCTCTTTTTACTGCGACAGCAGCTTAATTTAAAAAGCGAGTTCGTTGTGTCCTTCTTTCCCGATTTTCGCTCGTTTCGTTAGGCTGCCGTCAGGCTCATATGTAGCTGTAACACATTCGGTCACGAATAACGTAGCTTTGCCCCAAATGGACACTGGAGACGACTCGAGGCCCCGCGGCAATCTGCAGCTGGGAGCACGAGGCGATAACCCCTCAGCTGGCGTGCGACATTTGCGTTTGTCAATTTTTGTGCTGTTGTCTGCGCCATGCACTATAAGCGGTGGCCTCCGCACGCATATCGGAGGCCATGGCAAGCAGCAACGACAGTGTGCGCATCGCGATACGAGAAATCCTCCTTGAGAACATGACAGTCCACTATGTCTAGAGTCCACTATGAAAGCTTGATGCTGTCGCCGTATCCGAGTTCAGAGCAGGAAAGATCGCTAAAGCCTGCTGACTTTTTTTATCTAGCGGTAAAGCGTCCAGCGATGGCGTGGTTAACTGGTTATCTGCTGTGTGCGAATTTTTGACGTATCAAAGAAAACAGAAACAGACCGTGAAGATTGCAAAAGTTCGTCTGACCAAACTGTATACCGTCATATCTGTGATCTTACGCGGTTGTATGCAATGACGTAACGTGCTGTTCGCATGACGACAGGTGACGTTATGTATTGGAGAGATAACCGAGTTCTGAACTCGGTTATCCCTAGGATTGCCCTATAGCATCCCCACGGTGCTGGCATGCACTGTGGCGAACACCTCCCATATCCGTATCCCCTTGGTCCTGCGGTCCACCCCACCTCCTCTACCCGCTCCCACAGACCCTTCCCCTAATCCCCGTGCCAGGTGGCTGACAGAAGCCACCAACGCCGGGGACCAAAGGTACCTTGCCGAGATTGTCAGTGTTGGAGCAAACGAGGCTTCGGAGTGAGAGTATTTTTGCCACACCCACATAACTTGAAAATCTTTCTCTCTGTGTCCTTGTCCATCGGCGTACATAAGAACGTTGCTACGCGTGTCCGTGTGCGCAGGTTCGCGTGCACGGCATCGAGTTCGACGTGAACGTGCGGTACCGGCGATTCCTGGTGCTCCCGTCTACGCTCAACCTGCGAACTTTCAGCGAGATGACGTACTTGCTGCCGGTGCAGTACGCGGTCGAGACGGCCTACCTGGAAGCCATTAGCAAGGAGGAGAAAAAGTCCCTAGACTACGAGGTGCGTGCAGTGCGTGCAGCGCGCGCGTGGGCGTAAACCACCCCACGCACGCGATGTTCATACTGCAGCGTGAAGGGACGGCGAACGAGCGACCGGTTTTGGCCGTCGCCAAGGGCCGACCAGTAGCCGTCGCTTGTCACCCTGAAGTACTCGCGCCGTCGACCTCCTCATTGACGGCAAAACAGTGTTCTCGTCAGTTCTATCCGGTCTAGCCCGGGGTTGCCCTTGTCGACACTGTCAAATTCTGCCATGTTCTAAGGTTCTCCATCTTCTCGCCTCCGATTGGCTCAAAGCGCTGCTACGTCTCTCCGATTGGCTCAAAATAAACAGATGACGGAGCTAGATAGTCTCCAGAATAGGACACCGGGATGTCTTGTAGGCAGCCTTTGTTGGACGTATTGTTGGTACGATCAATCGCACGACCGATTGGATGTTTTCTAAGAAATATTAGTCCGCTGTAGCGAACCTGCGGCAGTTGCAAAAGTCATCCCTGCCATCCCCTGCTTCATGCCCTGCCATGCAGGTTGTGCTGCGCCGATTTCCGTACCCGAGCCTGTACCCGGAGGATTTCCCCACAAACTACTGCAGGGCGGTGATCCGCTTCGTGGTAGCCTTCTGGCTGCCTTTCATCCTGCTCGTCGTCCACATCGTTGACGAGAGGGTGCGGTCCCTCTTCACGAGTACATAAGAAGTTAACCACCCATGTATCCTGTGAGACAAATTTTCGCTGGTAGAAAGGAACTATTCGGGAATTACAAACATTGCGGGCTAGCACTGTCGCGACAGCACGCCGCCTGTTCTCGTGTATAGACACAGGCAGTCTCTAAACTAGATTAGGGCTTGAACTGGTCAGTAATTTTTCTACACAAGAAAAAACATGACATAAATGAAAGTGCGTTCAACTTGTATTTTATTATGCCCTGTAATTATGTGTACTGCCAAGAAAAACTACAAAACATCATACTGTCTTCATTTGTTGCGATTCTGAATCAACTTAGAACAATATCACACCCGCCATGGTGGCATATGCTGGCTAAGGCGTTGCGCTACTAAGTCCCAGGACGCGGGTTCGAATCCCAGCCAAGGCGATCGCACTTCGATGTTGGTGAAACGCCAAAACACTCGTGTACCGTGCATTTGGTGCACGCTAAAGGAACCACAGGTGGTCAAAATGAATCCGGAGTGTACCCTTACTACGGCGTGCCTCACCATAAAATCGTGGTTATGGAACGTAAAAAATAAGAATATGATTTTTAAATAGTATTATGAAACTCTGACACATTCGTTTGCAGTAAATCATAAATCGTGATAGAAATGATTAAGCAAAGGTAGCAGCAGTAATCGGTATTGGGCTATAGAAGGAAGGAAAGTAAACAAACATACGAACGTAAAATGTAGGAAAGTGAAAACTATAATGTGCAAGCTAAGGGCAGTGGCGTAGCTAGATCGTCTGGCACCCGGGGCCCATAGGTCTTCTGTCACCCCCCTCCCCGGGTGTAGCCGGCGGAAAGAGGGGTGTCTTCAGACGTATATGACACCCCCCCCCCCCTCACTGACCCCTTGCACCCGGGGCCCACGGCCCCCCGGCCCCCCCTGTTGCTACGCCACTGGCTAAGGGATTCTACGGTGGGGCGCGGGTCGACGTCACTCTGCGCAGGCGAGCGGCATGCGGCAGCAGCTGCGCCTGTACGGCGTGAGGGACGCCACCTACTGGCTGTCTCACTACCTCGGCATGATCATCATGGTGGCCGTGCTGGGCGCATTCGCACTGGCCTTCCTCTACGTGATGCTGGCCGACGACTACGGCAACGTGTACATCGCCGCCACCAACCCGGGCCTCGTCTACCTCGTGCTGCTGTGCTTCGGCAGCGCGCTCGCCGTGCACGCCATGCTGCTCTCGCTCTTCTTCGCCAGCAGTGAGTATTTGTGGACGCGTATGGAGGCACTAGAGAGTGCGCCGGCCTGGCCACCAGATGGCGCTGGCTAACACATCCAGGATTAACACACGAATACCCAGTAAGGTGGGCGGAACGATGGATCCCCGCTGGCGGAATTGCTAAAGCGATTGACGCGGGAAATTCGTTGTCGCGTATGGTTGCTGTAATTGATGGGCATATAGCGAATGTGGTGCGCTGCATACTGTTCAATGCGCATGATGCGAGCACTAACCGCAGTAAGGTTATGCTATTACGCACGCCAAATTCACCGGGAACGAACTGCGTTCCACCTGTTCACTGACTCTTCCTCCGTACGCCTCGCAGCTCGCCTTGCCGGCCTTGTGGCGACCATGTACTGGTTCCTGAGCCTGTTGCTGCCGTACCTGTACCTGCAGAACCCCTACGGTTTCGGCTACTATCTCGTCTCCAGGACAAGCAAGCTGATGACCTCCGCCCTGCCAGGCATGTTCCTGCACTGGTGCTGGATGGTCATCGAGCGCCTCGAGCGGTTCGGTGAGTCGCGCGAGCACTTTAATGACAAAGCGAATTGGCAGTGTCGCCCGCAGGTGAAGCACAGGATCGATAGGAATCGATGCGGCGTGACACAGCTGATCTCACTGGTTCTATGCCCTAAAAAGCGCGATAACAATGCGCATTGGATTCGATATTCCTATGCTCACATTTTTTCAATTTTTAGAATTCGATTACAAAATTTACGTATTCGAGTAAATGCAACATACCACCAATAACCCTCCCAAACATACTGCTCAGCAGTATGCTACGAATTTCTCGTAAGGTGCCGGAGATTTGAGGACACGTTAACATTATATGCATGCTGGAACAGCACCACTTAAACAGTGACGAGAAAAAAGAACACTTCATTGTTGCCATATGGATATCATTATACTGGCAGTAGAAGTCAGCCCGCTCTCATTTTCCTAAACTTCTCTGGCCGTCGATCTCGGCTTTTGGTACTCACTGCAGCGTTTCGTCATTTTATCGCAGAGGGTGGCGCCGGCTTCTCAAACTTTGCAAGCCCGGCCAGCACGCCTGACAACGTCACCGTCCTGCATCTGATGATCGTGAGCGTGCTGTCCAGCGTCGTCCTGGTGATCCTCATCTGGTACATCGACAACGTCACTAACTGCAACCGGACAAAGACAGCCCGGCCGTTCTACTTTCCATTCAGAGTAGGGTGAACCTAATGCGCACCGCTGCGAGGGGAGAGAAAATAGATAGCTTGTTTCGGGCCTAGAGTACACGGGGCGAACTATCGACGTTGCTTTGGTCGGGTGACGTTGCTTTGGCCGTCGCCGCAAGCGTCCAACGCGCGGCGACGGACTTAGCCAATCCCGGCGCGAAATTGCATTTGCAGGACATGCTTTTGTTTCCTGCTCGTCCGCTTGTATTCGCAGACAACTTGCACGTCGACACGAAAATAAATTCATGATTACCACCCAAGTGGGCACGGCTCATGGCGGCTAGTAGTCTTTCCCAAACATATGTGCCACCCTTTTAGATCGGTGAAAGTGTATTTGATTGTAGTTTAGATAATAGAGAGTTACAGCTCAGCGAGCCATCGGGCCCAGCGTAGACTCCACTGTACATGATGTACCGCGCATGCGCACTGGCGTCTACGCTGGCTCGCTGAGCTATCACTATCTAACAAAGAAAAATGTGGCGACGGGTGGCATGCTATACGACGGCCGGAGCCTCACGCGAAGTGATGTCAGACATCTTGCTTTTAATTCTAGAACGAGTCTAAATGCGACGCTGCCATGTTAAAGTATGCGGCTAGAACGCTTCTCGACAGGCAACGGCAAATCATGCAGTTGCGTCTCAAAATAGCCACATGTCACTCTGCCAGTGGCGCGGCGGCGTGCCCGCCTCTTGTTCGTCAGCGAACGTTCTGCGTCATGCCGCGGCTACATTTTTCTGAGGCGCGAAGTTCGTCCATGAAAGTTCGCTCCATGTAGTATGGGAGGTATTCTGTAAAAGTCCACCTAGTGGACTGTCCATTTCGGCCGCTGCTGATTGGCTAGAGCCGCTCGTCTCCTCCTCTCTCACACAGCTGCACCCAATCAGCAGCGGCCGAAATGGACAGTCCACAAGGTGGACTCTTAAAGGATATCCCCCCCCCCCTATACCTTTGCCTGATACGTGGTAAGTCACCGTAATACTTTAGCTCAAATGCATATGGTAACCTGTCGCGGTAGCCGTCTGTATGTGCATGCGCATACAGACGGCTACTGCGGCAGGTTACCATGGTAGTGCAACATGACAGCGCCAAGACCGCTTGCTTGGATCAGAATTTGTCTTGGCTACTTGCTTTCCGTCGTGACAGCAAGAAATAAATTGAAAAAAAAATAGGAGGACGCTTAAGCTTCCCCTTTAAGAATGGAACGCGACAGCCTGAAAGAAATCCCTCACTGCTTTGCCCTCCTCCCAGCCACTGCAGCCGCAATGTTTACCGGAAAACGCACGAGACGTTCATTTGAGAGATCGCCAGCCATTTGTGCGCAGGCGCGAGTTAAGAGCGGGCTTGAGAGAGAAAATCTGGGGGCTTTTGCTCCTTGAAGCCCCCAGATTTTTTTCTCTCGGGCCCGCTCTTACTCGCGCCTGCGCACAAACGGCTGGCGATCCCTCAAATGAACGTCTCGTCGGAAACGCAGGCGGCGAACGTTATGAACGAAGGCGAACTTTCTGGTAGATAGGCAGCCTCTTGCGTGAGCTAATCTCCAGTTATTGCTTCGCACTTTTAATATTTCACTCAGTGAAGATCTAACATAAAAGGTATGCGCTGGCGGTGTTCTTTTTTTTTTTTCATGACATTTGTTTCGTGAGCTATCATTCTCAAAAATTGCGAGGAATAGCTTCGTAAAGGCTGAAAGAGAAGGTATGAGCAACTTTGGTGATAGAAGAGTTGTTGGGTATGCGTGGTTCGGAATAATTTTTGGCGAAGTCGACGCTGAACACGGAACGCCGGTACCGGATTTTCTGCGACACGGGGCCCTTAACGCTATCGCGTTCGAACCCGCCAACGCTTAGCCATTCCTACCGCAGAGAACAAGGTATTAGCCATTACCTGTCGTTACTATTGAGATCAACCGTTTATTTTGACGTTGCTAAGCCTATAGGGAGGCGACACCAAGCAATTAAGTTCTACTTATCAGATGGCACTACAGCATCACCGTTGGCGATGCCCCGACGATGCGGAATGCTTTATAGGCTGATCCAACGCTCTGGCACGGTACGCGATGACGGTATGCTAAAAACGTTGACCTCACGGTCTTCCAGGGCTCCACGGAAAGCAGAAGGGCAGCGGATTGGGCGAGTTGGTGTTCCATGGTAACAATAAAATTCAAACAGCGCTCGACGACAGGACCAGAAAGAGGAGGAGGCAAACACAGCGCCGTGTTTGTCTCCTCCTCTTTCTGGTCCTGTCGTCGAGCGCTGTTCGAATGTTATTGTTTCCACGGAAAGGCGACGCATGCACCGAAGGCACGACCGACAGCTTAGTGGTGCACGCGTCACGGTGACGTATCGAGCAAAGTTAAAACACTCTAATAAGTGCTACGACCAGCTAAGGAAAAGATGGTGGTAACTATCGAGTGTACATGTTTATTCGAACAGTGGCAAACTTATTAAACAATGGGCATCGTTGGTTTTCTTCCCTATAACGTGCACTCTCTCGGTCAGCGGATTGTAAGCCCCGAGTTGCGTTATGCCACTGCGTAGGCGGCGTACTGGAAGCCGCCAGTGATCACGGAAGTCCCTGCGCCGGGTTCGACATCGCGGTGCAAGTACTACGAGCCAGAACCGGCGAACGTTGAACCAACGTTGCGCATCAGCGGTGTGTCGAAGGTATGCGAAGCTCAACTCCGAGGCTTTCGGGGCAGTCGATGACTCATCGCGAATTGCACAAAACAGTAAGAACATTAGAAGAAAAGAAAATGGCCAGGCTTAGCTTGGTTAAGCCAAGAATGCGTTGCATATTGCGCGAGTTGGGGCCCAGCTTTTCCTCCCGCTGTCGTGACGTCACGTCACGTGGTTGCGCTAAAGGTCAATGGTGGCTGCCCGGCCGCGCCCAAAGGCTGAACTGAGTGATTGCAATATGCAACGCATAAAAATAGAAGCAACTTAATAACAAACATAGCAAACTTAAAAGAGGATAGACCCACATATGAGACGCGCAGCAATGAAAAATGGCTCATACCCTCAATGGTGGCTGCCCGGCCGCGCCCAAGGGCTGAACTGAGTGATAGCAATATGCAACGCATAAAAAGAGCAAACGAAGTCTTAAACCAGATATCGGCGATAGGTCCCTTAACATCCCTTAACATAATGACCTTTAACATCAGCAAATGCAAGTACATGACATTTTCGCGAATCACTAATGCCTTAATGTCTTAGAATACAGAATTAATGGCATCGGACTGGGGCGCGTGTCTGCATACAAGTATCTCGGTGTCTACATATCTGATGACTTGTCGTGGCATACTCACATTGACTACATCATAGGTAACGCAAATCGCACTCTCGGTTATTTCCGACGCAATTTTTTCCAAGCTACACAGCGCCTAAAATTAATGCTTTATCAAACTTTCGTTCATTGGAAACTCGTATACGCGTGTGCAGTTTGGGATCCGGCACAGCGCACTCTCGTTCAATCCATAGAATCCCTTCAGAATCGATCAGCACGTTTTATCTTGTCCAACTATTCACGTACCGCTAGTGTCTCGCAGATGCAATCGTCACTTAACCTTCCTAACCTTCAAACTCGGCGCAACATCTCGCGTCTTTGTTTATTCCACAAAGTGTTCCATAACCGTTCATTGAATCAGCAAGTCATTTCGCAGCCAGTGTACTTATCCTCCTGTATCGCTCACATCAATAAGGTAGCTGTTACTCTTTGTCGCACTGACATGTTCCTGCATACTTTTATGCCGAAAACCTGTTCCGAGTGGAACGGCCTTCCCTCTACTATCGCCACCTTAGCCGATGCATCATCATTCAAGACCGCTGTGACAGATTATCTTTTAAAATTACTCGAATTTCGCTGTTTTTTTTTTATTTTGCTGCTCTTACTGTCTGTTTATCTTATCCTTGTCCTTACAGCTTGAATGTTTTTTTGTTTGTAAACCATGTACCCACCCCCTTATAACGCCTATTGGGCCCCTGAGGGTATGATAATAAATAAATAAATAAATAAATAAATAAATAAATAAATAAATAAATAAATAAATAAATAAATAGGCAATTCCGGGGAGACGACAAAAGTCGTTAGCGGGTATATCCGTTACTAACGAATTGCCCTTAGCTGTTCTTACGTTAGGACCCCCGCACTTTGCCGGAACTGCATGTACAGATTGGTCCTTATATCCGTTACTAACGAATTGCCCTTAGCTGTTCTTACGTTAGTACCCCCGTACTCTGCCGGAACTGCATGTACAGATTGGTCCTTTATGAAAGGGAACATGTGACCGCGTGGCCCGTCCTCTGCGAACGCTGCTTAGAGCGCCAGCAAGTGCCAGCAGGGAGAAGCACGTCTGATTGTGGCGCCATCTATTGCCGGCCAGAAAAACTAGGCATGGCCGATAGGCAAGCGCGTGCTAGAATTAGCACGCGTCTTAACTTTAACTTCGTCATAACTTTAACTAAGGTTAATTAAGTAATTAAGCAAATGTCGTCATTATAGAAACAACTAAGTCTGAATAATAACAAAATAATTACGCTTATTTACCTAAGCTAAAGTTTCACCAGAGTGCACTTCGCTCCTAAACCGCTCCTAATCAGGTGAAGTTTATTCACGCCATGTGGGGAGTGGGTAGCCAGGACTCCGTACTGCAAAAAAAGTACGCAGAAACTCTACCAGAGTTGTCAAAGTGTGCATAAGCCTACCCCCAAATTTAGGTTGGCCCATCCCCAAATTTCAAGTAGGCCCACTACCAAATTTATTTAGGCTTACCCTCAAACTTAAAGTTGGCCCACCCCGAAATTTCGCAAAATTTCAAGTTGACTATCACCCCCCCCCCCCCCAATATTAAGTTGGCCCACCCCGAAATTTAAATGGGCCCACCCCCAAATTTCAGTTAGCCCACCTTCGAATTTCAAGTTGACTCACCTTCCAATTTCTCTGAATGTCAAGTTGGCCCAAGCCCAAATTTTAAGTTGGCGCACCCCGAAATTTAGACTGCCCACTGCCAAATTTATGCTGGCCTACACCCAAATTTTAAGTTGGCTCACCCCTACTATAGGTTACCCCATGCATTTTCTGTGGACCCTATGTACCTCTGTGGTTATTCTCTCGTATCAGTCTTCTTCAATTGTTCCTCATCGATTATAAAGCTACCAATCAACTACGAGTACACTGTTGATTAAATGTCGTAACTTCGCACATAACGCATTATTATGCAGCTACAAGGCATTACACATTTCGCGTGGCGGACATATCTTACTTAGGAACTCTCCAAAGAATGCTTACGCATTAAATAAGCGGGGAGTGCATATTAACTAGCGGGCATATTTTAGTACTTGCACGTTTCCAGTGTGCCAGCGTACCGAGTGCGGTTTGCTAGCAGCAGACACTGCGTTGCAGGTCCCGCCTGTTTCGCATCCACCTGGCGTGGGAGGTCATCCACAGTCGCTTGCCCATCAGCCGCGTCAGTTTATTCTGCCCGCCAACAGATGGCGCTACAAGCGGACGTGCTTCCGGGTAAAGCTAGGGAGCATGTTTTATTAGAATGTGAAGACGTCTACTCAGCGGTCGATTTAGGCACCACCGGCCTCCTTGAAGCCCTTGGGTTCAGCGGGAGCAGTGGTAAAGTAAACATGTCCGCAATAGGCATTAGTAAGAGGCGATTGGAGGACTGGTGGAAGAAAAGTAGGGAAATGACAAAAGACCGAGACGTACAAAAGCACAGTTCGCAATAGAGGATCAGAAAATTTGGGCGTGAAATTTCATATTGTTTTTTTTTCTCTTTTTTTTTTATTGTTTAACCTAGGTAGGGCATTAGGCAGTATAATAACAAGAGCTTGGTGGCGCAACCCACCGCCCCGTTCCAAAAGGGACGCTCATAACATCCATCCATCCATCCATCCATCCATCCATCCATAACATCCATCCATCCATCCTTCCCCTTGCTGCCTGTTGCTTCAGCAGCCTCCGCAGAGAGTTACTGTATATGCTACCAAATGTATATATGCTACCTTTGTATATACTGTATACTGTACTGTACTGTATACTGTATATGCTACCTTTGGTAGCATATACAGTAATCCTACCTCCGCAGAGCGCAGGCCACGCGCTCATGTGTTCCCTTTCATAAAGGACCACTCTGAACGCCTGCCTGCTTTTGTATAGAGAACAACGAATCAACGAAATGCAACTGTGGGTCTTCGTATATGTGAGACGGACTTGGACGCGTGCGAAGCGAATGCGAATATGCAAAATTTATGTGCGAGAACGTTGTGAAGCACGACCTAAAAATTAAATTATGGGGTTTTATGTGCCAAAACCTCGACATGATTATGAGGCACGCAGTAGTGGGGGACTCCGAAAATTTGGACCACCTGGGGTTCTTTAGCGTGCTCCTAAATCTAAGTACACGGGTGTTCTCGCATTTCGGCCCCATCGAAGTACGGCTGCAGAGGCCGGGTTTGGATCCCGGGACCTCGCGAAGCATGATCTTCACGGCTGTTAAAAGCGCTGAGAGCGATGGAAGTCATTACATCAGTGTTGAAACAGTAAGCATTTGGACAAGATATTTTAGCATTCACAGGAACCTAAGTGTTTGAAGCTTGCGAACAAGCGAAATCCCAGGACACGCCCTCGTGTTCGTATATGACACGTTGACGGAAACTTTGGGAAGCCAGACGAAAGAAGCCTCCCTTCAAGATCACAGATTCTGCGAATAACGAAAGAATTCAGTATCGCCAATTTTCGTTAATGCAACGGTCAGGTACTACGAAGGTATCTCGCGCCCCGCCTTTCACTGCGCTTTGATGATGCGTGGCCTCCGAGATCGCGACGGCGGCGCAAACTAGGACGACACGGAAGGGGCAAAGTGCAGCGCGCTTTCCTAAAGAGCAATTGAACTTTAAATCCACAACCATTTCATAACGTAATTGCCGGCGCTTGAATACTAAATCGCAAACTTCCGAATGTGGGTCTCATAAAAGCTAGATCGTTTGGTAACACACAATAACAATGCGTACCATCTTTTTTTTTTTAAACATCAGTCATTTAGCGCAATTTTAATTTCGCGCGACGAGGGAGGCAGTGGGACGATTGCGGCCCTCGCACATAGATGACGACGCCAGTCCAGAACCTTGGCAGCGCTCAATCCTTTCCGTAGAGTTTCCGCGACAAAAATTACCAGAGCGTACTCTTGCGTTGCTCTCAACTCTGCTATGCCACCTCAATTTTTTGGTTATTACATGAATTTGTCTGGTTTTAGTGCGCGTGGTTTCAGACTTTGCTATAGCTTTGTTTGTGCTACGATTTATTTGCCTTCGTTGGTTCAAACGTTGAAGCAACCCTAAATATCTCTCAACACGTATAATCGTTGCAAATTGTCGCTTTTATAAGACGATACATTGTTGAATATGGGTCAGTTTTAGAAGTCACAAAGCCATTTGAAGACAGAAAGGCAGATTCAGGTGTACATATATTCGGGGTGTCCGAGCCTACTTTAGTCACTTATAAAATATTCGTATGCCATGAAGTTGGGCAAAACAAATGTAGTGTTGTTCTTTTTTTCATTTCATACTGCTGTTATTTTTTCATTCCGCCTAATTAGATAATTAGGCTTAATTAATTAACCAGCTTGTCAAATATTAAAGGTAGATTAAGCGTGTCAATGGGAAAATTGTACGGCGTCATGAAAAAGTCCCAATACAGCTTTCTGTTCCTCAATAGTGTTACATAAGAGTGCTTCTCCGAGCGTGAAAGAAGACCGCGAATGCGCGCAAAGCGCCTCCAGCGGCCAGTCGCGCGGCAATCGTGGTTTGCATCGAGCGACAGAAGGCTGTAGCGGGAGTTTTTCATGTCGCTGGACAATTTTTTAATTGACACTTCTAATCTAATTGTAATATTTCAGAAGTTGATTATTTAGTTGACTAATTATTCAATTAGGCAGGAATGAAAAAATAATTTGAGTATATCCAAGCGACGGTAAACATTACTTCTGTCCAGCTACGTGGCATTTGCATATTTTTAACCTCTCGCTAAGGTTAACTGGGACATCCTAAATATAAGCTGCACAGTATTCCCGTTAAGGTTGCACTGTCACATGCAGCTCCAGTAGCTGAAGCAAGAAACATTACTCGATTCCACACGTCACGAACGAAGCTCGCGGGTGTCCGTAAAGCCTATAGACCGCACTTCGTACAACACGACAACAGCCTGTAGTTCCAGAAGTAGCTATAGTAATGCTTTTGGTTTAAAAACAAAACAAAAAGGAACATGCGAACGACAAGGCATACGTACATTCCCTGTTGAAATTTCCATGCCACTGGGCCCGATACAGGACCTTTCGCCGGGACGTACACCATGGGGCACCGTAAAAATTGGCCGCGTAGAAGTCCTGCGTAGAATGCAGAAGCGACAGACAATTGCAACTCTCTCCGCATTCACAGCACCATGCGCGCCACCGAGAGCCCTAATTGCCAGGATCCAGCAACATATCTCTTTATTGAAAATACCACAAGGACCCCGCACGTTTTACATGATGGGTGGGTGAAAAAACACGTTAGTTGGTGTTGACAAAGAGTTACTCGATAGTTGCTTTGAATTGAGCAAGGGTGACATGAACAAAATCGTTTGAGGGAGGATTGTTCCAGTACATGGCTGATGAACGATTGAAGGCGCATGACAACGCGGGGTACGGGGAAGGTATATAGGTTCAACATGGTTGGTTCGTTGAGAGATGCGTTCACCTGGACTGATGGGAGAGCAGTTGGATGAGGCTCGAAAAAATTAATAACAATGAAAACGTTTCGATACGCAGAGAAAGCTTTGCGATATCGCGCCACTTGTGCAGTCGCTCGGAAATCTTCCAGAGTGCATGTATTCTATATATATCTCCATTGTTCTCACCCCAAAATATTTTCCCCTTCTTCAACGCGTATGTATTATTTATACCATAGGGTAAAACCAAGTTTTAAAATAATCAACCCGTTGGGTTGATCTCGACTTGCTGCGACGACTGAATGCGTGCGAAACTTTTGTTTTTTCTTCCCACAGAAGTTTGAGAACCAGGTTGTCATGAACGACGTCAGCGTCAACGTGTTCAGCAAGCAAATCACCGTGCTTCTAGCGCCACCTGGCTGCGGAAAGACGACGATAATGAGGTTGATTACAGGTACGCGGAACACCCTCGATGCGCGCCTATTTCGTTATTTGTCCTGTGTAAAAAAACTAAAAAAATTAAGAAAGGAAACCTGAAATAGTCTTCTTGGTGAAATAGTTTTCAGTACCCGATTCAGACCATATGGCCGTTCGTGAAAAGCTGCACCTGCGCGTGTTTTCCTAAAAATGTACAGTGATGCGCCTTGAGGCTTGCTTTTGTTATACGTGACATGCAGTCGCCGCCGCATTCTTTAAAACCCTATAATGCATTAATGCTCGCGTTCTTCTTCCCTTGCACTGATGCTCTGTCCTTGCGATGCCTACCACTCAAGTACATTTTCGTTTGTTTTATTACTGTTATATTAGTGTAATGCCCCCCCTCCCTTATTCAGTGCCCCTCCACGATGCCTGTTAATTATTATAACCACATTATGTCTGAGAGTGTGTCATGAGACGTCTGTATACCAACCTTGCGATTGTATAGTGGGTGAAAGGATGACGTTGTATGAGACACGGCAAAGATCTGTAAAATTCTCTGGCTTAGAAGCAGGTGGAAATGCAGCGCCATAATTGTCTGCCCGACGGTTTTCAATAAACAGGTTCCGTCGCGCCGAACGCCGGAACAATCACCGTGGGCCCGTATGACGTCATTCAGAACGGCGACGGAGCGAGGTCTCTGCTCGCCTACTGTCCGGCGGACAACATTCTCTTC
This sequence comes from Dermacentor albipictus, assembly GCF_038994185.2. Classification (NCBI taxonomy): domain Eukaryota; kingdom Metazoa; phylum Arthropoda; class Arachnida; order Ixodida; family Ixodidae; genus Dermacentor; species Dermacentor albipictus. Next base: position 16,455,755 of record NC_091829.1, read on the forward strand.
AACGAGCTCACCGTGGAGGAGCACCTCACCTTTTTCGGATCGGCAAGCGATTGCTCTCCCTTGTAACCTTTCTCATCTAACCTAACCTAATAGGTCATATTAACATACATGACGAGGAAAACAATTTGCTCGGCGTCCGTGGCACTGAATTTGATGAGGTTTGTGGCAAATGGATTGTATGGCGGAGTGCATACTTTCTATTTAGGCAAATTTTTTTTTTAGAAGCATTTTTGTAAAAATGACAAACCTTAAAACAACCGAAGCTGATCCTAATTCTGTAAACTGCGGCTGTTGAGACATCCAAAGCGACAAAATTACCTTGCACATGTTGTATGCACCGACCTGGAGTACACCACTAATTACAGAATAACGGACTTAGGCTGCCGCAAACTGGTAACAGCACTTGTCCAGTCAGAAATGTGCATTATAGAAGGGCGGTACAGGTTTTTGCTACAGATTCATAATTTTTAAAGCTATAAATAATGGAAAAAATTTTGTGCAACGTAACGTATGTCCTAAATTGAAATCCTGGTTCCAACGTAGGACTCATACTTCCTCCTTTAATGCAACAAATTTTATTCGGTCGGCCTAACGAGACAATTTCTGCTTTTCACATTTATTTGAAAAGGCAATTTGGAGTTGGCTTCGAACTAGAGCCTCCTCCTAAAGGTATAGGCGGGGTTCGTTTTCTTGTGGGAAGCAAAAACAGTAATGCATTTCCCCTCCGACGGAATACGTTTATTCCACTAATACAGTTAAGCTCGACCTGACTGTTACCTGCAGCAGCGTAAATGCAATCTATAGGGGAGTATGCGAGAGATCTCGAAACGGTAGAGTTAGACGGTGAGGAGCAAGCAGATACTTGCGAAAGAGTGAAGTTTCCAGTTGGGTGTTTTCGCTCACATCCCGCGGACCCTCTGCGTTGGCGCGCAGGTGAAGGGCATTCCCAGGGACACCCTCCGCAGTGACGTAAGCCGAATGATGCGCGACATCGGACTGGCCTACTACCGGCTACGGCGCACCACCGAGCTCCCCGTCAGCGCCCAGCGCCTCCTGTGCACGGCGATCGCCTTGATGCCCTATCCCAATGTGAGAGAAACGGTGACTCAGCCAACACTGCGATGCGCAACACAGACGCACCCGCCCAGCACCAGCTCATACTTAAACCCTTCAGTGGCAGGGTGAAACACTTGTGTGCACGGTGGTCGTTTCTGCCGGTTCCGTCCAGCAGAGGAAAAAAAGGAAAGGCAGATCTAGCGTAGTTGTTTGAACCATAATTATCTGCCAAACGGCTTTCAATAAACAGGTTCCATCGCACCCGACGCCGGAACAATCACCGTGGGCCAATATGACGTCATTCAGAATGGCGACAGAGCGAGGACGCTGTCAGCTATACCGTTATCAAAACAAAAACCGTCTTTCTATATTTTGCTTTAATAATGTTTTAATTAAATGATCGACAATTAAGACGCACATGCCGTGTGCAATTTTGTTTCCAAGTGTACGCGCAAGGCAGTATTCACGTTTTCTAATTAATTGATCCTCTTCATTTAGCAAAATCCTCCAAAGAGACGTCAGCAATCACGTCACCAACCGCGAAAGCAATTCATTCCTTTCTCTTTCTGCTTGCACAATATGCCCAGTGAATGGCATGGCTACTGATTTCACAAGCACTCGCAGGACCAAAAGCGGGCACCTAGACCCCAGCACTTCTCAGGGGGGTCTGTCAACATGGTTGCGTGGTTTCCATTTTTTTGCCAGGCCGGTGGCGGACGCAACCCTTCGGTTCGCCATCCACTGACGTCATTACGCGACGTCCGCATTCAATCAGACGTCATTTGTAGGAAATAACTCCGGACGCGCTGGCGCGCTGAGCAACATATACTCACCACTTCAACCACGTAAAAGGGGAAAAGACGCCAACAAAGGGCTCCCGACACCCACGTGCCTTCCGAAGAGCGCACGTAAACGCTTAGCGCGCCAAGAAATTGTGCATGCGTCAGCACGACTATGTTTCCCGCAACAATCGGCTCAAATTAGCTAATTTCAACATAGCCGAAAAATGTCTGGGGCCCTTCCATAAAGAAACAAATCGGATTCCGTCAAACCCACACAAATGACTCAAGTCGTAAGTCGGGTCGACTCAGCTCGGCTTCACCACAATGACTTGTTTGTGTCGAGCCGAGATATAGAAGCAATGCCGCGCTTGCAGGCTGTTTCACATTCAAAGTGATTTCACAAAGCTGTTTTTACAATACAATCCTTCATAGAAGAGGCGCCAGCCAAGCGCAACTGCTAACTTACAGCAATAATTTTGGATCGCCACAGCTAATCGCAAAGTGTTCTTACTTCCCAAGGGGCTCGGGTCCGATTACCATATCCTCTGCGGGCGCAGTACCGTGATTCATAAATAACTAACTATAGAACTTAAACTCTACATCTTACAGTCAAATAAGGCCGACCCGCTCGCGTTCCCGCTTTAGTCCGACGAACAAAAGACTGCCGCACAAGCTGGCTAGTCGTGCCCGTCGGTCGGTTATGAGAGTGAAAGGCCCGAGCTGTTTGTGAAGGACCCTATCCTATGCCCGCGACCAGGTGCAGATGATCCTGCTGGACGAGGCGACGTGCGCCATGGACCCTCATACCAGGCGAGAGACGTGGGAAATGCTGTTCAAGGTCCGGCGCTACAAGGGCGTGTTCCTCACCACCAGCGACTTTGCGGAGGCCGAGGCCCTGGCCGACCGCCTCGTCGTCCTCCAGCACGGAGAGCTGCACTGCGTCGGCTCGCCCGAGTACATCAAGACTCAGTTCGGCATGGGATATATGGTGCGTTTCGCGGCGAGGCATGAGCCGCCACTGCTTCTTTTTTCTCGGCTTCTGTGAGTGAAAAGCTCAGCTAGTTCTACCCCGAAGGAGACAAAGAACTGTACCTCCGGACACGAAAATAGTGCATTCCAATTGTCTCATGGAAAGCCTAGTTTCTCGCGTGAATCGCAGCATGGTAGAACAGATATCAGGGTTATAGTCAAATTAATGTTTCTTTCTGCTTCTCTTCTTACTTGGTACGTGTCGACACGCTGCCATAAAACATTGATAGAGCGTAACGCTGGAGGGTCAAGTGTGCTATGACGTGTGTGATATGATGTAGAACACGGGCCCCAGTTCACATGTGTACATAAATAATGCTAAGAGGAGGAAATAGTAATTTTGACATACTAGTGCGCATCATCCACAAATGCGGGACAGAATCTGTACACTTTTTGTCTCCCGTGCAATGTCTCTCTCTCTCTCTCTTTCTTTCTTTCTTTCTTTCTTTCTTTCTCGGCCAAAACGATTTGCTTTAAAAATCACGCAGCTCCGGCTCAGCAAGGGCACAGGCTACCAAGATGCCGGCGTGCAGTCCCTCATCCGCAAGCACTCCCCGTCCGCCGAGAAAGTGATGGACAAGTCGACTAGCGTACAGTTCAGACTCACCGGCAATCCTGAGATGATCTCGACTCTCATGCGTGACCTCTTCTACGAGTTGGAGGCGGCCAAGTCCAAACTGGGCATCGCCAAGATGGACCTCATGGTCACCACGCTCGAGGACATACTGCAGGGGTGCGTTGGTTCCTTAGAAGCCCTTTCTAACTTGACCATTGCGCAAATGTTGAAGCTGCTTAGTCTTCCGTGGGCCGGGTCACCATCATCACTGAAGTCCAAGTTCAGGCCGCTCAGCCGATGGCTCACGAAGTTTGTGTTCATGTCTTCAAAGTACTCGGCGTACCTGTCGAGCTGCTTTTGCAAGTCTTTGTCATCATCCGTGTAATTGTTCATCCGTTGTCTTCCATGTTGTTGTCTCTGTCGTATCCATAAGAAGCATCGTATGCAAAGTCATGTTCGGGGGCAAGAACATTGGTGTCTGCACTGGAACAGACAAAAGTCAACTTCGCTAGTGAAGCTCCTATGGATGGTGAACTTCATCAACATAACCTTCATCCACTTCGGTTTCCGTGGCAGCTTCTCGAGCCATGTGGACCTTATTGCATGCGATTCCTGATGTCATTTTTCATGGTCCTCGTTTTCCTTTGCGTCTTCGTCTTTTCTCGTCTTTCTCGCGTCCAAGTTTTCATCGGTGATTTTCTCAAAGCGGACTTCGTGTATGGCCCAGTGTTGGAGCAGCAGCTACAGACGATTTTGCTTGCAAGCCGAACGATGTTCATCTCTCAGTTTGGGCTGAACGTCAACTGAATAGATTGTGGGCTCCCGCATCTGACGCTTTGCCGCTTTATCTTGTTGGATTGCTGCATCGGCATTGCTAAGTTAGAGGTCGCTGGCAGGGCCGGTTAATTGAAGCGTGTCATTCTCTTGTGCGGTCGATTCAACCTCACTATTTTTTCACTCTTTCTCTTTTTTGTTGCAAGCACAATCGCATCCGCGGGACTCTCGTCCCTTTTACGTTTAATCCTAACGGCAGTCGTCATCGCTCCAGAGGTTTGCGAGAAAACTTGCGCAGCCACAAACGAACAGCGGTGTCAGTGAACGGCGGACGCTTCTCGACCAGTCGCAAGCGTCCAGCGCGACTTCAAGTACGCTGTCGTTTTCTGTTTTACGTAGTTTACCTTTACGGAAATGATAAACCGACGTATTGTTCCAAATCTGCCTGTATCCACACTCATTATTTCAAACTTTAGTGCAACTTTTATCGGGAGTCTCATCAGATTCATTGACTTCAATATCCTCATCTGTATCCTTCTTGAAACCTTAATAAAGTTTGATTGATTGATTCATTGATAGACTGATTACTGGCGCAGCGGTAATGCGCTGTCTGTTGTCTTAAAGGCAGTGTGGGCGTTGTGTGAAGTTAGAACTTTGCACAGACCCATATAATCGATCAGGCGACATCTATATATTTACAAGAGCGTGAAAAATCGCACGCAGTGCTTGCTAAAAGATACAAAATGACAACTAGAAATGTGAACGACAATTGGCGGATGCCAGACCCGTCAAACGAGCAGCAGGGGAAATCCTAAACCGACATGCGAATGCACATAACGGAGGTGTAATAGGTGCAGGTGGAATGTTACCATTAACACACTTTCGTGCCTTTCGTATACCTTTGAAGTCATGCAGCATTACGTATATAGCGTTGAAGCTTATTCTAGCACAATAAGTTTTATCGGCCGTATAAACTTGGAAACATTCGCTTACTGAGTTTACAAGCATGGTGTCAGCGTGCATAAGCAAACATGAACACGTCACACTCGATGAGCGCTGCCACTCGCTGTCAAAGCGCTGGTGTGAGTAAGCGCGGCAGCAGCGGCGAGCGAGGTGACCTTCGTGCCGTCTATCGCTTCAACGCAAGAGCGGCGAGAACAGAGCGCGCACAAAGGTATGAGCCGTCATACGTTCAATATAGGCTCACGCTACCGCGCGAGGCCGTGCAAAGTACGCACTTGTTGGCGGACTCGAAGCCGCCTTCTTCCCCGTACCTCCCGCGCTTTCCTCGATAATTGGCGCCCCTATAGATTGAGCCGCGATCGTCTGTTCCGTTTGCGCCCTATTGCGGAATGCGCAGTTGCTCCTGGCGCACGGCGCCGTCCCCGTCCCTCCCATCCCCCACGGCCTCTCGCGCGACGGAAGACTGCGCGCTTGCTCTCCGCTTTCTCTTCAGTGCGCGCCAGATTGAGCCGCGATCGTCTGTTCCGTTTGCGCCCTGGTGCGGAATGCGCAGTTGCTCCTGGAGCACAGCGCCGTCCCCGTCCCTCCCACCCCCCTCACGGCCTTTCGCGCGACGGAAGACGGCGCGCTTGCTCTCCGCTTTCTCTTCAGTGCGCGCCAGATTGAGCCGCGATCGTCTGTTCCGTTTGCGCCCTGGTGCGGAATGCGCAGTTGCTCCTGGAGCACAGCGCCGTCCCCGTCCCTCCCACCCCCCTCACGGCCTTTCGCGCGACGGAAGACGGCGCGCTTGCTCTCCGCTTTCTCTTCAGTGTGCGCCAGATTGAGCCGCGATCGTCTGTTCCGTTTGCGCCCTTTTGCGGAATGCGCAGTTGCTCCTGGCGCACGGCGCCGTTCCCGTCCCTCCCATCCCCCCCACGGCCTTTCGCGCGACGGAAGACGGCGCGCTTGCTCTCCGCTTTCTCTTTAGTGCGCGCCAGATTGAGCCGCGATCGTCGGCTTTCCTCGCGTGCTTTCTCACTCGCACATACAGCATACGACGCGCGGCGACGGTGTTATCGCCTTGGACTTGATACGGAACCTCACGGCGACATCGACTGCAAAAATGCACCAGGAGTGTCCATATATTTGCTGCCGCAATAAAATCGAAAACACCAAATGGAGGACCGATGTCATAGGCTCAATCCACGGCTATGGCTGCTCCGTCGACTTACATAACGGTGATAACGCGCTTTAGATTTAGCTTTTAGTTATAGCTAAGCAGCATCAAAGGAACGAGGTCTTTGCTCTTGCGTTTCTTTGGCGAAGGCTCGGTGCAATTTTCCGCTAAAATAACGTTTTGGGGCAAGATGACACAGAGGACCATGCGCAATTAGGAGCATCTGTTCCACAACTGATCAAGGCGTATTGAACCGTTTCAGTATCGATAAAAAAATAGATTGCATGTGTAAATGCGCGTCGCATAGTTCGATCAAGAGAACCGCCTCACGACTGCCAAGTCCATACTTACTACTTGCCCTGTATGCGGCGAAATAGCAAGCATGTTCACGAAGCTGATCGTTAAATCGGTCTGTTCATTATGCAGTACATGATCGGCGGTGAGCTATAGCCTAAAACCCGCAATTGCAGCTTGACAGCGCATAAGACCATCCCCTCATTTCTCCTATACAGTGCGACTCGACAACGTTAAACGGATTCCAAAGTGGAAAATCGGGAGTACTAGTAAATTGCGTTACAGTTTTTAAAAAAAGGCGCAATTGCCTGGTATCTACGCTTCATAAGCAACAAACAAAAAGCAACGAATGGCATGGGTGGCGACACCACCTTGAAGTTCCCACTCCAAAATAAACAGCCAATTACAACTACTCACCATTACGTCATAAATTTTGACGAAGTATGCATTACGTATTAATGTGCACCAAGACTGAACTCAACAACCAATCCAGAAAACAATACTTCGAAATTTGTGGCATCGCAATGACGTACCTGCGCAGTGGTGTCGGCGCAACTTTGACCCTCATGTTCTTATCTAGCAATCGATTACCGCGGAATCAACGGGACACGCCACGATAACCCAGTGGCTACAGCGTTGCACAGCGGAGCTCGAGGTCGCGGGTTCGATCCCGGCCAGGGCGGCCGCATTTTGATGGGCGCGAAATTTTAAAACACCCGTACACTTATATTTAGGTGCATGTTAAACACCACCAGTAGTTGAAAAAGCCTTCACACGCACTACGGTGTGCCTCATTATCAGATCGTGGTTTTGGCACGTAAAACCACGGTATATTTTAATTGCCGGAATTGAAGTTTTAAAAGAATACTTTGTCAGTGCTTCCAGTGTTTCATTCTTGCGTGCCGTAATAACGTCGGCACTTTGGAAACTTCGCTAACGCGATCCGTGTCATTTCTGCGATCGCTTTGTCGCAGCATCAGCGACCGGCTTCCGGTGCCAGGAGCTAAACTAGCCGGCAAGACGAGGACCATGAGTTCTCCGATTTCGGAAAAAGGGAGCGGCATCCGCACTGAAGGAAGGAACGAGGCAGCGGGGACGCAAGCCGGTAACGGTGAGGGCTCATTCACACAGGCGCCTCGCAGAGCTCGCGCAACCAAGCTGGTCGCAAAGAGTCGCTCTGGTCGGAAAGCGACTGTTTTGGCTCAGTCGCTCGCTGCTGAGTCGCAAAGCTGCAGGCCTACTTACGCTCAATCCGCATGACCTTACGCACGGCTTCACCCGCCATGGTTGTTCAGTGGCTATGGTGTTAGGCTGCTGAGCACGAGGTCGCGGGATCGAATCCCGGCCACGGCGGCCGCATATCGATGGGGGCGAAATGCGAAAACACCCGTGTACTTAGATTTAGGTGCACGTTAAAGAACCCCAGGAGGTCGAGATTTCCAGGGCCCCCACTACGGCGTGCCTCATAATCAGAAAGTCGTTTTGGCACGTAAAAACCCCATCATTCCTACGCACGGCTTCCGCACGGCTTCCGCACGCGTGCGGACGGAGTGAGTGCCGTTGTGTCCGTGCCTATATTGTGCTCGTTGATAGTCACATGCAGTTTGCACAGACGCAGCAGGCAGCACAGGACGCATAAAAATGAATGCGCTCACAATGAGTGCAACTGCACGTTGAAATTGAACCACGAGGGCGCCGAGGACGCAGGAACCAAGGACTACCACGAACACAGGCAATTGATTAACGTGGTGAAGAAGAATCGTCTTGAAAAAGCGGGGCTTCTGCACGCGTGCGTACGTGTGTGCAGCTGCGCATGTTGCACACAGGTGCACAAATTTGTGTTTCCACTTCGTCCGCATGAGCAGCGTAAAACGAAATTTGCGCACCTTTGTGCGACATGTGCAACTTTTTGCACGTCCGCACGCGTGCAGAAGTGGAAGGCCGTGCGGAATCTGAGCGTAAGTCGCCCCGTAACCGATCAACGGTGCAGCAGCAGCAGGACGTCTGCATACGTTGACGCTCATTTTACGGCAACAATCGCGAGACATTTCGGTGCACATGTGGCCACGCGAAAGTCGCGCGAGCCGCCAGTGTGAACATAGGTTGTCGCGAGTCGCTCCTAAGTCGCCACTCGCAGTCTGGTTGATTTATATCTACCTCACATATGGAGAAAAAAATAACAAAGGAAATGACTGGTTAACTAAACAAGGCCATGCGCAGCTGGCTATGCTCTACACTTGGTAAAAGAGGGGGGGGGGGAACAAGAAAAATAAAGGTAAGATAATGAAGAGACAGCCAGTGGGAACACATACTGTTCAGACAAGTTTTCGCCGAGTCATATGTAGGTGTTCGTACACAGTCCGTTCTCATTCAAAAAGTGCAACAGAGCTTTTGTGACGCTGCGCACGTCGGAATCCTGAAGCCAATTGCTACCAGGTTACTTTTCGCCGAAAGCGGTCTGCGACCCAAGCGGCAGAATCTAGCTTGCAGATCACAATGTTGAGGGTCGAAGTACTGGCAGTGGGCACAGAGGGTGCCTCGTCTCGTCACATGCTCTCGCAAACGATGCATGCGGCGCTGTGGGCCGTCTTGATGCCAAACGAACAGAGCATACTTAAATGCGACGCCCATGGCCATATGCGACGCAATAAAGTTGTTTAACGACGGGACAGTCCGCGTGCCAGGCGGAGTCGCAAGTTGGAGTAGAGTGGATACAAGGATTCAGTTGGGGAAATCCGGCGAAAAACGTTGCCAAAGTGTGTTGTCGCGAGCAGGTGATCATCAGTGCTCCCTGCGTGTGTTCACGATAAACAAATGTGCACTGCGGAAGAGTACCGTAACTCTACAAAAAAAGATAGTTTAAATAGAAGCATTGTGTTACCCCATCGCAAGCACTGGCGTCCTAATCACTCGAGGCCGTCATCAGGTTCTACCTAAAAAGAAACAGCACTCTGTCGGCGTTTCCTTCGATTCGTACTGGCTCAAGCACGTCCGAAAGTGCCCGTGTGAGTATAAGCCTTACACGCGGGGTTTCGTCTGCACGGACGCGCAGTCCAGGTCCATGGCATCGAACACGCTCTGCAATCACTGCGCAATCGCACCGTGTTCGGCCCCGTGACGGTGACGTCACGGCTCCACTGCCTGTTCCACAAGCGCTTCCTGAACTGGACGCGCACGTCCATGACGCGATCCATGCGCTGGCTGCTGCCCGCCGCACTGCTCCTGCTGGGAGGATACTTCGAGAGCTCCCTGCTCGCCCCCAGCGCAGGCCTCGACGTGACGCTGGCCTACACGGTGCGCAGCATCGTCGGCGGCGGCGCCATGGGCTTCTGCGGCGCCACCAAGGGCGGGCGTTTCAAGGTTAGCTTCCGGCTTTACCTTTGAAGCAGTGCTTCGAGCGCTTTGGCAGCGTCCTAAAGCGCCACCTGCGGCGAAATTTCACTAGAGCTAAATTTATTATGAATAAGTGGTACGTGCTATCGAAGCAGTCTTGCCGAAGCTTGTAGGCTGCTACTGTCTATTTCACTCATTACCAGCCTTTACACAGCTCGTGAGCAGACAACGCAGTCATGCCGAGGCGCATACATAGATGGTACACTGTTTATATCAGGAAGAGAACGCTGTAAGTAGCGTAGGTAGCGCGGAGAAAGTCTCGCGCGGCACATTGCAAACGGGGCCGAAGTGTTTCGCGACTGCCTCAATAATCGGGAAATAGCGAGAGGCAGCGCGTGGGTGACGCGTGGGCGCGCTTCACAGCAGCCGCCCCGGACAGACCTCCGTTCAAGCAGCGCTTTGTTTCCATACAGACGACGCGCGCTACTCTGGCGCCATATCGTAGCCACCGTCTCCGCACAGCCCGTCTTGCGCGGCACTACGCTTTTCTTCGCGCGCTTTCGTTCCGCCAACGACGATAGCGGCCCCTCATCGCGGGGAAACCGTCCCACCAGTGTAACGGCGACAACACATAAGGGAGAGTCATATCAAGGCTTACTCGTAGCCGCTCGCCATCAACTCTTGCAGGAGCAGTGATACCCTCCCCCCCGTCACGCACGCTGGAACTGTGGACTGACCTCAGCAGCTGATGCCATGGACGAACGTGGCCCTCCCTACCTCACGCCACCCTGCCCCCACCCCCTCTCGGAAGCGCAGAGTTCGCCCACGCAGCTGCAGGTGCCGTGGCCGCCGGCAACTCAGTGCGCATGCGCAGGCCGTCTCCCCTCCGCTCCTCCTCCGCTTTCCGCCTCATGCTTTCACGGTAGCCTCCTCCTTCACTTTGCTCCCCGCGCTCTCTTCTCTCATCTCGCGCTGCGCTCCGTGTTCGCTTTCATATTTCGCTATGCTCGTTCGCTCGGATACGAGGTACAACACTGTGGCACGCTGACGCTCAACATAGAAACGGGCGCCTAGGAACCACGCTGTTTGGACAAAAACATCGCCTAGGGTACAGCGCAAGTCGTCATCATTGCTGCAGTAGAGATTGCTGCCATCAATGTGGTTGCTTAGCGAGCAGCAGCGCTGTCTGCTGAAATTCTGGTTTTAATTGAAGCTTTTAGTAACCGCTGCTTGCACGAGGAGGCCCTGGTGGGGGTCGGTGAAAAACGGAGACGTACAAAAGCAAAGTTCGCAATGGGGGGTCAGAAAACTTGGTTGTGGGTTGTGTGGTTTCTTTTTTTTATTTTTTTACCTAGGTAGGCCATTAGGCAGTATAATAGCAAGAGCTTGTAGGGGTTGGAGGACCGACGTCGGGATGAAAACCAAACTTGGGAGGTTTTTATTCTACATTATGTACAAGAAGGTGAGCGACAAGTAACATTTGTACAGACATTACGGGCCGGCAGCAACTCGGACGCTGCGGCCCGCGGCAAGAAGTTCGAGAGAGGTGAATCAGGGAATCAGGGCATGCTCCAGAATGCTCAGGTCTCTCTGGAAAAATAATGTACAGCGCAAAGGACAAGGACAGTGATAGATGACATACACAGCGCTGACTTCCAACAATATTTTATTGCGTCGCCACATCGTGTGTATATATACAAGAAGAGGCATGCGCAGAAAATATACGACAGTCACAGGGGGTGTCCTAACAGCAAGTCATTGAACAAGAACATGGTCACCAAAAAAATTAAGCAATACGATTACTATCTGTTTAGAAACGCGCTGTACATTATTTTTGATCATGAATTACCAACTAGCCCAAGCAACCACCCTAGTTCTCTCTGGAAGGCTTCATATAAACCCTTCGAGCACTGTAAGTCACGTCATGTTTGACCAATGGGAGAGTCCGCTCCGATGACGCCACTTTCAGCCAATGGTAGGCGCCCGTGTCGCGGTGTCACACCTGGCGGCTCTCTGCGGTCTTGCCTCGCAGACTGGCAATGCACTTCTAACGAGGAGAAGGGGAGGGCTGCTCATGCTCCATTGTCCGAGGCCCACCTGCTAATCCCGGCGGCGCACGAACTTGTTGGCACGTGAGCTTGTTGCCTTAAACTTGTTTGCTCGGCCGCTCCTCTGGAATGTGCTTTCCTGCTTCGGCATTCCTCAATTAGCTGTGCTGCGACTCGAAGTGGTTTGGGGAACTCGAAGTAATCGCAGGAAACAGCTCCATATCTAACAGCTCGTCCTCGCCCCGGTAGTTCTGAATGGCCGGTGAACTCAATTCGCTGGCCATGAGGAACGCTGATAGAAGCTGCAGGGTACTGGGGTCGAGCCTCGTTTGACGAACTTCGGGATCCTTGGCCCTGGAGAACAGACGTCAAACAAACCAAACAACACAGCGCTGCACCACGCGTAAGCGCAGGCTCTTCACCCCTGACTCGCCAGGCTATTACTGAGTCAAAATCAATCCTGATCTTTTAGTTCCCCAATTTTGACAAAGCAGTTCCAACCACCCTTCCAAACAGCTATCCATTTCTCCTCGATTGCCGACAAGACCAGAGTACTATTGTTGTTGCAAAACAAAAGGGTCGTTGACGATGCAAACAACAAATGAAAACAGCCGAACATAACTTAAGTGGCCTAACTACACGAACAGCATGTTTCCAATCTATCGCAGTGGCGTACTTATCGCACGTATTGGTGCCACTGAACAATCTGGTCAACCAACCTCACAAATACGTAATCACAAGCGCACTAGCCTTGTGGTCACTAAACAAAACGCGTACTTGCGTTGTAGGCAAACTTTTCACTTACGCTTACTCACGTTTCTTCCCTGAAAGTCCTACAGGACACGTGACGTAAACGAACAATTAAACTCGAGGGACTTACACACTCCGCAGAACTCTTAAAATGATGCGTCTTCTACTAACTCTTTCCACGCACGTTCACTAAAGAAGTCAGAATACGGCTGCCCTCGCACACACTAGCAACCCAGTCATAAAGTCTGCTTCCTTCCGTCCACACAGGACACGCGCTAATGGAACTAAGAACGCTTCTCCGTGCAAATCATGCACTTACTAGAAACCTACGCGCTTAACCTTACAAAATTCAAGAACACTTAAAAAGAAAGAAGGTTAAATAACACACACGCGCGTTACGATAGGCCTCTCAACGATAATCTTGACCTTCAGGTTACTCACACACACACACACACAAAAAAAAAGCCTATCTACTTATTAATGAGCATCTCGCGAGACTATATGTTTACTTAAAACGCATCTTTCAAATCTCGAGCTTCTCGAACGAAAACATAAACAAAGCTCAAACCTTATACCCCTGTCACACGAGCACTTTAAAGGCATTTGAAGAAAAAGACATCTCACACAAAGGAGTTGCATCCGCAGACACACGCCAAAGTTTAATCTCTTTTTCAGAAGCGGTCTTTTCCGAAACCGGAGATCACCGATCTCTTTTACGGCTGGAAAGGCGTAGCCTCCAACGCAGTGGGCACCAGTAATTATCATGCAATAAAGAAACGAAGCAAAAGTGCATTTTTATTTCAAGTGTACACATCACAAAAAAGGGTTTTGTCTTTCGTTGAACCTTAAGTAGGCGCAGTTTTGCACTTTTTGCACGGCACTCTCGTAAGCAGTTCGAAAATATCACGTGACGCTAACAGACGATGCAAATTCGCGCCATTTTCTGCGACCATGGCTACGGCGAGCGGTACCGACGAACAGCCTCCGGCACGCCAAAGAAAACCGCGGGTACAGTGGTCGGAGAGAGACACCTGGGCGTTAATCAAGTTATGGGAAGACAACCTGCCCTCGCTGCGTGCGCAGAAGCACAACGGAGGCGTTTACGATGGCATTGCACAAGCATTGACGAGCATGGGTGTACCTCGCACAAAGGCGCAAGTGCACAGCAAGATAGAGAACCTGGGACAGACCTACAGGTAAGACAAAGCACAGCAGTAAGCTGTGAGCGCTAAATTTACCTTGAAGCGGCTTCAGGCTGTGGTCGCAAGCTGCAAGCTCTCGTTTGTGGTGTCGCGACCTCAGCATCGAACGTTGTTTCCGTAGTAGGCAGCGACGGAACCCTAATCTAGCGGACGGAGCCGTAGTAACGAAGGTTTTAAGGCAGAGACCCTTCATTTCAGCTAGCGTCGAATTTTGCAGGGCTGAACTGCGCCCTGCACACACGAAAGTCGACGACGCGCTAAAGGCTGTTTCTGCAATTCCTTTACAGTGCGAGTCGGTCTGAGTAAACGCAAATTCGCCTTCACATGCGGCGAAGAATGACAACCCGCGCAGGTCGTCAATAGCATGATTTCGTTCGTCACAAGATAACGGGAACCTTAACTTATGGACAGGCGCATTTCACATTATATTGTACGCCTTCTCACGGCAACATATAATACGAAGCAGGAAGTCGTCTGCATGTTTTCATTTCTGCAGATGTGACTACGGTTTGCATTTTTCTCGGACCATGCGCAAGCGTTGTTCTCAGACAAGAAAACATGAGAAACTTTAAATTTTTTCGAGTAAAAAGGGTTACCTTCGCTTCTCAGGCTTTCTGTACCATCAAGTCGCGTTTGTATCTATCGGCAAACGTTTTGCTCTGTGTATATCTTTACATTTTGAGTATATAAAATTTTAGTTCTTTCGTTTTCTTATCCAGGAGCTGCCTGAAACACATGACAACAGGGTCATCACCGCCGAGCTGGCCATTCTTCTCCGAAGTCCATAGGTTTCTAGGATCCCTGCCTGTTCACGATACATCTTTAATGGAAGAGGCTGGGTGCAGCGAGAGCACAACAAGCAGCACTGCCTCCGTCGAAGAAGTAAGAAATGCATAGTGGAGACTATATATGCTTTATTACAGTCAACTAAATTTCAAGACATAATGTAGCATCAGCTGTGCTGCCAAGCCCATAATCTGCACAACCCTGCAGTGTAGCGGACTGCTCTTGTTAATACTGTGGTTCATTTCTGCTTGTGCTCACGCGCTGTTCATTTTGCAAGCTTGGCAGTGCGCTGTTTGGAGAATAAAAAAAATGCAGACTCTAAAATAAAAAAACGTGAATACATACACGCAAGGAGAGGCAGCTCTCTTGCAAGTAAAAACCCTGAACTAATTGTTTACCGCTTCACACATCAACTAATGTGGTCAATGTATTTCGGATCCCTTCTTCAAACGCAGCTGATCTTCGACATGCTTGATTCCGGCTCTGCTTCTTGTGAAGACGTCGCCGAAGATTGTTCACCTTCCGAGTCGCCAGTACAACAGGTTGAATCCAGGAACCTCGCAAGTGGCAGTTCCGAATGTGCCCGCAGGAAGAGAAGGCAACCGGCTGGCGACTTTCAAGAAAGGATGCTTGAGGAGCAGCGACGGCAGAGAGAGCAGTTTGCTGATGCGCACAAAATGGAAATGGATCTCCGTAAAGAGGGGCTCAAGTTGCAAGAGAAACTTGTAGATGCAATGTTGAAGTTTTTTAGTAAAAACTGACATGGTGTTCCACAATTGTTGCTGATTCTTGGGACTCTTGCGTTCAGTTCCTTCGCTTGTAATATTCCACAAGTGCTGTCCTGATGGCGGATGCATTTCCAATTTCAGCTTCTGTTCTGCGTGATGGCTGTGGAAATGTAGCATTGGACTGCTGCACCTCACTTAACCACTGTGGGTGGACACTGTCGTTGAAGTGCTCGCAAATGTTATTGAGCACGCAGCATGCTCGTATAGCCAAACGGGCATTGCCAACAGAACACTCCATTCTTTTCGCAATGAAACGGAACCGGGCCTTTAGCCTTCCGAATGCGTTTTCAACTATCCTCCTTGCTCCAGATAAATGACAGTTGAAATTCCTTTCAGCTTCACTGATGACAGTTCGGTGTCCAAATGGCTTCATGAGGTTTGGGGTTAGTGGAAATGCTTGATCGCATAATATTATCGGTGGGACTGCTGTGGTACCCACTGCGGCAACAGGTGCTTTGAAAAGGGGACTGTTGACAATCTTCGACAGCCGTGAAACACCAAACACATGTGCGTCGTGGCAGCGTCCTGGGGCACCGACATTGCAGTATCTGAATCGATACTTGTGGTCGACCAATGCTAGTAGGATAATACTGTGCCTGCAAGAAAAAACAAAGTGCAAAGTGAATAAAGGTTAGTGCAGCATGGCACTGCTGAGTTCACTGCCTTTAGTTACTGTGATGCGATTTTACAGTTTGCTTTTATTAATAGCTGTGAGTGCAGCTCGGATTACATTATTTCACATAATGCCACAACCGGTCGCTGTTAGCGTACTCTACATCGTATAGGAGTTGCAGTCCTGCGGAGAACTCTTTTCGTCGTCGCATTAAAATTGTCGCTGCTAAACACTGCAAGACTGCGAACCAAATTACGCGTTTTCTTAAGAGCTGCTGGTAAAATTGAATAACATTTTACTTAGCAATAAAATATGGGTCAGTCAGTTACTTTTTTTTACTACTATAAAAATGGGCCCAAACAGAACACTTACATGAAATAAGTTAAATCGTGGCCACTTACCAACCCTTGTAGTTGTAGTAGTCGGTGGCGTACTTCTTTGGAGGCGAAATAGGGAAATGGCAGCCATCAAGGGCACCGACAGCTTGAGGGAAATCGCACACGGCTTCGAACTCTTGGATGTGCCTAGGCATTTCCTCTTCAGTAATCATTCTGATCCAGTCACTTTCGAGCACAGAGACAACAGCTGCGCAAAACTCTCTGTAAATGACGTTGACGGATGAGCGCCCAACGCCGAAGAGGTTTGCCACAGTTCTATCTTCGGCAGAAGAGCACAATTTGTAGAGGCCAATGGCGACACGCTTTTCCGCAGTGATCGGGTCACGCATGTTGGTAACTTGTTTTTCGAGCACATGGCGCAGACTTTCCACGAGAAACCGGAACGTTGAGGGGTTCACTCGAAACGACTGCTTGAAGTTGTGGCCACCGAGGTGAGGCACAGTCTCCTCGAACCACTTTTCGTGGCGGATGAAAGCCCACGTCGATCGGTTGCAGACTCTCGTGGGAAGCGCCAAGGCATAAAATGTACACCCGTTGAGTAGCAACTGCCGCTTAATACGGTCTTTGACTGCCTTTGCGGCGTCTGCTTCGCTCTCTGCAGCAAGAATCCTTGCCAAAATGCATGCTATTTCGACTTTTTCCTTCGTGTCCGTGCAGTCCCCCATATTCTCGACCTCCATGTTGACTCCGATGTAAACAGTGGCCCAAGGTTGCTAGACGAACATGTAAAATTTGCTACTTCTGCGAAGACTCTTGAAGCTACCTTATTAAATCTTCTTTAATTTAACCTTTTCGAATAAACTGTATCTAAATTCACTAAAACAAGCATATTATAGTACGTTTCTAATTTCTATATTGAAATACGTTGGTTTATTCTAACTGGTTTTGTTTCAGAATCTAGCGCCATGCTTTCCATAGCGTGTTCGGAAGGAAACGATAAAAGGAGATCGCCCGCGCCGTGTGTCTGCAGCGCAACTCCTTTTAATTAGAGGTCTTTCAACTCGGTAAAGGACCGCTTAGGTAAAAGAGTTTTTGCGTGCTTGTGTGACAGAGGTATTACATATTGAAAGAAATCCTAGTCTCAAATCGCGAAAACATTCCGATGCTCAAAATAACAAACAAAACAACATGCTTTACTTCTACGGGAGCTCTCCTGGCATCCCGTTCCAAGCATTTTCAACTGACTCATACTTTGAGTCTGACTCGAGGTGGGCGTGGTCTGAAAGCTACTCTGGCTGCCGAGAGACAACAAAAGGGCTGACTAACTACCAGCTCCCCCAAGACGTTACGGTCTCCTGACAATTTGCGTCCCCGCGCCCCGCTTTCAACAGGACCTCGACTGACCGCGTCGCTACTCCCCACCTGGTCTCGTCCTGCCACCTTGCGTTTCTTCGAACTGCACGCTGAGCTATGAAAAGAACTACGGAACGACGAGGAGTTTAACAGCCTCGTGCCCTTTGTCCGCGTCCGTGCAGAACATTCTTCGCGGTCCCCCTTTGACCGGTGGCTCGAACGTTCTGGATGCGTCAACATCGTCCTAGACGACCGCACCTTCTTCCTCGCGCCCTGCCTATTTGGGTTTCTCGCCATCTTTGGCGGCGCTACATTAATTACCGACTTTCGGTCTTTACCGCGCTTCTTTTTACGGCGCTTTCTCTTTGCACTCGCCTTCATGTCGCCTTCTCGTGCCTCGTGCTGGCCGGTACACATTTCGTCGGCCCGGATCGGTCTCTTACCCGCACAGTCTGAGTGATTCTCACTTAAATCAACACTCTCTCTGCCTCGACTGGCGGACAGCCCAACCGACTCTGGCACAATGCAGCAGGCTTTACTCGAGTAAGACAACTCGCACTCTTGCGAACTGCCCTCTACTACATTGCCCAGCTCACGCTGTGCATCGGCACACAGCCCGTCGGTATCGATCGCTGTCTCACGCGCACAGTCCGAATGATTAACAACTGAATCATCCCTATCTAGGCCATATAGACTGGCGGAGAGCCGCACCGATCCCTGAACAATGCAGTTGTATTCTCTTGAGCTACGCAGCTCGCAATCCTGAGAATTACCCTCAACTGCACCGCTCAGCTCGCACTTCACTTCTGCACGCACATCTGGCTCTACATGGGTGCTCGCGTCCCTCGGGTCAGCAGTACCCTTTCCTTCGCTAGCAACCTCGCTAACCTTACTAGCGACGCACACACGCGGTAACTGTGCCAATTTGTTCGCAGCTGGCCTAGCTGTCTCCACAGTCATCTGTTGGCACAGCACCTCGTCGCTCTCACTCTGGCCTTTAACGGCCTCTATTGCCACTAAGGCATCGTTAGCAGCTAGCCTTTTCCCTTCGCTTATGAATCGGCAGCCAATCTCACAGGCACTGCTCTTCTCGTCGGCTTCTGGCGAAAGTCCGCTAGACACTTCCTCATTCTTTCGCTCTGTGCTACCTACAGAATTCTCAGACAGCCGTTGTCTCTGTGCCAATAACTGATCACAATACCGTATCTCTTTGATCAGTGCTGCCTTCTCTCTCTCATACTTTTGCTCACGCTCAAGCTTACGTTCCTGATACACACGTTCGCGTTCCTTCTCACGTTCGTGACGCTGACACCTAAGAGTAAGTTCTTGAAGCTCCTGCTTCCGTTCATTCTCGCGTTCTTCACGCTGACGCTTACTCCTAAGTTCACGGCGCTCTCGCAAACGTACACGACGCACACGCTCTCGTGGTTCCTGTATCACCTCCCAAGCAAGCTCAATGCTTTTGCCATCATTGCCACTATCTTCAATCGCCTTTATGATAGCTGGCGTTTCCATCCGTTCTTCCGCCTCAACTCCCAAATCGTCGCACACCAACAAGTCCAACCTCGTCAACCTTCTAAGATCCATGGCAGCTGCCCCGACAGTTGGTTAAAACTGTTTTCCTTAATTAATTTGTGCAAACACACAATGCATCAAACTCCCGATTCCCAGAACTATCAAAATTGAACACACAACCTTTGAGTCTGGCGAATCATAAGGAAAAAAACCACGCGCTCACTTACGGTTGCAGCACCCTGCCATCCGGTTCATTCGTCCGCTGTTCCCGGTTCCTCCGGACTCGCTGGGTCGAAGGCTCGCTCCTTCTTCGCTACTCCCAGTTTCTTCGGACCTCTTTCGACGAAGGCTCTCTCTTCTTCGCTCTTCCCGGTTCCTTAGGATCTCTCTTGACGAAGGTTCATCCGTAGCGCTGCCACCAGCTGATGCATTCGGAGGCGATCCTACCGCTGCCAACCAGATGTAGGGGTTGGAGGACGGACTTCGCGGATGAAAACCCAAAACTTGGGAGGGATTTATTCTACATTATGTACAAGAAGGTGAGCGACAAGTAACATTTGTACAGACATTACGGGCCGGCAGCAACTCGGACGCTGCGGCCCGCGGCAAGAAGTTCGAGAGAGGTGAATCAGGAAATCAGGGCATGCTCCAGAATGCTCAGGTCTCTCTGGAAGGCTTCTTATAAACCCTTCGAGCACTGTAAGTCACGTCATGTTTGACCAATGGGAGAGTCCGCTCCGATGACGCCACTTTCAGCCAATGGTAGGCGCCCGTGTCGCGGTGTCACACCTGGCGGCTCTCTGCGGTCTTGCCTCGCACACTGGCAATGCACTTCTAACGAGGAGAAGGGGAGGGCTGCTCATGCTCCATTGTCCGAGGCCCACCTGCTAATCCCGGCGGCGCACGAACTTGTTGGCACGTGAACTTGTTGCCTTAAACTTGTTTGCTCGGCCGCTCCTCTGGAATGTGCTTTCCTGCTTCGGCATTCCTCAATTAGCTGTGCTGCGACTCGAAGTGGTTTGGGGAACTCGAAGTAATCGCAGGAAACAGCTCCATATCTAACAAGCTTGGTTGCGCAACCCTCTACCCCGTTCCAAAGGCGACACTCATAACATCCATCCATTCATCCATCCATTGAATGAATAAAACCCTTCAATAAAATTAAAGGTAGCGACATTCCTCATCGCCCGACGTGACCTCCCCCTTCTGCATGCCTCTCACCTCGCGCTTTCCCTCGTCGCTCGCCCTCGCAGTTTGGTTGTTCGCTGCGGGGCGCGCAAGCTTCGCCCATAGAGTTATGCGAGATGACAATAAAAATTGCTGCTGGGTGTTCGTCGCGCATGGATTTTTACCGTATTTAAGGCTTGTTGATTGTGTGTTGCACTAGGAGCAATGATGGAACGCTTCAGGTTGACTGCCTGCTTCCTTTTGAGGCTAGTTTTCCTTTTAGTGTCGAGTTTTAGCACACAAAAAAAGAGCAATTTCTCTCGCCAATAATGTATACCTAATGTACACGATGTTCATGTATACCTGCCAGAGCTTTATTTCAAGGTTATGTCGTCCAAGACCAGTGTGCCTGCGGGCAAAAGCACTGTCGTGGCTCGCACAGATCAAGCAGTTTCGCGAGTTATTTCTATCGCATCGATCAGGTTCTTGGCTTTCTAAAGAGATTTGCCCGACGTGAAAGGGTTGCGATGAAGGCAAGGTTTCGTCGGTACACGCGAAAGGCGATGCGCTTGCGTGTGTGCAGCACTATGTAGCTGCTGATTCAACAACTCGGGTGTGTTTGCACTGCTCGAAAGTCCGTACGTGTGTACCTGCGTGTACCCAATCGACTGTCGTGTGTCGAACTTAAGCACTTAGATAATTTAATCATCTCAGTACCACGATGACCGAACGGAAGGCGCGCGAAGTATTAGATCTTCAGCAGTGCCGTATTACCGTACGGTAAGTGCGGTATGGGCTATGGCATTACCGTTGCGTACTAATCTACCGCGATGACCGAAGACGTTTAAGCTACGTGCGTGGCTCAATGCGTACGGTATTATGATAATGATGACAGTGGCTAAAGTTCAGGTTTTGCAGAATACAATAACTATGTGCTGAGCGCGAAATATTCATTTTGGCGAATACTACAGAAAGCGTTAGCTTGTCCATAGCCTGAATAACGCGAGCGTCATATAGAAACGTGAGCGATAAACGCGGAGCGTCTCACCTATTCTCGTCGTTTAGTCATGACGCTGATATTTATGTATGCAGTGAAACTGGTCCTACGCCTTTATGGAAAGCTGGTGCCCTGCCTCTCAAGCGCAAACATCACAGTAGAACTTGTACTTCATTTGTAAACAAAGCGTACGCAAGGACGAAAGTTGCACATAGAAATGGATTCCATAAATGAGCACCTTCCCCCTTTGCGCAGTTTACAAGTCAGTAAGAGCCAACAAACTGGTGCACCACCACTTTATTCTGCCGAGACGGCGAAGGAAAGAAAGCCTATTCACAATAGTCAAAATCATTTACTTTTGGTAATGAACAGCTTGTCTTCGCGAAATGCATTTGCAGTGCCTAACAAAAGCACATTGACAAAGCTACTCATCCTCAGTAGTACAACCGTAACGCGTGTCACGTATTTAGCACGATATATGACAGCACACAGCCTACGCACTCCATAGCTCCATACACTTGTTGAAAATAGTGCAATCAGGGAAAACAAACATCTGAGCGTGCATCGAGAGTAGCACCCATGCATAAGCTTACCCATGCCTGAGCTCCGTACCCTGTCAACAAAGAAAAAGCTCCATTCGTACACGTTTGCACCTTCAGTACCCTCAAAATCAATTCCTAACACAGACAACAGAGTTCTCCCATGACGAGTAGCCATGAAACTCAGCCAAAACACGTGAAATCCCTTGCGAATGCCTCGCCGCGGCAACTCGACGGCCAATCGCCATTTTTGCGAGTGCGCCGAGACGTGGAAAAAGAAAAATATCACGTGACGCCGCTCAACCAATTGGGAGACGCAGACCTTCTCTCCTGCCTCGTCTCGTGTTCCTCGACGCAGCCGCGGC